>NC_133405.1:20088553-20391583 GCF_047511655.1 Castor canadensis
GAATTGACCCTGACTAAGGCAAGACACCTTTGGCTCTGGCTTGGGTGTCAACATCACTTTTTCTTTCGTCTTCCTTGAATGGTTGTGTCTAAACCCCTGTGTGAGAGGTCCTGGGGCAAAGTGCTCAGTTCTGTGCACTAAGCCGATATTTTTTTTTTCTTGATCTAAGATGTCTGGTAAATAAGGTCAGAGAAATGTGTCAATTGACCAATTCAAACTAAGGTGAAATTAGGCACTTAGCAAGTTTTCTCAAGAAAAGAGACAGGAATTGTTTTAGGGTTGAGTCTTGGAATCCCACAGGGAATCCTCAACTTTTTCCCAAAGTTTCCATCACAGTCATTTCATAGGACTGGAAGAGGGGCTTCAAAGGACTTGACTGGCATCTGGAGAGATGGGGCTTGTGGGGGAAGTGGCGAAGAGGGGCCTGCCCTTGCCTCCAAGGTCTGCAGGGAAGGAGCTGCTTCCCCATTTGTCAAAGCTGACAGTCAGTCCTTCTGTCTCACTGCAGAAGCAGTGAGCTTCACCAGAACAGAGCACAGCATAGACATTCAAGAAGTTATATTCAAGTTGAACAGACTCATGAAATTAATATTTGAATAAATGTGGTTAATAAATGGAAACAAATAAACAAATAAAAAGAAGTTATAGTCAATTCCCAAGGGAGAGAGGAGGGAGGGTGAGGCTCCACTGTTTTCTCCTAAACCAGTCTGAGTTTTCCCATTGGTCTGCATTGGGAGAATGGGTCTCCAGTCTCCTTTCCCTTCAGTTGCCCATTGGGGCATAATGCTCATGCTGCATGTAGGTTGGGGATGAGGGAGTTACCTCCTGTGGGCAGTCATAGCATGAAGAAAGTGAGGCAAAAGAAGAAAGAAGACAGCAGAGGTGGCAGTTTTAAATATGGGGGCTTACCTCCTGGTTATGTCTTGGCTGGCTTTCCCAAAATGTTGCCGGGTGGGTAGTCTTTGAAGGATCTGGTAAGAAAACTTCTAGGCTTGTGCATCCTTCAAGAGAAGAATTCAGGCAAGATGTGAAAATGCAGAGAAAGTGACAGTAAAGTTTATTGAAGGTGAAGGGAAGGCACTGCAAGAAAAGGTAGCTGTGGGCCCTGGCCAGGTGGGATAGAAGCCTTTATAAATTGAAAGGCAAATGGTGGGAAAATTTTGGTTCGTTTTGCAGGATGGGCTATGGTGATTGACAGGTTTGATTGACAAGGTCTTGCCATACACCCTGCAGCACTCTGTGCATGCACTTAAGCTAGCTCTCAGGTATTTTAATTACATGTGTGAGGTGCAATCAGTATTCATGTTTTAAGCCTAAGGCTTTTGCCTGAGGTAACTGTGGGCAGAATATCCTTAAGGCTTCCCTGCTTACAATTTACAACTGCAAAGGACTCACAATTGAAAAGAAATTTGCAACTGCAAAGGGTAGCATTGGGCTGAGGTAAAGAGTTTAGCATGAATTGCACTGAGAAAAAGATTCCTGGCACCAGCCAGAGTCCCAAAATCCCTTTTGCTAGTCTGCCACAGTTCCACCAATTAATTTCAAAGCAAACAGCACTACAAGTAAGTCCTACCAGAGGAACATATGGTAGATAGCCACTTAACTCTAGAAATCGAGTGGTTCCGGTTTTAGATACAGATGACTAGCTATTTGCCCTCTCTTTCTTGTTGGTCTCCCTGCCTGGGTTATACATTGGCACAACAATACTAGCACCTCCCTCCTTGCACTGTTTGTGGGTACTAGCGGCATACACGCCTTAAAGCCCTTAGTACCATGCCTGGCCCAGACAAGCAATCAACACACATTAGAATTATTATAATTCAGCACACAGATACCACCCGCTCAGCAAAGCATCTCATGTTTCATTGGCCTCCTACCCACCATGTGCAGGTCTTCACCTTCTCCCATCTCTGTGCGTCCCCAGAGAGCCAGACCTGGGGCAGGGTTCCAAGAAACAGTGAGCCAGTTAAATATGTCTCCTGCTCTCCCATGTAGGATAGATAGTCACTCTTTTCTGCATAAGAATAGATGGTAAGGAAAATTTGGGATGTGACCTCAGCAGGCTGCCTGCACAAAGGTTCCCCTCCCTTCCTCTAGGACCAGACATATGACTTGTCCACTGGCTTCAACTACAGGCCTGTTTGAGGTACAAGACCAAATTCAACCTCAAATTTAGGGGTTTTGTGTCTCCCAGAAGTAGAAAAAGGCCTCTCACAAGGGCAAAGGCAGGGTGATACAGACCACAAGGCTTTTTGCATCTAACTTCCGTGTGTTGGCAGGAATAGCTTCCTGATTTGGACCAACAGAGTTTGTGGCATGGATGGATAGTAGCCTTACTCTTAGGGACTCAGAGACCCTTCCCCCACAGCAAAATGACTGCACCCTCCCTACCAGTCCCTGCAGTCTGGAGCACGGGTGAGGGGAGCAGAGCCCTTCTGAGGAGGCTCCTAAGCATGGAGGACAAGGCAACTCACCGGGTTGTACCTTGCAGTAGACTCTGCTGCCCTTCACTGGAGTCCCACCTTTTCCTCCTCTGGAAGAAGGCTAGAACCCGGCTCAGGAGCCTCAGCATGGTGCTGGCACCTGTGCCCTTGCAGCTGAAGCACAAGGCCCCTGCTGTCTAAACGCCCTCAGGTCATGGACCCCAGCCTGTTTGGATCCACCAGTCTGTCTGCAGCTCTTCCTGAGTCCCTCTGAGAAGGGACTTGGGACCAGACAGCTAGGAGCACCTCACAGGACTTCCCCCGTTAACCTTAAGTGCCCTCTCCTGAGAGGCAGGGCACAGGCTGCCCCTTTCCTCTGACCAGTGCTCACGTGGTCACCTATGGCCAATAAGAGATACAGGCAGGGAAATATAGCTCCTCCCATCAAAGCTGAGGGCATCAACAGCAAGGTCTCTAGAAAATGGCTTGGGGAATGAACCCCTGGTGTGCTCAGGCTGTTTTTTTTTGGGGGGTGGGCGTTGGGGATTTTCTGGGAAAGCAGAGGTCTGGGTTGGGAGGTGTGGCAGAGCCTGCCCCAGGCTGTATAAACAAAACTCCAGCATGATGCTCAGCATGAGGACCAGCCACACGGTGGGTGCTCACTACTCTTCAGGAGGGCTCTTATGGCGTCCTGTGGGCGGATCACATTTTAGGGACGTTGAGTACCTGTCTTTTGTACTAGGACTCCCTTTATAGACCCTACTAGTAATTTATCACAGAATTATTTGATGATCGTCGCTATCACTTATCCATTGGAAACGACACTGCCATTGGGTTAAACTCCTTGTTTCCCATGGCCGGTTGTGAATTCTGTGCTGGCGGTGGCCTGGGTTGCCCAGGAAGTAACCTGCAGGGACAAAGCGGCTAAATTGAGCCACGGGCCCCGCATGTTCACGGCCTGATTTAAAGTTGCAGCGTACCTGCGGTTTTGAGTCCCCCTTAGGCTGTGTGTGCGGTGTCCAATTGCCCACGGCCTTTGACATCTGTCACCTACTCGGTTTGTTATTTACCATTTACTTGTGACCCTTCCTCCCATGTTACCATGTAAGTGCCGTAAGATAGGGTGCTTTCAGGTTTGTGTGAATGTGGGGGCAAGTGGCATTCGTTACTCCACCAGCAAGCACTTAGGATCGTGCCTGGTAGCGCCTAAGGCAGGTTACATGTTAAACAAGTTCAATAAATGGATTATGTGAGCATCAGTAGCGTACCTGCCGTTAATTCATCATTTCATCCCTATGAGTCAATGGGTCAGCCTCCCACGAAGGCCTCAGTTGACCCTTAAAGAGAAGCACCGCCACATGTGGGGTACTTAAGCCTCCATGGACCCCCCTTGTGGGAGAGGTGCAGCCTGTCTGCAGACCCGAATCACGGGGCAAACCCAGAGCCCCTTGCAGGAAGGGGAAGTTGCCTGCCCATGGGGAAGGAGCTTACCAACGCCCCACACACGGACTCCATGAAACTGCTTGCTTTCCCTTAACAGAGCATTGAACCAGGGAGCCGTGTCTGGTTTTGGAGCTGTTGGCGTCCCCGGAACCTGGCTGTGAGCTCAGCGGCAGGCCTTGGATTCCTAAGTCTGCCATAAGCTCCAGGTCCCAAGTCAACTGAGCTGCGTTTTCAGTTTGCTTTAGCGATCTTGGGGGTACTTCCCAATCACCCAGTGTTTAGTGCACCACTTTATAATAAAGGAAGCCAGAGGAGGGGTGACCTCGCAAGTTTGGGCCTTTGCTCATTGTTTCACTCCACGCGTTCAGTTTTGCCACCTAAGTGTCAGGAACTGTTGCAGACACTGGAACTAAACTCAAACAGCAATATTCAAGGCCTTAATGGAACTTGGCTTCTGTTACTGTCCCCTGGTCTTCCTTACCTGGGAAACTGTAGGTCCTAGGGGAGGAAGGGCAAGTGGGAGCCTACTGCGTCTCAGCTCTCATTTTTATATACTCTCACACAGCACATACCGCTCCCTGAACCTGAGTGACAAGGTTTTACCCCCAAATGGCAGTTACTAGGGTGTCCCATCTGGAGGTGATCATGCTCCCCTTCTGCCTTCTTGGGCAGGACTGAATTTGAACCCGGGTTCTTACCAGTCTGATGAGCGGTGCTCCCCTCCCCTCACTCGTTCCTGCACCTCACTGGGATCCTTTGTGCATCTAAGGCCCTGACACCAACTCGCCGGGAGGAGGAATCCCCCTCTGGATCAAGCTGTCCATTGGCAACTGGTGGAATCTCCTCCTGGCTGTCCAGTAGATGCACCCCGGTGACAAGGGAGATGACAACTCACCATCTCCACAATCCCGGATAACGAGCCCCCAAGAAATGTTGCAGGAGTTTGCTAGCTGAGATGTGGGACTCTTGAGGAATTTGCAGGAAGCAATGTTTTATTGTGCCAGCACAGGCTCAGCAGACTCATGTCCAAAGGCTGAGCCCCGAGAACAAAGCGGTCTCACCTTATATACCCTTGCAAGCGGTTACAGAAGCAGAAAGCAAAGTCTAATCCATATATGGTTATATTTAATTTTATTGACTACTTTATCCTAGTGCTATGTGAGTTTCCCCTCCCCGGTGCTACATGACCTTCATTCATCGTGTTCAGATTTCTCAGGTTTTCTCTCTCTGCTATGCCATCACTACCTCCCTGCTACTATCTCAGGACTCAAACCTAGGCAGTTTTCTTTTGATCCTCTCTGCTACATTAGTGTCATCCCCTTCAATGCCCAGGGGCACCTGAGGGACCTTACTAAAATCATGGGGATGAGCACAGCATGCCAGGGGTCCTACAGAACTAAGTGGAAGCTGGGCTCAAGGTCTTCTGCTCACTGCCCATCACCACTGGAGGCCAAGTCTGCTGGCTTCCTCTGTAGTACAGATGGTCTTCTCTCACCTCCATGCCTGCAACCAGGCTCTGGGTTGAGCACTTCCCATCTTGGCTTGCGGGATGATGTGATCCTAGACTGGGGGTGGGCCCATAAGTGACAAAAGGATCTGGATAGGAGGACCCAAGCTTGGGCCTGGGGGCAATTTCTCATGTGGTGCTGCTGGGAGGGTTGTTCTTACCAGGGTGCTCTGACCCGTAGGGAGCCCTTGGTAACAGTATATGTCACCAGGACCCCTAACCCCAGGCTACACTCCTAAGCCTGTGTCCCCAGGATGCCTGCCTCCTCAGCCCTTCCTCCCACATGCTCCCATGTCCTCATTCCTCTCCTCATGCCTTCTGTCCTCCCCCTGAGCCTGCTGTTCTCTTCCCAAGCCTCCTACCCTCCCCCTCAGCCTCCTACATTCCTTTCAGCCTTTTGCCTTCCCCCAGGCCCCTGTCCTCTCCAGCCCTCTGCTCTCCTCCAGCCTCCTGCCCTCCTACACCCTCCCCAGGGGTCTCCTGCCCTCCTCCCAGCCTTCTACTCTTCCAGTTTCCTACCCTCCCCCTCAGCCTCCTCCCCTGGCTCCTGTCCTCCTTTATATCCTCTTGTCCTCCTCCCCAGCTTTCTACTCTCCTCCTCAGCCTCCTACTTTCTCACACTCTCCCATCCTCCTCCCATCCACCTGCCCTCCCCTAGTCTCCTGCCCTGCCTCCACCTCTTGGTGGAGCCTCCAGCCTTCCTCCCACCTCCTGCCCTCCTGCCCCTCACAGCCTCACACCCTCCTCCTCAGACTTAGGCTCTTGCTAACCCACACCTAGGCCCTAAGGTCCCTGGCTTTTCTATGGAGCCAGTGGGGTGGGGTTCTGAGGGGACAGAGTTTGGGTCTAAGGTCAGGGGAAACAGACATCCAGGTCCAGGGCCTGTGGGAAGTTGACCTTCTCTCAGAGCCCTCAGCCACCTGCCTGTAGGAAGGCAGTGGGGACTATGCCACCTGGTGCTGCACAGGGGTTTCTGGGCTGCACAAAGGGACCCCAGACAGTCTGTTTCACTTCCCCTTACTCTTGAGGGCAAGTGAACTGAGCACTTTGACACACGGCTATAGATAGAAGGAAAGACTTGTGTTTCAGGTCGTCTCACCAAAGTGGGTGAGTGGGGCCAGAGGGCCCCTTTTGAGCTAAGCTCTGCATCTGTCCATTCTGGAGTGGAGAGGCAGGGGTAACACAGTGGTCTATGCAATAGGGTCTTGGAGCAGCTTCTGAAGGAGCAGACGGTTTCCTCCCTGCATAGCCCTGGCAGACGCTCTGAAGACCCCTAGTCCTTGACCTCAGGACCTCATTGTCCCCACCCTCCCCTGGGCTACTGCATGACACCCAGCACAAACAAAAGGCCTCCAGTCAGTGTTTAGTGTACTTAACACAAGTGATTTCTTTAAACTTTGGGAGACAGCAAGATGTGACAACACCAGAAGCAAGACTGGGTCCGAGATCAGCCAGTGCTGGCAGTGCAGTTCATCACACACAGAAACGTTAAGTCACCGAGGTTGTGTCTCTGAATTTGTTGAAGCTCTGCTGCCTGGAACACAGACTGCAAAAGAGAAAGTGCATCGAGACCCGATCGCGCAGCAAGGCCCCGTGGAGGGAAGACACGGGAGGTAGGAAAGCAGAAGCTTGCTAAACTAAAGGCCAGTGCATGGCAGGAAGATAGGCTGAGGCCTGGTCCCTGCATCTCTCCTGGTCAATGCCTCTGGGCACAGACAGCCACAGCCCAATGCCAATGTCAGTGGTTCTGGGCAGGGGTGGGGCTTCCCACACAGTAAGGGCTCTAGGCTCTGCACACACCACCCCTACACACACTGTAGGCCAAGTTCCTTGCACAGGGAGGGTCCCAGCATCTCCTCTTGATCGACAGCTCTACCCCCAACATACTCCACTTCATACAACCACTCACTCACACATGCACATCCCCACATGCTCAAACATGCAGTCTATAAAGGGCCTTCGTCCATCCTTCCTTCCTGGCTGGCCCAGTTAGAGGCTTCAGCTGGGGGTCCTGCTGCCCAGAGGCTGACACCACAATTTGAAAGGGTACTGGGTGTGCCTCTGGCTTCTGCTTCTCCAGCCCAGTGTGGATATTGTCCCTCACATGTGGCCCCCTGTGGATAACAGGCCCCCAGAGGTGGTCCTGGGTGGACAGGGCTAGAGTGGATGAGAGGGTCCAGCAAGATCAAGGTTCCAGGAGACTTGGCAAAAGGAAGGAAGCCATCAGTCCTGAGCTGTGGGAAACCACAGGGGGCAAGTGGCAGCCCCTTCCAGCCTGTGTCCTCAGGGTAAGACAGACTGAGATCTTCATTGGGGTCCCTGGCTCCAGTGGGCAGGGGAGTAGGTGAGGCTGGGCTATTGTGTCCCCAGGGGTGGCCATACTGCTGCAGGTTTCTGTCCCAGGAACTGAGTATATGGGCCTGGAGCTACCAGCACCAGGGGAGCAGAGGGGAGCAGAGATAGGGATGGGTGGTGAGGGCAACCGTGGCCTCTCCTGGCTGCTTTATGACAGCAATAGTAGCAAACCTGGGGCCTCCTGGACCAATCTCAGTCCCTCTAATGAGGTTCTCCTGTGTGATCCTGGGGATGGGGCCCAAGCCTGGGGACAGAGAGATGGATCCCAGCCCCATTCCTCTTTGGGTTTATTCCTTCATCCTCCTGACTACTTCATGTCGCCAGGAGACACATCACCACTATCAACAACTCCCCAAACATGCACACTCTACCACCAAACTGAGAGGCTCGTGCCACACAACTGTTGAGGTGCCGTTGGTCAACTTCCAGTGGAATAGGGAGGCTTGGCCGTTGGTAAGGGCTTGGCTCCCCAGGGGTTCTGGGACCCATCTGTCTTGCCCCATCTCTGCTCACTCTTCTTCTTTCTTCCCTGTGACCTTCCAAATCCCTCCAAAGAAAGCCAGATCCCCAGATTCCCTACCCGTGTCACCTCTCCCTAGGTCCCTTGGGAGCTCTGTGTACCCTCACCATCCCACCACCCTTTAGGCTTGGAGAAGACTGGGTTGGGGGTGGAGGAGTGCAGGCCCAGGGGCAAACTGAGCTCCACCCCTCCTATCTGTGTGACAAAGGCAAATCCCAGTCCCTTCTCAGAGCCCCACTGGGCCCATTAGCCTGGAGAACACATCTCTTTCACAGTGTTGCTAGGAGATCTCAGTGCCCTGGGAACAGGGGTCTCTTTCCTAAGCCGCTGATCCCTGGGCCGCTCCACCCCTCTGGGCCTCTACCATAAAGGCCCTCCCTCTTCTGGGCAGGCCCTTCCTTCAGCTGCTTCCCAGGCAGCTGCTGGAACAGGGCACCTCCAGGTAGGGATCTGACTCTTGACAAGGCCAAAGAAGGGGTGTGCCACCAGCTACAAACACCAGTACCTGAAAAAGAAAGAGATGGAGACCTCAGAGTTGCCTGGCCACCCAGAGAGGTCTCCTTGCCCCCACCTCCACCACAAGGCCTCATCTGTTACCCACTAAGCCCTCTGTCCTCCACACTCCAGCCTGAGAGCTGCTGCCTGCTCATGGAGCCCTTCCCACTTTCCCAGATCCCTTGGGCACACAGTGGGCTTCCCAGGCTGTCCACAGCTGGCAGAGAGCTTCCTTGGCCCTGGGAGGGTCGCCTTAGGCTCTGAAAGGTGCTGGGGCTGACATGGCCAAAGAGCAAGACTGTGGCAGGACGGATGGGAGGAGCCTGTCTTCCTAGGAGGCCCTCAGATGGGGCTGGGGATCAAGAGGGAGAGCAGCAGCAGGCAGACACCAGTCCTCTGGCCACACACACAGCTTAGGAGGCAGTTTTGGGAAGGGCTGCGTGGAGCTGCAGAGAACCCTAGGGGCCTGAGGGCTGAAAAGGGGACAGACGGGGTTTGCATCAGAAGAGAGCCAACCTTCCTGACTGCACACTCAAGACAGGTGGGGGAGAAGGGTGGGCGCCTCTTTTCTCCTCTAGGCTCTTCTCAGGGACTTTCCACACCCGTCTCCTCCATTTCCCTGGGTTCAGTGACACCATGCCATCCAGGCCTCTGCGTAAAGGGGGGGGGGACTGGGCGTGGGCGAGAAGGGGTTGGGGTAGGTTGTTGGCGATGGACTGAACCTCCAGATGGAGGCCGCCGCCCTCACCCCATGTCGGAACACCAGGGAGCATGGGGACCCGCACCTGCCATTCTGTTCCCCAACTCGGCTGGGCAGCCTTTCGGGCTGGTGTGTCTGGCTGTCTTTCCTATTTCCCCCAAAGCACCAGGGCACCTGGACATCTAGACAGATGTCATAATAAAGGGTCTCCCAATCCCCATTCCAACCTGTCGCCTCCTACCTTTCAGCTCAGGGCCTGGCAAATCAAGTCGCCGCAGTAGAATTCCTTCTTTCTGGTTCTCCCCCTTTTGCCAGTGGGAAGCAACAGGTCGGCCAGACTCTAATTTTCTCGATCCCATTGGAAAGGCCCCGTTGCGTGAGTTTCTTTGCGGTCTGGGATGGGGCCCCTGGCCGCGGAGGTGTAGGGTGTTGGGGCCCGGGCCGCCCCACCTCCGTCCCCTGCCGTGTCCGGTGGACACTGGGCCTCCCCGCTGTCCTTCAGGCGGCGTCCCGGCCAGGAGCGGGTGCGCGGGCGACTCTCGGCCGGGCCGCCACCGCCACCGCCACCGCCACCGCCACCGCCAGCGCCGCGGGCGCTCACTCGATCCGCACCTGCAGGCGGACGTTGAGCATCACCGAGGCCACCACGTAGAAGTAAGGGAAGTTCATGCGCAGCCGCCAGGCCAGGTCGAAGAAGGTGAGCAGCGTGCGCGTGAGCCCCTTGCAGAAGGCGCCATAGGAGCCTCGGACCGCGGCCGAGCGCGACAGCCGCACCGCCAGGCCAGACAGGGCCGCCGCCGCCGCCGCCGACAGAGCCGCGGACGCCGCCATGGGGCCCGGGCCGCCGTAGGCCCCGCCGACCTCCGACGGACTGGCTGCAGCGCGAGCCTGGAGGGCAGCCCGATGCCAGGCTTGGAAGCGTCGCCGGCCACCCGCAGCCCCGCCCGCGGGCTCCTCCTGCCCTCGCCGGCTCAGGCTGCCTTGGTGGCCGCTACCTCTGCCCGTGCTCCCCCGCGGGACCCGCTGCCTGCACAGCTCCGCCCCTCACCGCCTCCTCAGGGGCGACGCCCCCACCGCAAGCCCGCCCCCATCATGGCCCCGCCCCCGGCCAGGAGCTGCACAGTGGCACCTGCCGCCCAGGCCCGGCTCGCTAGGTCCGCTGGGCTCACGGGCCCGCCGCATTTACATAGCCCCGCCCACACGACCCGCCCCTCCGCGAAGCCCCGCCTCCCCACCAGCCCGTCCCACTTACTCAGCCCCGCCTCTTCCCACCAGTGCCTTGGTGCAAAGGTAGCCTGAGGCCTGGGCGGATTGGAAGGCACTGCTGCCAGGGTTGCTTTTGGGGAATCCTCTAGCATGCAGTGAGACTGGATGTCTGGCGGGTGTGGACTCCTTGCTATGCTGGTTCTGTACAAAACCGCATCCAAAAGGCCACACCCATGCACACGGCCACCATTCTCCAGGGTTCTCTCCAGGAAACCCGCCTAGCCAATCCATGGTATCTTTCTTTAATAGTGCAGTAACTACCATGGAGCAGCACTAAATCCACACGCACGCACGCACGTATTTGTTCCTTTTCTGCTGCATTCGCTCACTGCATATTTCGCTCACTGTGCTCATTTCTAATGAGCACTTTCTGAGCACTCCTTCTAATGTCCTGTTTGCCATGGCTGCTGAACAAGGTTGTGTTGCGTTTACATTTGCTCTTGTTTATATCCTCTCCCCCCCTTTTTTTTTTTGCTGGTGCTGTGCTTAAATGTCCTTTTGTAGTTTCATTTAATCTTTTTTGGCGTGGGGAGGGGGAGTAGTGAGGGTTGAACTCAGAGCCTAGTGCTTGCTTGGCATGGGCTCTTCCATTTGAGCCAGGTCCCCATTGGTTATTTTTGAAATCGGGTCTCGATTTCTGCCCAGGCCATTCTGGACCTCGATCCTCCTATTTGTGCTTCCCTATGTCGCTAGGATGATAGCCCAGTTACTGGTTGAGATAGGGTCTTAAGAATTTTTTGCCCAGCCTGGCCTTGAACCTCGACCCTCCCAATCTCTGTCTGCTAAGTAGCTAGGATTATAGGCTTGAGCCACCACGCTCAACATTTAATTTAATCTTTATGTTATGTAAGTTAAACCAAACCCAATCCAAATTCGAATGTATTTTTCTCAACTATTTAATGAATTGAAACTCTTGGGCTTCCTTATGGTTATGACTTTAAAAGCAGTCATCATGACTACCAATTTTCACAAGGAGGACTATCCTGAACTAGTAGGATTACTATAAATGTGTTAAAAGTGTTTGGGGCAAGTATATTATATTGCTTAACATTGTTCACTTACAGGTAAGGCAGTAGGAAGGAAAACTAAACTTTTTACCCCAATGTATAGGTAGATCCATATGTATAAGTATTACTTGCTTAAAGCAATGAAAAAAATAGACGAAAGAGAAAGGGGCACATAGACTTAAGCCGTTTAGAAGCCCTGTGTTCTAGGCTGGATTAAGCCCCATTTATTCGCAAAGCCTATTTTTCCAATTATTTCTGAAATCTCTCCCTGGCCTCATCTGCTTTTCTTGTACTGGGATTTTGAAATTGGGCACTGGGATTGATAGGGAAGTGCTCTAGCACTTGAATCACATCTCCAGTCCTTTCCACTTTTTGTAGTTTGTTTTCAGATAAGGTTTCAAGCTTTGTGGGGCTGGCCTTGGACTGCGGTCTTCCCATCTCTACCTCACCATTAACTGGGATTATAGGTGTGCTTCGATGCCTGGCTTCATCACATTTATTTTTAATATTTTATTTTTAAAATAATTACAGATTCACATGAAGTTGCAAAACTAGTATAAGAAAGACCTCGTGACTTTCATCCGACTTCCTCAAAAGGTACCTTTTTTGTAGATGTTGTATAATGCAAAACCCGGAAATTGACATTGGTATATTACTACTGCTAGACTAAAGGCATAATTCTGCTTCCACCATTTTTAAACCACATTGATGTGTGCGTATGACTATTTCCAGCAATTTTATATCATGTAATGATTTATGTGATCATCACTACTGAAGGTGCACACATGGTCCATTATCTAAAGGTACACCTCTGGGAACCTCTCAGCACTCACCAACAACTCTGCTCATATTTTGTTAGGTTTATACCTATTTCATTTTCTTTGGAGTGACTGTAAGTGACATTGTATGTTTAATATGTGTCAAACATTTGGTTTCCATATGTTCATTGTTAGTATATAGAACCACGATGTACATGGATGCATTCTTATGTATAGATAGATAAAATACATATGCAGTACTGAGGATTGAACTCAGGGCCTCACACTTGATGGGCAAGTGTGCAATTGCTATTTTAATCAAACTTTTCATTATTCTATAATTATAGATTTACATGCAGTTATAAGAAAAAATACAGAGATCCCACGTGTGCTTTAACCAGCTTCTCACGATGATAATCATTCATGGCTGATAAGATACCACATAACCACGATACTGGTAGTGATTCCATCCATGCTCTTTTCGTTGCCTTTTGTTGACCAAAGCCACCTCCACCTTGCTCTCTCTCTTTAACTTTTTGGCAACCACTAATCTGCTGTCTATTTCTATAATTTTGACATTTCAAGAGTTTACACAAATGGAATTATAGAGTATGGAACTTTGGATGGGCGTTTTAGAATAAAGCTGCTACAAACATTCACTTACAGGATGTTACGTTCATCTCGGTGTTAGATACCCAAAAACGTGATTGTTGAGTCATAAGCTAAGCGCATGTTTACTGTTGTAAGACTCTGCGAAATTTTTCCAGAGTGATTGTAATATTTTACATTCCTACTAGCAATTTATGAGTATATCCAGCTTTTCTCTGGGTTAGTCAGAGAAAGTCCGTGAATACAGACTTTTTTTTTTCTCTTAAGGACTTTTTTTTAGACAGGTCTTTGATATGTAGCTCGGGTTGGACTTGAACTTGTGACTCTCCTGCCCTAGCCCCTAGCCTCCCGAGTGTTGAGATTACAGCCATGCCTCACTCTATGACCAGCTATGGCTAAGTTTTGAGACTTCTTTATTCTAGTTTCTCTCTCTCTTTCTCTCTTTCTAGGCTGGTCTCAAATTCCTGGACTCAACTGATCTTCCTCCTGAGTCCTGGGATTACAGCCATGAACGACCAAGCCCAGCTTGTAAGAACTCTTTATCAAACATAAGGTCCCAATTTTTTTCTCCTGTTTTCATTTACAAGTTTTATAGATTTATATATCACACTTCAAGTTTGTGGTCGATTTGTGTGAGGTTTTAGGCGTAGGTCCAGGTTTAATTTTTTGCCTATGGATGTCAAACTGCTAGAGCACAGTTTATTGAATAAAGGCTAGTCTCCCCACATTGAATTTCCTTTTTATTTTTGTCAAAAATCAGTTCAGCTGTGGGTCTCTTTTGTGACAACATTGAATTCTTATATTACTTATACAATTCTTTTTGTCAATTCCATGGGATTTTCTAGCTAGACTAGCCTGCATGCCTATCCTTTCTTCACTACCACATTGTTTGAATTATTGTATAGACAGTCTCCGACTTACGATGATTTGAGTTAGATTTTCCAACTTTACGATGGTATGAAAATTGTATACAGTGAATGTACATGGAAACAATGCTAGGAATCTCCCTGTATAGCTATTTTTATCTCAAACTAGCAAAAACGCTATGTCTTATTATCTCTTATGTCTTCTCTTCAACAAAATTGGAGAACAAGAGGGCGGAACAGGTTCTGCCTGGAAGAGAGAAGTGGGGTGGGGGCAGCGGGGAGAGATGGCCCAAACAATGTATGCACATATGAATAAATGTAAACACAATTTAAAAAAAGAATTGGAGGAGGAACTGAAAAAAAAAAGAAAATTGTATCCATTGAGAGGAAACTGCTTTTTAGATTTTGAACTCTGATCTTTTCTGGAGTAGTTGCATGAGTATGATCCCCTCACACTGGGCAGCAGCACTGAGCCACAGTTTCCCTCTATTAAAAATGTTAAATTATGGTAAAATATGTGTAACATCAAATTTACCAGCTTAAGCACTTTTAATGTTCAGTGGTGTTAATAACATCCACGTCATTGGGCAACCCATGTCCATACCTCCAATCGCCTGCCTCAAAGCCCCTGACAGCCACTATCCTACTGTGGCAGGGAATTTGGTTACCCTGTGTACCTTACATAAATGGAATCACAGACTGTTTTTCTCTTTGTGACTAGTTTATTTATATTAAATAAAATTAAATGTAGTCTCTGAAAAACATGCTTTTTAAATAGCAAGCATAGAACCATGCTTAAAAAAAGAGCAAATCTTTAAAATCACACACAAAAAAAATTGAAGTGAGGTTTTTATAGGTAGAATAGAGTTGGGTGATTTAAAAAAAAATCCACTTTTCCAATTTTTGTCTTTTAATTGTTATTCTTATGCCATTTACTTTTAAAGTAATTATCAATACGTTAGGGCTTAAATCTTCCCTTTTACTATCTTTTTTCTTTTTATGGTACTGGAAATGAACCAGGGGCATCTCTTGCTAGGCAAGCGTTCTCCCACTTCAGCCACACCCACAGCCCAGGTGTTCTTATTTTGCTTTTTCGATAACATCGCTTCTCTTTGTCCCAGCTGGCCTCAAACCATGATATCTTTCTTTTTAAAAGCCAAAAAAGCTGTTATTTGTATGCCACACAAAAGAAAATTTACATTCTTCCTATTAACTAGGCATATCTATTTAAAATCCTTTCTTCTAGCTTTTTGGACTAAACGGCACATTACTGTTGTCTGTAGACAGCCTAGTGTGCAGTAAGTAGTACAGCAAGACTCCCTGCTCCTATCTAACTGCAAGCGAGTACCCAGTGCTCTCCCCATCCCACCCCACCCACTCTCCCCAGCCTCCGCTAACCTCAACTTTCTACTCTCAACTTCCACATGTGAGTGAGACCATGTGCTATTTGCCTTTCTGTGCTTTGCTACTTCACTTAACATACATTAAAATACTTATAAATATATAGTTATTCTAGTATTATTTGTAAAAAGACTTTCTTTTCCCCAATGAACGATTTTATCCAGCCTTAGAGAAATACTACACTATATGGATTACAGCAACTTGAAATCAGGTAATATAATTCTTTCGACTTGTTCTTGCACTTACTCTGTTAGACTTATTCCTAAGTACAATATTCTTTCCATGTTAGTAAAAGTAGAATCATTGTCTTAATTTCATTTTATGGTTGTGCACTGGTAGCTAACAGAAATATAATTGCCAGGCATGGCAGTAGTGCATGCCTGAAATCCCAGCTACTTAGGAGGTGGAGGCAGGAGGATTGTGATTTCGAGCCCAGCTCAGGTAAAGTTAGGCAGATTCCCATCTCAGAAATGTAAACAAAAAGGCTGGGATGTATTTGCCTAGCAAGATGAGGCCCTGGGTTCTATCCTCACACTGCTAAATCTTTCTGTATATTGCTCTTCCTGATAAATCAATTGACATCTTTATCATTACAGAAACATCCTTTAAATGGCCCTAGTGAAAAAGGTTTTTTTTGCACTGAGTGAACTTCAAATCAGGTCAAACACAAGTAGCCTTGGAAGTAGGCTCTTTTTGGGAGCCGCCAAACAGGTCAAATAAGCTGTGTTTCAACTCGGGTGACCTCCAGCCTGCTAGCTTTACCTTGAATGGGGGCTACTAGTCTCCCAGGCTATGGCCTAGAAAGAGAGTTGGGAATGGAAGTACAGAAAATTAAAATGCCATAATGATTGCTGATTTTTATTTTGAGATTCAGCCATTTTTTTTCTCAAATAATGTTTGAGCTAGCTACAAGCTTTGGGGTATTTCTGTACTCCTGAAAATGCTGATTCTGGCCATTTTTGCCACTATTCTTTTTGGCTTTTTGGAGGAAAAAAGTTTTGGTGGCTGTTACTCTGTTACTTTCACTGATACTGCCCTCCTTGTCATATTTTGATGAAAACTAGACATTTTAGATACTGGATTATAGCAATTTTAGATATTGAGCTCCTATTCTTATTGGTGCTTGTTTGTTTAGTCACTTGACTGGATTATTTTATTGAAGTTGTTTTCTCTGCAGCCTGAAGCCCCTGATGTTTTTCTTTCTTTCCTTCCTTCCTTCCTTCTTTTCTTTCTTTCTTTCTTCCTTCCTTCCTTCCTTTCCTTCCTTCCATCCTTCTTTTTTTTGCCAGTGCCTCCTTCCTTCCTTCTTGCCAGTGCCAGATTGCACCTTCCCAAGTAATGGTGATTATAGGTGTGAGCCACTATGCCCAGCCCTGATGTTTTTCCTTAGAGGAAAACCCCTTGAGCATGTGCATCACCTCTCTGGAATGACAGTGGCTCTAATAGGGCTCTTTTATCGTCCAAGGTAACAAAAGTTTGAAATGGGCTTTGTGCTCTCTTTTTTTTTATTATTCACAGACATTGCACGAAATGCACATTGTACAACTGCACTTGGTGGTCAATTACTGCCAACAATCAGTACATAGTAAGTTACAAAATGGCTTCTATGATAGTCAGCTAACAGCACTGAAAGCAATCCCATGAGGCACTCCATGTGTTAAATGACAACAAGCATGAGCTCTCACAGGAGAAAACAATGGATGAAATTGGACAGCTGCTAACATAATATAGGATTTGGAAGCTTTGCTCTTAGTAGGCAAGTATGCCTCTAGGGTTCCATTGGCAATGGGGAATGCAATGGAAATGCCTTCATGTCTCATGCCTGGACCTGATTTCCACACTTAGATAATGAACAAGAAAAAGTCACATTTTTAGGTTAGTCAATATCCCAATTTCTGAAATCTGGATGACATAGGTACCAGAAATCCATCATTCTGATTTCTAACTATAATCCAGGAAGGTGATATTGGAGAGACGGACTCACTGACTTATTTGTATCTGGAAGAGAGAGAGAATAGCATGTCAATATCAAGAATGAATACACAAGCCAAGTTCCATTGACTCATGCCTGTAATCCTAGCTACTCAGGAAACAGAAATCAGGGGGATCGCAGGTCCAAACCAGTTCAGGAAAATAGTTTGTGAAATCATATCTCAAAAACATCCAACACAAAAAGGGCTAGTGGAGTGGCTCGAGTGGTAGAGTGCCTGCCTAACAAGCATGAGGCCCTGAGTTCAAATCCCAGTACCCTGGGGTCAGGGGAAGAATGAGTAGATAGAGGCTAATAAGCAAACTCAAGTAGGATAATATAAAAGGAAAGACTTCTTGCTTTATCTAAAACAAGTATTTGGTTTCTATCAGCAATTGAGTTTTTTTTAGAGAAAGAAGAGTTTTATTTTAATTATCCCCCTGATTCCACATTCAGCTTCTCAAATGAAAGCTTGAGTAGAAGTCAAAGGACTATTTGAAGCACTGACACACAGTCAGCGCAAGGTGGCCAAAGGGGCAGGACCAGTGACCCCTGTGATAGGGAGCTTGTTCTCACCATTTCTTGTCCTGACCAGCCTGACCCTGGACAACTCCTGTCCTCTTTTCTGCGCAAGATATTTGGGAAGGAAGACAGTCCAAAATTTAAATAAATACCACTCATGATACTAATTACACACCTCTGCTGCCAAGTAAGATTCAGAACTATTCAACATGACCTCTAGTAGCTACACTCTCTCTGAAGATGAAAAATACTTAATTTCACCTTTAATCCTCTCATCTGTAAATTGAGTATGCCCCACATTGTTCAAAAGGAAGTGTACAAAAAAAAGGAAATGACAAAATTCAATGGAATAATGTGACATTCCTTATGTAACTGTTTTGAGGAATGAAATCTCAAACCACTTTCAGTGGCATTTGCTGTCCTGAAACAACAGGGCTTGACCAGTCTGATGGTGAAGGTGCATATTTTCACACTGGAAATACACATTCAAAATATTCTTAAGGATACTATGTGTATTACACACTTCTCCAAAGAACTATAACCAACAGGATTAACTGTGAATGCACCTTATCTGAAATGCTACGTCTGAGGGTTTTTGCATTTTGGAATATTTGCACCAGTTTTACTGGTTGAGCATCCCTAATGTGAAAATTGAAAATCCAAAATGTTGACATGATATTCAAAAGTTTTGGATTTGGGAGCATTTTAGATTTTGGATTGTCAGATTAGGGATGTTTAACCTATACAAAGAATTACCCTGCACTGTTATGGAGGCTAAAAAATAGTTCTAAGATCTGCAGATGAATCAGCAAGATGGACAGCTGGAAGAACCAATGGTGTAGTTCCATTCTGAAGGTCCACAGACTGGAGAGGCCAGCAGAGCTGATGATATTTTGCTTAGAGTCCAAAGGTAGAGAAAATTCTACCTTACTTGTTAGTCTTTCTGTGTTCAGTTGAAGATGAAGTCCACCCACACTGGGGCGGGCACTCTGCTTTACTCAGTCTGCTGATTCAAATGGTAATCTCATCCAGAACACACACACACACACACACACACACACACACACACACACACACACACGCAATAATGTTGACCAAATATCTGTGCACCCCATGACCCAGCCACGCTGCCACATAGAATTAAGCATTACATTGTTAGACAAAAAACTACTAAACAATATCAAATCTAAACAATCTAATTCTATTTAAAATACATTTATATTGTAAACTAAAACACAAAACCAGTAGAGGACCTGCGTTGTAAACGTGAAGCCCTGAGTTCAAACCTCAGTCCACAAAAACAAAAACGCAAAACCAGGCTTGCTGGCAGCTTGAGGATATTCAGTGGTATAAAAGTCAGGAGCACCTGATCAAATTCTTCCCTTATTTGTAAATTGAAAAGAAGACAATAATATACATAGACTATGATGTCCACAATCAGCAACGAAGAAGAACAGAAAACCCATTCCTAGGGCTTGTTACTCATGGTTTTGCATGAGTCATTAGCCTTAATTCTGAAGAGAAAACTGAATTCCTTTGATCCTCTCGCTTCTGTGTAATATTTAATAATTCCACTAGGATGTTCCATCAAAGCTGGATGGACTAGATTTCCTTTGTAAGGGATATTTAGGTCTCTGAAGCAGCAATCTTATCTAACCTTGAGGCTTAATTCATACAGGCCCTTCCTGTATTAATTTCCAGTGCCTGTCATAACAGATTATAGAGAACCTTAACTTTATTCCAGCAGTGACCTTCTAGTTTTTGTTGCTCATGAAACTTCAATATATTCCAGTTGCCATCGTCATGGGTTTTTTTTTTTTTTTTTGGCAGTGCCAGGGTTTGAACTCAAGAATTCAAGCTTGCTAGGTGCATGCTGTACTACTTGAGCCATGCCTCCAGTCCCTTTTTCTCTGGTTATTTTGGAGATAGGTTCTCACTTTTTGCCTAGGTCTGCCTGGATCACGATCCTCCTGTTTTAGGGGTCTTGCAGACTATTTTTAGGACAGGTATGTGACACAGTGACCAGCTATAGGTTGAGATGGAATCTTGCTAACTTTTTGTCCTGGCTTTCCTGGAGTGGCAATCCTCCCAATCTCAACCTCCCAAGTAGCCAGGATTACAGGTGTCATCCATCAGATCCCGGCCATCTCCATGGTTTTTGTGTCACATGGGTTGTTAAGTTTTTACCAGTAATCATCATAAATTGAGATTACGTGTGAGACTTTAAGTCTTACAGTAACTTCTGGGTTAATGTCAAAGTTGAGTGTAAGGCAAAAAGTGTGAGGATGATTCTGGAATAAGCTAAGGTTAACCATGCAACCATAAGCAGTTATTTTAATGCTTGTTGTCCCATACCTAACTTTACCTTCATTTTAATGTTTACTTTTGTGCTTGAACTCACATGCTGGACGGCAGTTTTCTTCATTTTCATGCTTGTGATCTCATAAGGAATTCAACCCTATATAAGTGGTCATCTTCATCCTTGAAAGCTTACATTGAAACTTTATTTTAGGGGTCTGTTCATGCTTTGGTCTCACAATGACCATATTCTAGTGGTCATTTCCCATTTGCTGTTTCATGGTGATGCTTCATTTTAGAGGTTATTTTCATGCTTGCTATCTCACAATGAACCATACTTTTATTACAATGGTCATTTTCATGCTTATTTTCTCAAGATGAACCATATTTAACAGTATCTTAATTCAGTGGTCACCTTCATACTTGTTTCACACTGAATTGTTAAATTATTCTAGGAGATACACTTATGCTTGTTGTATACTAGGCATTAACCTAATTCCCGAGGCTGTGTTCATGCTTTCTCTCTCATACTGCACCGTCAACCTCTTCAGTGGTCATCTTCAGGATTGTGTTCCTTCACTCTTTTTTGGGGGAGGTGGGGACTGGGGTTTGAACTCAGGGGTTGGCACTTGCAAAGCAGGCTCTCTGCTGCTTGAGCCACACCTCCAGTGTATCTTTGCTCTGATGATTTAGGAGAGGGGTCACGTGAACTATTTGCCCTGGGCTGGTCTTGACGTGTGATCCTCCCAATCTCAGCCTCCCCAAGTAGCCAGGATTACAGGTGTGAGTCACCAGCGCCCAGCAGGTCTTAACCTTATATTCATGGTTCTTTTGTCATACTGAAATATAACTTTAGTCTACTGAGAATCTTTATGTTGTTTTCTAACTCTGCATCTGAACCTTATTCTTGCTACATCTTTGTATTTGAATTTCATTCCTATATTTCTCTTAAGGATTATCACCTGTCTGCTGGCCATATAACGCAAGTTGGTGAGAGAATACCTAAAAATTAACTGTATAAGAGGGTGGTGAACTTTACATCGTCATGGGCATCATAGATGAAATTGGATGCCCGGCAGTCTCCCCAATCAGGTCTCCACACTAGTGACTTCACCCCTACTATTCCTCAATGCCATTGGTCTTTTCAAAACTTGGTCTTCTCAAAAGGGTGCTTGCATTGCCTCAAAGAGATGTTGCTTACCAAAACTTTGATCTGTAAAGCCTTAGCCAATTCTCTACATTTAAGGTGTTAGTTTTTTTTTCTGCACCATACTGTATGATGACTCAGTCCTTCCAAGGAGTAAATAATACAGGTTTTAAGCTCAACTTGTGGTAGGCTGGGAAGGCACTCTACCACTTAAGCCATGTACCCAGCTCCTCACATCTTCATTTTGACTAGACTACTTTCAGTAATGAGAATCAACTTTATGAAGCCAATAACAGCCCCTGGAGAAGTTGGCCTTAGGTGGTACCAGTTATCCAGAATTAAGATCCTAGTAGTCTTGTCTATTCAGAAACAGGGTCCAGAAATTCCCCTTACCTGGTAGGTTAGTTCAAACACAGCCAAAGGCATAGCCAGAGGAAAACTTCCTATAGCCAATAGCCAGGAAGCCCCTGATCCAGACACCTAGAACTGGATGTGTTTCAAGAGCAAAGAATGTGTCATGAGGGAGGATAGAGAAGGGGGGTGGGGAGACAAACAGCCCTGGCCACCTTCCCCTGATGTCACCCTAGCCAGTTTCCTTCTCCAGGAAGCCTTCCCAGACTTACTTCCCATTGTGTGGGAAATCTGCTATATTCTCCCACCCTAATCTATCCTAATTTGGTCTGTGAACTTGGTTCTTGTCTCTGGGTCTTCAGCATTCCAGCCAGCCAAGGGCCAGCATGGTAGTATCTTCCCAAGAACAGGGGTCGCTGTAGGGTGCAGGGGAAGGACTTGAGGGATTTCAGGCCTGGGAGGGGGAGGTGGCTGGGAATAGGGGTGTGCCCACCAGTGTAGAGGGCACTCTCCTGATGTTTGGCTTGAACCAGGGGGCCATGTAAAGGCTTTACTTACATGACACTCCCTGGGGAGAGGGGACCCACCTCCCCTTCCCCAGCTGACTAGACAGACAGGTGCCAGGGGGTGAGGTAATTAAGGATGGACCTCATAAGTACATAGACACGTCCCCCATGCTCCACAGGGTCCCCATGAGGTGGGGGCAGTCAGGGAGACCAGCATGCCCCAAGCACTTCCTTGTCACACCCACTGTGAGGCCCCTCCCATGGACACCACCTCTTCTGCATAACCTGCCCTTGAGGTCCCCAGATCACTGGTGACCCCGATGTTCTGCCTTTCAGTACTAGGTCCTCTTGTGACTAGACATGCTGGAGCACCCCTCACCTTCACTATGGCTTCACCCAGGACTCATCTTTCCCAGTGCAAGAGCTGGAGAGCTAGGTGGAAAATCCTTGCAAGATACAACCTGGGAATCCAGTCCCCTTGGAGCCTGAGGAGATCAGCACCTCTGTTTGGGGCCCACCTAGTGGCTGCTAGTCCTTCAGCTTCTAGTCACTCTTCCTTGCCCAGGTGTGGCAAACCATAGAAACTGTCCCCTAACAGGTAGCAAAGGACACCAGAAAAACAAATGGCAAAGAACAAAAGAACAAGGATAGAAACTAGTTGTCTCTTTCTTTCTCTCTCTCTTTTTTTTTTTTTTGGAAAGTATGTCTGTTTGTTTAACAAAGTCATGACTTCTTGCTTGGACCAACACCTTTGGCTTCCATTTCACTGGGTTCTAGGGAAAGATCTAATAAGCAGCAATTAGAAAAAAGTATCAGTTTTTCATTACTGTGACAAAATATCTGAGAAAAACAACTTAAGGAGGAAAGATTCATTTTTGGCTCATGGTTTCAGAAGTTTCAGTTCATGGTCACTTTGCTTGGTTGTGCATGGGACTGTGGTGACGCAGCTGCTCACCTCATGGAGGCCAGGAAGCAGAGCCAGGGAGGAAGGGGCTGGGGACAAGACACCCCCCCCCAGTGACCTACTTTCTCCAACTAGGCCCCACCTCGTAATAGCCCGTTTAGCTATGAATTCATCGATGGATTAGTCCATCAATGAAGTTAGCATATTCATCATCCAATCACCTTTCAGCACCATGAGCTGGAGACCATGTCTTCAACACATGAGCCTTTGGGGGCCATTTCAGATAACAAATAATTTGTTTGAAAATGCAAGCTTGCTTTGAAGTCCAAAAACTAAATATCCTAAAGAACAAAAAAGAGTTGCTTTAGCTGTATCCCACAAGTTTTAGCATGTCTGGCTTTCATTTTTACATATCTTCTCTTTTTCATGATATGTTGCCTCCACATTCTTGTGAACTTCCTCAATTTGTTTCTCTTGTTAACTTCTCATTTAATTCCACTATAGGTAGAGAACATACTTAATGTGACTTCATTTCGTTAGATTTATTGAGGCTTGTTTTATGGTACGGCATATGATCTATTCTGGAAAATATTCTATGTGCACTTAAAAGGAATATACATTCTTACTGTTGTTAGGTGGTGTGCTGTTTGAGTTTGTTATTTAATTGTTGACTTTTTGCCTAGTTTGACTCATAAGTGAAAGAGAGATATTGAAATCTGCAACTATTATTATTGAATTGTCCATTTCTCACTTCATTGCTATCAGTGTTGCTTCCTGTATTTTAGGGGTATATTGTTACAAAAATTTGTAATTGTTGTATCTCCTGCTAGATTGATTCCTTTATCATGATGTAATGTCTTTCTTTGATTTTAGTAACAATTTTAAAGTCCATTAGGCCTGGTATTGGTACAGCAACTGCAGTTATTTGGGTACTATTTACATATCTTTTAAAAAAGTTTTATTTTTTGATTAATGCATAATAATTATACATTTTAAAGGATACAATGTGATATTTATTTCTCTTTTTTGGGGGTGTACTTGGGTTTGAACTTAGGGCCTTGCCTTTGCTAGGCAAGTGCTCTATCACTTGAGCCACACCTCTAACTCTTTTTGCTTTAGTTATTTTTCAAATTGGGTCTCACATTTATGCCTGGTCTGACCTTGGACCACAATCCTCCTATCTATTCTTCACCATAGCTAGGATTACAGGTGTGAACCTCCACACTCAGCTTATTTTGTCCAGGTGGGGTCTCAGTAACTTCATACATATGATCCTCAATCCATGATCCTCCCAATCACTACATTCCAAGTAGCTTGCATTACAGATATGTGCCACTGTGCCTGGCCCCAGTGTGATATTTCATCTTTTCCCAGACTTTCTAATTTATTTTGTCTTGAATCTTAGGTGTGCCACATATAGACAGCACATAGTTGGATCATGATCTTTAAAAAATCCATTCAGTCTTTGCATTTCCATTAATGTGTTAGTCCATTTAGACTTAATGTAATTACTGATACGATGGGATATATATCTGCTATTTTGCTTTTTGTTTACTGTATGTCTTAAATCTTAAATGTTGGTCTGCTCTTCCATTATGGTCTTCTTTTATTTTAAATACATATTATCCTAGTATACAATTTTATTGTTTTCAACTGTAATAGGACTCAACTTAAATTTTTTTAGTGGCAGTACTGGGGTTTGAACTCTGAGCCTTGTGCTTGCTAGGCAGGTGCTTACCACTTGAGCCATGCCCCTGGCCCCAGGACTCAACTTTCTACTTGAGTAAAAAAAAAAAAAAAAAGAATCATGGCCAGGGAGTTATCTCAGGTAGCTTTGGGCTCAGTGCCAGAACATTCTAGCATTTAATACCACTTTCAAGTGACCCAAGCCAGGGGGCAATAAGGTGTCACATCACTCTAGACCTTCAGCTGAATGGGGGAGACTGAGCTGCCACCACCAAGGCTGTCAGGAAAAAGCTGCTTGTGACAACAGCTGTACTCGATTTTTTTTTTTTGATAGGACTGGGGTTTGAACTCAGAGCTTCAGCCACACCTCCAGTCCATTTGTCTCTGGCTATTTTGGAGATGGGGTCTCATGAACCATTTCACCCAGGCTGGCCTCGAACTGCAATCCTCCTAATCTCAGCCTGCCAAGTAGCCACCAGTGCCTGACTGACGTGTTCTTGAGTTCTCTCTTCATCAGCCTCCTGCTGGATGCACAATTTAATTTTTTATTGTTTCTTTTACTATATTTTTAACTCAATTTCTTAGTGGTGATTACAATTAATGCCTTAATTTATAACAGTTTTGTTCAGATTAACACCAACTTCATTTCAGGAAGTTTTATTCCTGAATAATGAAGTTTTATTTCTATATGGCCATCAGAGAGCCTGTAAGTGTTCTTTTCATAATGGTGGTCTCAAAATAGTCCCTTACATGGGATCTAAGAGTAAGTGCTTCTAGTGAACAAGATGGAAGGTACAAAGTCTTTTATGACTTCATCTCAGAACTAATACAGTATTACTTTTGCTGTACTCCTTTTGTAGCAGTTTCAAGTCTATCCATATTCAAGGGTATGGGACATAGACCCTCCTCTTGATGGAAACACAGGCAAATAGTTTGCAGGAATGCTTTAAAGCTGTCACAGCACGTGAAGAAATCAAGACTTAAGAGACTTTGCCTAGGCCATTTGTTTGGAAAACATAGAACTTGTCAGTGCTAATTAGACCATTTCTTTGCTTGGAAGTGAAAGAATTAGGGTAAGAATTACAGACTTTCTTCTCTCTTCCCTTATGGCATGGGTGGGTGGGACACCATGTAAGTAACCATTTTAGGAAGAGGGATTCACTCATTCCTGGATGAATTGTCTCCAGAGATAAGGCAGCACAAGTGTTTACTTCCACTACATGCCAAGACAAGAGGCCTCTATCTCTTCACTGCTTGCCCTCTACCTCTCTATCCTCATAGGAAGGGAACCTAACTGGGAAATATGGCTATTGAATATATTTCAAGTTAAGGGCAAAAGGGCCTTTTCCAGGGCCAACAGGTAGGGAGGGGCTGATCTTCAGAAAAGACCTCAGATTTTAGGTTTTTAAAGTCATCTCCAGTAAGTCATACACTCATCACTTGTATTAGGTTAAATGCAAACATGTAAAATATAGAAAACTTTAAAAATATTTTAATATCTTAGCGTCCTTAGAAAAATGTGAGCTAAGTTTTCTTGTAGCTCTCTGAGAAGACCTCTCTGAGAAGGTAAGCTGGAAAAGACTTCATAGACACTAACCTACGCAATTCTCAGGGAAGAAAGGAAACTAGCCCTCATCCAAATACCAGTGGTCAAGTACTAGAATTGGGGAGTAAGCAAACTTATTATTAATGCCAAAGAGAAACTAAGAGATGAATTCTCTTCCCATCCCATTGCACATGTGCTACAGAGGACTAGGAAAGGAGGGCTGGGCCCACTCTTAAGAGTGAGCTCTGGTTATTTTCGAGACTATTCAGCTCACGCCAGGAGGTTAGGACTGACAGAGGGTGGAGGAATCAGGCTCATGCAGTTTGCTGGAGGTGCCCAAGACTGCTTCCCTCCAGGAAACATGCCTGGGGACCGCAGGTGCAAAAGGCAACGTGCAACGACTCTCTTCCGCCACCTCGTGGTGAGTCGTGTGGGACCTGATTTCCCCAGTCTCCCCTGTAGTCCTGGGTTAGCAACCTTAGCAACACTATGAAACAACCCTGCTGATGGAGGAGGATCGAGCTGTCAAAACTTTGGAGGGACTGCTGTGGGCTCTCTGCTGTCAGGAGGAAAGGCAAGGATGGGATCGTGAGGGACAGTGTTCCCAGCCCGCCTTGGGGAGGTGGGACTCTCCTAGGTCCTTTAGCCTTCTGTGTTTACTGGTAGCCTCAATACTCAGGCAGTTATTAATAATTGTTATATAACATCCATAGTACATATGAAGAAAAGAGATGAAGAGAGAGGAAAAGAATGAAAAGACTTCTTATCAAGGGAAGGAAGAGTACAAAAGTACAGGGAAGCAGAATGGGGAACAGCCCATCTCTATGTCACAGGAATAATCCTGTAGATATTAAAGTAGTTGAGAGGCCAAAGACTGTATTTTAAATTTGCACTCAGTTGGTGCAGTGGCTGAAGTGACAGAGTGCCTGCCTAGCAAGCGTGAGGCCCTGAGTTCAAGCCCAAGTACTGCCACCTCCCCCCAAAATAAATTTATTCCTATAAACAGAACCCCTATTTTCTAGAGTCTTTAGGATACTTACCAAATTTGTTCATGGGACTGAGATTTGAACTCAGGGCTTGATACTTGCAAAGAAAGCACTGGGCTGCTTGAGTCACAACTCCAGTCCATTTTGCTCTGGTTATTTTGGAGATGGAGTCTCAAGAGCTATTTCCACTGGTTGGCCTCAAACCACGATCCTCCTGATCTCAGCCTCTCAAGTAGCTAGGATTACAGGCATGAGCCACTGGCATCTGGCTCAATATGAACTTTTTTTTGACAGGACTGGGGTTTGAACTCAGGGTTTTGCCCTTGCAAAACAGGTGCTCTACCACTTGAGCCACACCTCCAGTCCCTTATCAAAATTTATCAAATATAAGTCTTTTTTTAAAAAAAGAAAGGAGTTTTAAAAGCAGAAATAAAATTAAGCTTACTTTCTAATCACAATACAGCAAGACCAAAAATTAAAAGGAAAATGGCAACACTATACAGGTCTTGGGTCAAGTAGGAATTGTAATGAAAAGAGTAACAATTTTGAAACAATCACGAACATTAGATATAAAAATTATGGAATGTGACCAAAGCTATACTTAGGAGAAAATCCATAGCTTTAAATGCTTTTAACATTCTACAACAAAGAATGACAGGACAATACACTAGATATTTATTGAACACTTATACTGTATAGGGCATGAACAAAATATACCTCATGTGCACAAGATATACTTCATATAACCTTCATAATACGAGGTGGATACTGTTTTTTGCCTTTTATAATAAGAGGTAGGTATTTCATATGCACTAATTAGGCACATACATGCAATGTTGTATATAATTTGTTTCCAAGAACTATTTCACATGTTTCTTGACTGTCACAAATATTTCTTAATGCTTACTATTATACATGGTACTGTAACAAAGGAATGAACACTAAATGTTTTTTATCCTGTAAAAATCTAGTTATGTGTGTTTATGGTATAGATGAGGGGGAGCATTCTGATCACAACTAATCCTACTAGCTAAAATTAATTAATTAAGTGCCAAAGGTAATATCTAATTGCAATAAGTAAGACACCTAAAAAACTAGATAGCATTTGTTGCCCTCAACGCAGAGAAACTAATGCAGATACTTTAAAGCGACAGAGGCCAATAGGAGAAGGGGACCAGGAACTAGAGAAAAGGTGAGATCAAGAAGAATTAACCTAGAAGGTAACACACACGCACAGGAAATCAATGTGAGTCAACTCCCTGTATAGCTGTCCTTATCTCAACTAGCAAAAACCCTTGTTCCTTCCTATTATGGCTTATACTCTCTCTTCAAAAAAATTAGAGATAAGGGCAAAATAGTTTCTGCCAGGTATCGAGGGGGTGGGGGGGTTAAGGGAGGGGGTGGGGGAAGGGGGGAGAAATGACCCAGTGTGTGCACATATGAATAAAATAAAAATTAAAAAAAATACCTAATTGCAGCACTATGGTTGTAGACAGAAAAGTGATTCCAACTTGGGGATGGGGACAGGAGTCAATGACGGGGCTTGTAGCCACTGCTCAGGGAAGCAGCTCTGAGTTGTTGAAACAATTACTTAATGCAAAAAAAGCAGGAAGAGCATATACATTTCCACTTTATTAAAATATTGTATAAATACAGAGCAGTTGGGCACAACCATTCTAAGGCACCATTCTGGTTTGAATGCAGTTCCACAAGAGAGAAAGAGAAGTCGTTACATTCGGTATTTTTCATCTCTACATTCAGACTCCTCCCATGTTACTGTTTATTGCTACGGGGTCTCAACTCTAAACCCAGATTTATAGCAGCATCATACTGGGACCTGGATGCCACAAATTAAAGACACATCCTGGTTCTGGCACTTGACATGATTTGGCACTTAATGACAAACTCTCTTGCATTGTTTTCCATTTGTTTCCCAACTCTTGTTTAACTAGAGATATTATAAACCCCTATAAGCCTTACCCATGGGCTGTATTTTGTTACTAGTTCTATTAAACCTAGAACAGGACTAGTTAGGTACACAGTATATACCTCCAAAATACTTATATATCACTTCCAAGAACTTCAATGGAACAGAAGAGAACACTTTCCCTAGTTCTAGTTTAAGGAAGGGATGACTGGTTATCTTCATTAAGGGAAAAATGTTTGAATGTCCCATTTCTTGTACCTTGTAACAAGGAACTAGGCTCAATGAATATTTTCACATATCAATACCTTTAACTGATAATGAGAGATCTTCTCTCTCTATGGGAATGTGAGTTGTTACCATGATTATATAAGGGCGTTCATAAAAGTATTAATTTTGTGTGTGTGTATATGTGTGTGTATGTGTGTGAGAGAGAGAGAGAGAGAGAGAGAGTGAGAGAGAGAGTATGTGTGTAATCATAAGTAAAATTCAAAAAGGCTGAGACTCACCGGACAACTTCTAAATCAGTTGAATTAGTGACTCTCACCTCTTTAAAATGATGATGATGATGTGTGTGTGTATGTGTGTGTGTGTGACAGAAGAGAGAGAGAGAGAGAGAGAGAGAGAGAGAGAGAGAGAGAGAGAATGTATAAGTAAAATCAAAGAGGTTGTGAATCACAGGACAACTTATAAATTATCCAAATTAGTAATCCTCACCTCGTTGACATAATATGTGTGTGTGTGATACAAAAGATGTATATCTTTAAAGAATTTTTCATAATACCCTTGAAATAAATGGAGATAATAGCTTGGGAGCAACACGGCTACACTGATAGCTACAGAGATAGTTGTTTAAGGCAGTGCATCCCAGGGGATATTTGCAGAACACTAGGTGTACTTGAGAAAGGTTCTAGGGTAAAAATACGTTTGGGAAACACTGAGCCAAAAGAGCTGCTTTATCCTCCTTTACTAGGCTATGAACTCTCCAAAAGTCTCATATACTGATGTGCATTATGAATCTAGGAAGAAGAAATAGATAGAAGCAATTTGTAGACTTAATTGTAGAATATTTTCAGAACTAAGTGTTCTATGATACATATTTAGGGAGAAACAGAATTAAAGTATGGGTAAAATTTCAAAAGCACTGAAAGACATATGAGTGAATATCAAAGGAGAGCAATAAGCCATTCAGTCAATCTATATTAAATTAGATCCTACTTGTACAGTTTCAACCGTCAAGTGATTTCTGCCAGACTGTGAGCTTAATTACAAAATTAACACTCCATTCTAGCCAGAATCACCACAGACTGCCAACTAAGCAGATCATCAAACTTTGCAAAATTCAAAAGTAAAAGTTAAAATTTTAATTTCTTTAAACATAAAAATTTTCAATGGAAATAACCCAGTTCTTATCAGGCAAATGACATCCCCTTCATCCTTGTGTTCCTGACATATTTCTATTGTTTGACAAAATTCACTGCCTCCTTTCTTGCCACCTGGGACACAGCTAAAGCCTTGAGGTCATATAATCACCTTTAATAACTATACAGAAGAGTAAGTATGGTACTGCTATAATAGGTATGTCAGATAGACATGCTTATCTATTATATTGACCCTACCCCTAAAAAGACTGTCATCATTTATATGCTTTGTGCTTATCCTTATCATATGGTTGCCTCAGGACACAAAACTTTCCATTGCAATAAAAAAAGAGTTGTTGACACAGAATAAATCAAATGTAGGAGTAGGCAGATACTCTAGAACTCATGTGCCTGGAAGATGGGGTTTAAAAATACCCCTGCCCCAAAAGCTGTTCTTATAAATTCAGAAAGATAAACAGGCTGTGGTAGGCTACAATTCTTTTGAGTTAGTGTTCATTTCTGCAGAACCTGTTTCCCTTAACAATTCTTAAAGAAGTCCTCTAAAGTGAGTGACTTGGTGCATAATAAGGCCTGCTCTCTGTCTGAAGCTTTTAGAACAATGACTACACTTATATGGCTTTTCCCCTGTATGGATTCTTAAATGAATAACAAGGCTTGGTCTCTGTCTAAAGCTTTTCCCACAATAATTACATTTAAAAGGTCTCTCTTCAGTATGGGTTCTCTGGTGCAAAGTAAGTGCCGTCAGTCGACTAAAACTTTTCCCACAATTATGACATCTATGAGGTTTTTCACCTGTATGAGTTTTCAGATGTCTTTTAAGACTTGATCCGTGACAAAAACTTTTCCCACACTCAAGGCATTTGTATGTTTCTTCTTCAGAATGGGTTCTCTGGTGCCCAATAAGGTGTGACCGCCGAGTGAATCGCTTTTTACATACAGTGCATTCATACGGTCTCTCTCCTGTATGAAGTCGTTGGTGTCTATAAAGGTCTGAACTGCGAAGGAACCTTTTTCCACACTCAGGGCATTTGTGAGGTTCCTCTCCTGAATGAATTCTCTGGTGTCCAGTAAGTTGTGACTTCCGAGCAAAACATTTTCCACACTGAGGACACCGGTGAGGTTTCTCTCCTGGACTCTTTTTCTTTTGGGGCTTAGGGTTGAGAGGTTCTTCCAAGTTGGAGCTCTCAGGTGTCTCTCCTAGAGGGGGGTTCTGATGATCTACAAGTTTGGCTAAATCTGTCTGTAAATCCTCTGGGGGTGGTTCCCATTGATTTTCTAACTGTACATAGTCTTTTTGCAAAATAGGACCCTGGAGAGCATTCCCTTCTAAAGTTACAATAAATGGGTACATATTTTCCAGTTTTTTCTGTTTTGAAGCATCGTCTTCATTTTCTATCCCGATCTCAAAGCCTGAGAAGAAATAGAAATTGCAGATATCATTGTGTTCCAAGAGGAAAAAAAGTGAAGGAAAATGAAGAGTCATGCTAAATGATTAGCAGGAAAGTAGAAATTCCTAAACAGAATTCCAAGCTCTTATCCTGATTCCCTAGTATATCAATGATCAATCACTTACCTATCTTGGAATCAAGTAATTGTTTCATTTCTTTGGAATCCTGTAATTCCTTTACCCATGATTCTTCTCTGTGATCCAATGGGAAGTTCACGTCAAGCTTTGGCAATGGATATCCTGGTCACAGAAAAGAAGGGAAGTGTGATAGTTTGGTTCATCAAAGGTTTTTCCAGTATTTAGGCTGATTTCTTTGTCAGGTGGCCTCTCGATATCTACTTTCTCTTCAATTACTGTTACTTCATCTGAAGTCATTTTAAAAAAGTCTTTTTTTAAAAACTAAGAACAAAACAAAAATGGAGAACAAAACAAAAATGGATCATAAAATTGTCTTATGCTCACTTCCAGACTATTCTCTAATCTATGGAAGGTGAGTGAATCAATTGTGTGCTGAAATCAAGGTACTAAACTAGTTCTGCATCCATTTTTCGTAACAGATTTAATTAGGCTACAGATAACATAAGAAATAAGCCTTCATAAAAATATGGCAAATTAAAACTGGGAAACACTGCTTTTGTGTGCTGAATAAGAGAAAGACGTAAAAGTAGGAGTTAAGAAACTTTACTGGAATCATTTCAGTTGACATTTTCAAATTAAAATGGAAATTAAACTGAGTTGGCAGCCAACAAAAGCAGTCTTTATGTTTTTCTATCGGCTAATATCCAGAAGTACAGTTCTCTTAAAATGAACCCAAATCACTACCAAACAATGTTTTTAAATGACAATCTAAGAACAACAAGGAAACTTTCTACCACTTGCTCTCCCCGTGTCTGACCACTATTCGCCTATCCTCTTTGGCAGCCAACGTGGCTAGCATCCTGTTTTCGATGCCCCTTCTCCTTCCTCATCACTGGCCAAGTGTACTGCTTGGAAATGAAATGTGGTCTGGAAATTGCCAATTTGACATCTAAATGCAGGATGGTATTTAAATATTGGTATTCGCAGGTGCTCTTACCACTTGAGCCACTCCACCAGCTCAAATATTAGCATTCTTAAGCAGGAGTAAGTTAGTTTGGCTAATGTTAATCCAAAGGAAAATTAAAATTGTAGAATAATGTATCAAGATACAGGAAGTGCTAAAGTGCTTGCCTAGCAAGTGCAAGGCCCTGAGTTCAAATTTCAGAACCACCAAGAAAAAAAGACATAGGAGGTAGACTAAAATACTTTGCTTGTTTTATGAAGAAAATACAGTATATTTTCCATTTCAGGATTAAGAAACAAAGGATAGATTTCAAATAAAATGCTGTTTAAATTGACTATTTTAGCTGGGTTTGTGGTGTGAGCCTGTGATCCCAGTACTTGGGAGGCTGAGGCAGGAGAATTACAAGTTCAGGGTCAGCCTGGGCTACATACTGAGACCTGGTCTCAAAAAATATCCACTATTTTCTTTTTGCTTATATTTCAAAGCTAAGATGACATGAAAGGGTGATATGCAATGGGGCAAATAAAACTGAAGGTCATAGGTCAAAAGGAAGCTCCTGTGAAATAATAGAGGGCCCAAACTGAAACTTGGAAGAGAGTAGCAAAGGCTTAGTATCAAATATTGATGTAAAGAGGACACCAAGGTGGTGGATTAGAAGCACCCAGTGATTTCCCAGCTTTTCAAGGGGCTAGAAGCAAAACAGGTAGAAGGCAGCTACCCTTTGAAGTAGGTGATAGTAGGAAGGCACTGGTGCTTAGTTGTGAACAGAGTCTTGAAAGAACTCAGAAACTTTTGGAAAGTGGGATAGAGGGTGAGAGAGAGACCTACCACTGACAGTGTGATGGTAGCATGAAAGGGGCAAGGGGCTCAGTAAAAGAAAGAGGGAGAAATTCAGAAAACACAAATAGCACAGGCCTCAGCACTGTGCAGAAGTACAACCTAAACAGAGAGGGGACCTGGAATCTGTATCACATACAGGCACTGGGGAAGGTTCTCTCTGCTTCCCAACATATTAACCATGGTGCAGTGTCAGAGAACCAGATTAAGAAGTTCTTGTCTGAGCTTAGTAGCTTTGGGAGTCAAATGTCCCTACATTTTCCTGTCTCTGGAAACCCACAGCAGAAGCCACCTGTTGATCCCGAGAGTGTTGGCCTTGAGAGCCAATCTGGCTACAGGGAAAGGACTTTGAATCAAAACTACTGAGAATTCCATGCTGTGGGAAGCCAGCCTGAGACTAAAGGGAACACAGGTTACTTGCTATTGAGGAAATGATCTACGGTTGTTTGGGGATGGCAGAAGGAGAAGTTGCAAGTGGTTATACGCAGGAGCACATTTTCAAAACACCAGAGACACAGTGGTAGGGTGTACATGTGGGGTCCACTGCCACTCCCCCTTCAGTGTGAATGGCTGAAATCCCACAGTGTCATCTCCCTGTTCTCAGCAGACATAGGGAAAGATGCCTGGAGACACAGATCTGTGGCAAAGAAACCTACATCAGTATAGCTTTAGGGGAACACAGAAAAATGAAACCATAGTGAATTGCTGCTGATGGAGGTGTTGCATGCTGCCCAGGCCTAACCTATGAGGAGGGCAGTGGAGAGTGATTACAAGCCTGGCTCTGCCCACAAGCCACTCTTGCTGTGTGAGCAACACAAAGAAAAAAAGGAAATGCCACACAGTCTATGCTCTCTCCAAAGGGTACAGTGACACACACAGAAAGAAGGCCTATTTGGCAGAGGTTGGGAACTTTCACTTCTGCCCACATAATTGACCTTGGTGGAAAGGACATCTTTAATTGTTTTCTTTCACATCTTTTCCCTTTCTAAGTCTTTCTTTTTCCATTTTTAACCTTTAAGTGAATCTTACTTCTTTCTTCTTTTTTTTAAATTTTATTTTTTATTATTCATATGTGCATACAATGCTTGGGTCATTTCTTCCCCCCTCTTCTTTTTTCTTATTCTACACATTTTTGTAGAATACAAAATATTTCCCCCTTTCTTTTCTAACTATTACATTTTTCACTTTTTCTACTTTTAAAATTCTTATCTTTATTAACTAGTATCTTTTTAGCTCACCCTCTATTATCTTTGGCCATCTCTCCCCAATTGTTATAGGTATCGTGGTAGAAATTATTTTCTATTGATTATTACTGTATCTCCACATTTGGTTTGGTTATATGCTGAGGTTGTTACTACAGTTTGTTTTCTTCTTTCTGAGTGGTGCTGGGGATCCAGCTCAGTACATTCTGCTACCAAGCTATGCTCCCAACCCAGTTGTAAGAAACTGCACCTCAATGAAGCCCCAACAATCTTAAAATAATATGGGAACACCAAAGATCCAGAATAGTCAAAACAATCTTCAGCAAAACCAAGTAATGCTGGAGAGATCACAATACCTGATTTTGAACTATACTACAAAGCCATAGTAACACAAACAGCATGGTCCTGGCACATGAACAGGCACATAGAACAATGGAATAGAATAGAGCACCCAGAAATAATCTTACACAGCTACAGCCATCTGATTTTTGGCAAAGAAGTAAAAGCATATGTTGAAGAAAAGAGATAACAAATGATGTTAGAAAAACTGAATATCTACATGTAGAAGACTAAAACTAGACCCCTTTCTCTCATCCAGACAGTGAACAGAAATCAATTCAAAATGGATCAAAGACCTTAATGTTAGACCTAAAACTTTGAAACTACTGCTGGAAAACACTTAAAGATGTAGGCATAGGCAATGACTTTCCGAATAGAACTTCAATAGCTCAGGAAATAATAGCAAGAATTGGCCAATGGGATCGCATCAAATTAAAAAGCGTCTGCACAACAAAGGAAACAATTAACAGAGTGAACAGATGACCTAAGAGAATGGGAGAAAAATCTTTGCTCGCTATTCATCTGACACAGGATTAACAGCCAGAATATACAAAGAACTCAAAAACTGAATGCCAAAAGAACTAGTAATCCAATCAATAAATAGACAAATGAATCAAACACTTTGCAAAAGAAGTACAAATGGCCAATAAATACATGAAAAATATTCTACATCTTTTTTTTTTGAGGCAGGGTCTTACTACATAGTCAAGACTGGCCTTGAATTTGCTCTGTAGCACAGGCTGGCCTTGAAGTTACAATCCTCCTACCTCAGCCTCCCAAGTGCTGGGATTATAGACATTCATCAGTATGCCTGGCTAATATTCAACATCTTTAGCCATGAGGGAAATCAAATCAAAATCACATGAGAGCTGGGTGCTGGTGGCTCATACCTGCAATTCTACCTTCTTGGGAGGCTGAAACTGAGAGGATCACAGTTCAAAGCCAGCCCAGGCAAATAGTTTGTGAGACCCCCATCTCAACCAAAAGTTGAGTGTGGCAGCATGTGCCTGTCATCCCAAGCTACTCAGGAAACTGAGACCTGGAGGATCATGGTTCTAGGACAGCTGGGCAAATAAGTTCAGGAGACCCCCATTTCAATTGTCAGTGGCAGTGGGAAGTATAAAATAGGAGGACCATGGTCCAGGAGACACTAGGTAAAAAGCCAGACCCTGTCTCCAAAATAACCCAAGTAAAAAGTGCTGGAGGTATGGTTCAAATGGTAGAGCTCCTGCCTAGCAAACATGAATACCTGAGTTCAAATCCTAGTACTGCCAAAAAAAAATTATTGAAGTTCCATCTCGCCCCAGTCAGAATGGCTATCACCAAAAAAAAAAAAAAAGCAATGAATGCCGGTGAGGATGCAGAAAAAAAGAAGGAACGCTTATAGACTGTTGGTGGGAACGTAAATTAGAACAGCCACTATGGAAATCAATACAGAGGTTCCTGAAAATACTAAAATAGAACCACCATATGATCCTGTTATACCACACTCAGGTATAAACCAAAAAGAATAAATGTCACATACAACAGAGATACCTGCATACAACAGAGGTATCTGTTTATTGCGGGGTTATTCACAATAGCCAAGTTATGGAATCAGAAGAATAAAATCATATAGTTTGCGAGACAATGGATGGGACTGGAGATGGTCAGGTTAAGCAAAATAAGCCAGACACAGAAACACAAATATTGCATATTTTAATAATTGGAAACTAGAAAGGTGCTATTAGGGAAGTGGAAGGGGATCAGGGGGAGGGGAGACAAGAAGAGGGTATGAGAGGTGAATATGATCAAAGTATACCATATGCATGCATGAAAATGTCATAATGAAACCCATTAGTTTGTATAATTAATATATACAATAGGAAAAAATTTTTATTTACAATCTAAATATAAGAAGGGAGATGAGGATCTCTGAAAACTCACCTCTCAGTGAAACTGGTAAAAATTATTAAAAATTAAAAAAAAACATATAAAGTCTCTATATGGTCCCAAGGGTGTACAGCAAATGAAGAAACATCTATTTAAGAAAATCTACTAAAACCTGTTAGTTCAATGAAGTAACTGAATCAACAGTTTCAATCTGAGTTATTCAAGTTTAAAGTATTTGAACTGAAATTATTCCCTTTGTCCCACACACTCTCAGCCACCTGAATGGTGTGGCCACAAGCCCTCACGTGGATTTTCACTGTAGTATTTGCATGCCGTGGACTTCATGTTGCCTCTGCTTTCTCTGAGGCCCCATACATTTTTTCTGTTTTTTTCTGATAGTACAGTTTCTACTGATAACAAGCCCACCACTTTTTTCTGTTTAAATTCAAATCTATTGTTGAACCACTATAGCAAAATTTTCATTACAGTTTGCTACCATTTGGATCTGAAGTGTCACTCAAAGGCCCATGTGTTGAGGCTTGGTCCCCAGCGTGGTGTTATTGGGAGGTAGTGGAAACTTTAGGTCATTGGTGATGTGCCTTTGAGGGTGATTGTGGGTCCCTGGTCTTTTCCTCTTTTTCATTTTTGGCCACAAAATGAGTACCTTTGCTCCACCACGTATTCTGCCATGATGTGTTGCTTTGCCACAGTCTCAGAAGCAAAAGGGCTACTTGATCATTGACTGAAATCTCCAAAACTCTGAGCTAGAGCAAACCTTTTCTCTTTATAAGTTGATTGTCTCAGATAATTTTATAGTAATGGAAAGATAACTAATACATAGTTATTATAGTTTTCAATTCTAGAATTTGATTTGTTTTTATAATTCTTATCTCTTTATTGATAGTCTCCATTTGATGTGGTATTATCATAATTTCCTTTACTTCTTTAGTCATCTTTTTCTCAAGTTCTTGGAACACACTCATAATGGTTACTTTGTAGTCTTTGTGAAATCTGATTATGTACCCATTCTCATAACCATATTCTGTTTTCTGCTTTCCCCCCAATAATATGGATATACTTTCCTGTCCACATTCACATCTCATAATCTTTTTGTTGGAAATTGGACATTTTAGATAATATATTGTAGCAACTCCGCATCATCCCCTCAGAGCTTTTTATTGCTATTTGCTTATTTCTTAGTTCAGTAAATGGCTGTATAATTTTAGTGAAGTACATTGCCCTGCAATGCAAAGTATTATAGAGCAATTAATCTGACATTGTTCCTCCTGGGTCATAGTCACCTTGGACTGACAGCTATTTCTTCAGGGAAACAGAGAAAATATTTGAAGAATTAATGGCCCAGATTTCCCCAAGTATATTGGATTAATTAATTAATTAATCTCCATAACTAGGAAGCCAACTGAATTCTAAGTAGGATAAACACAAGGAGATCCACGGTTATCTCATAGTAAAGATCTTAAAAGTCATATAAAAGGATAAAACCTTGAAAGACAGGAAGAGAAAAACAACTCATAAGTTACAAGGAAACCCCTATGCGATTAAAAGTTGAATTCTCATTAGAAACAATGAAGGCTAGAAAGCAGTGGGCTGCCATTCAACATGCTTAAAAAAAATGAAAACTGTCAACCAAGAATTTTATACCCAGCAAAGCTATCTTTCAGAAACGAGTATGTAATAAATATGTTCCTGACAAAGAAAGAATTCATTGCTAGCAGACTTGCCTAATAAAAACTTAGGTGACATGAAAAAATACTAAAGGAAGTTCCCTCAGTCTGAATGCAAGTGACCTCAGATGGTAATTTTGAAGCCACATGAAAAAAAACAGCACAAATAAAGATACCTAAGTAATTAGAATATATAGTACAAATAAAAATTTGTTTCTTCTCTTAAAATATTTAAAAAACAAGTGTTATACAGAAATGGCATATATTGCCAATAACAACACAAATGAGTTGGATAAGAGCAGAGCTGTGCTTTGGGCTGGTTGTGGGGTGGGGGGGAGAAAGGAGTGGGGATAAGAGAGTAGTAGAGGAGGAAAAATTTGATCAAAGTACATTATATGCATGCATGTAAATATCACAATGAAACCCCTTTGTGCTAATAAGAATTTTAAAAAGCTGTACTAGGCTAAAGAAATTACTCCAGTTGGTAATTCAAACCCACAAGAACAAATGAAGAAAACCAGAAATGGTAAATAATGTTAATATAACAAAAGCTCTATTTGTTTTCCTCTCTTCTCTCAACTTCTTTTAAATTCTCAAAATTACATAAAGTAATAATTATAACAATGTATTTTGGGTATTATATTATTTTAGTGTAATAAATATGATAGTAATCCCACAAAGAGGAGGAAAAGAGCATAGAGCTATGTAGGAAACACATTTCTCCATCTCACTGGCATTAAGTTACTATAACTCTGAAGCTGATTATAAGTTAAAATGTACACAGTAAACCCTAGATCAACCACAAAGGACAACGGACAACTTTAAAAATAGTGAACATTCATTAAAGTAAGTAAAATGTTGCATTAGAAATATTTACTTAATGTAAAAGAAAGCACTAAGAGAGGGTCAAAGGACCAAACAAAGTCATGAGACATAAATAAAATAGAAAGTAAAATAGCAGATGTAAATCCAAACATAAAAATAAGATTAAATGTGAATGGATTAAAAATTTTGATGACGCTGGTGCCAGGGGCTCACCAGGAAGCAGAGATCAAGAGGATAGCGGTTCAAGGTCAGTACAGCAAATAGTTTACAAGACCCTATCTTGAAAATACCCAACACAAAAACAGGGCTGATGGAGTGGCTTAAATGGTAGAGTGCCTTCCTAGCAAGCATGAGGCCCTGAGTTCAAACCTTTGTCCTGCCAAAAAAAATTTTTTTTGATGAAAATGACCCAAACAATGTATGCACATGTGACTAAATGAATAAAAATAATAATAATAAAAGAACAAAGGGATGGTGCAACTGAAAGACGGGAAGTCTAGAACAAGTTCAAAAGAGAATGTTAGAAATAAAAAACACAGTAGCAGAAATGAAGAGTGGCTTTTGAAAGGGCTCATTAGCATGACAGAGCTGAGGAAGGCTCCTCTGAGCTTGAGAATTTTAACAGAATTACTGAGATGCACTGAAGGAAAACAGAACAGAAATTTCAAGAATCATGGGACAACTACAATGGGTGTCATATACATGTAATGGAAACACCAGAAGGAGATATGGGAAGGAACAGAAAGGTATTTGAAGCAACAATGATGGGGAATTTCCTCAAATAAAAATCAGACAGCACACCACAGATGCAGGGAGCACAGACAACACCATATAGACAAATGTAAATTTCATTACTTGGAGTTTAGCAAATAAAACAAAACTCTAATGTAAAAAAAAAAGTCAGAGAGGGTCACACTGGATTTTTAAAAAGCTCTAATTATGTACTGTCTACAGAAGTCATACTTTAGGATTAAAGATTCCAACAGTTTGAAGATAAAGGGATGACAAAATGTTTATCTTGTAAATAAAACCCACAAACAGCTAGAAAACATTAAACCAAAAAAGTTAATGTAAAGAGGATCATTTTATAATGATAAAAGGATCAATCTGTCGGGAAGGTATAATAGTTACAAACATGTATGCCATTAATAACAGAGCACCTAAATATATGAAGCAAAAACTGACAGAAATAATAAAAGAACTAGACAATTCTACAATTGCTCTACCACTTGAGGCACACCCCTAGCCCAATTCTACAATATTTTATAGTACTTGGATAGTTCACTTGATCTTAGGCACAAGCCTGAGAAGCAACAGGAGTTGCATACTTCAGTAACTCCTGCACTAATCGATAGAAAATAATAGGCAAAAGTTCAACCACAGAAGACACAGAAAATACTAACTAAACAAACACTCTACTCCCAAACAAGAAGAATAGACATTCCTCACAAGTGCACACAGAAAATTCTCTAGGACAGACAAGATTTTACACCATAAAACAAATGTCCCAAAATGTGAAAAGATTGTAATTACAAAGTATATTCTCCCACCAAAATGGAATGAAGTTACAAATAAAGTTGAAAACTTCACAAATACGTGGAAATTAAAAGACAATCCTAAATAACCAATCAAAAAAAATAGAAATGGAAATTAGGAATATTTTGAGATAAATGAAAAATAGCACTCTGTATACTAAAACATGAGGGATGTACAAAAGTAGTGTTTAAAGGGAAATTTATACCTGTGATGTTAATGTTAAAAAGAAAGAAAAACTCAAATATTAGCCTAATTTTCCACCTTAAAATATTAGGAATAAAAGAGCCAACTAAATTTAAGATAACTAGCAAGAAGAAAATTTTTAAAAAGATTAGAGCAGATTTAATGAAACAGAATTATAAAACAACATAGAAAGTCATTGACACCAAGTTTTTTTTTTTTACTTGTAAACAACAAAACTGACAAACCTTTACCTACTGGCCATGAAAAGAAAAGAGAAAACTCAAATTACCACAATCAGAAATGAAAAGGGAGACATATCACCAACTTTACAGAAGTAAAAAGAACTATAAAGGAATGGTATAAACAAACATATGAAAATAAATTACATAATTTAAATGAAATGTGAAAATTCCTAGAAACACTTATACTATCCAAAGTGGCTCAAGAAGCAATAGAGAAATCTGAGTATAACCATAATTCATAAAGAGATTTATTCAGTAATCAAAACACTTTCCACAAAGAAAAGTCCAAGCTCAGATGGCTTTACTGGTGAATTCTACCAAATATTTAAAGAAGAATTAATACCAATTCTGCACAATGTCTTTCTAAAAATAGAAGAGAACGGAACATTTTCCTACTCACTTTACTGATATAAGGAAAGAAAGATAAATCAATGGAATAAAACTGAGAGTCCAGAAATAAGCCTTTATTCATATAAATAAGCCTCTATATGTACAGTCAATGTTTTGGGTAGAACTGGGAGTTGAACTCAAGACAGTGTACTTCCATAAGAATAGATTTATAGACCAGTGGAATAATATATATGTATGTATATTAATAAATCTATAAACTTTTGGTTAACTTATTTTTGACAAAGATTTCAAGGACATTCAAAGCAGAAAGAATTACCTTTTCAACAAAGCATGGATATCACCTGGACGTCCACATGCAAATATTTGTCGGCCTCCTACCTCACATTCAGTAAAAATGAGTTGAAAATGGATCAGATTCTTAAATGTAAGAAATCATGGGGTTGTATAGCTATCCTTATCTCAACCAGCAAAAACCCTTGTTCCTTCCTATTATGGCTTATACTCTCTCTATAACAAAATTAGAGATAAGGGCAAAATAGTTTCTGCTGGGTATTGAGGGGGTGGGGGGGAGAGGGAGGGGGCAGAGTGGGTGGTAAGGGAGGGGGTGGGGGCAGGGGGGAGAAATGAACCAAGCCTTGTATGCACATATGAATAATAAAAAAAACATGAACAGATTATCATCTACTATCTATCTATCATCTATCCATCTGTCTATTAATCATCTATCTACATTAAGTCTTTGTCCCCTGTTCCTGGCACAGAACTCGTAAAACCATTGGAATTTCCCAAGTGATAGGTATTTTGTTATTCATAATAAACCTTTTTGGACCACAAAAAAAAAAAAAAAGAAATCATGGGGTGAGGAAGATAAATATTGCATGTCCTCTGTCATAAGTGGAATTTAGACCTTAAATATGAATGACAGGAGTATAAAATGGAGACTGTGGGGTAGAAACCATTATAAGGGGGGAGGGAAAAGGAGAGCGAGGGGGTGAATACAATTAAATACTTTATATATATATGAAAATACAATAATGAAACCTGTTACAATTGTTTAAAAGGGGGGACAGGATGAGAAAGAGTAATAAAGAGGGTGACTATGATCAAAGTACATTATATGTATGGATGAAAATATAATGAAATCCCTTTGTACAATTAATATACACTAATATATAATGTATACTGTATATATATTAGTGTACATATTTGTACAAATTTATGTATGTATGTAAAGCATGAGATGAATGATTATTTTAAAATATGCCCTGAAATTCTTTGATATTCTTCCCTTAAACAGGTAGAATTCTATTTTCCTCCCCTGAAGTGTGGCTTAGACATAGTTCTTCTCTTCTAATGAAGAGAATATGGTAGAAGTGGTGGTGTGTGCTAGGCAATTGATGCTCTGGGGGAAACCTGCTGCCCATCATGAGGACACTCCAGTAGCCTATGGAGAAAATCCCTTAGCTTTTCGCTGCACCTGCCCACCCCTGCCCCAACATCTTAACAGCAACTACAAGAGAGACTGAGCCAGAAAAACCAGCAAAACACTTCCAAATTCTCAACTCTCAAAAACTGAAATGATAGTATGTTTTCTCCTTTAAGCTGGTAAATTTTGGGAGAATTTATTATGGAGCAATAAATATATAATACAAAGAAAGAAAAGCAATTGGAGATTAATAAAGAAGGTGCTTGGGCTGGCGGAGTGGCTTAAGTGTTAGCGTGCCTGCCTAGCAAGCTTGAGGCCCTGAGTTCAAACCCCAGCACCACCAAAAACACCAAAAAGCCCCAAAGTGCTTCCTTGATGAATGCTCTCCCCATTCTATGCTCAGGGAATGACTTTATTAAGGTCTAGTAGCAAAGACTGTTATAAAGGATCCAGTGCAGTATAAAATACCATTACTATAGCTGGGGGTTAGATATTACCTTATGGTAAATTATTTCATATGATATTCTGAAGAACTTCAAGTCACAAGAATCTTCTGCTTTGCCGACATTTGTTTTCTCTATATTTTACTTTAAATTTTCATGTCTCATATCCTTCCTCACCAAAAGGACATGGTATTTGAACTCTCACATGCATTTCAAGTAAAATGTCATCAATTAAGATAATAAATCCAAAGCTTTGACAATTGAAAATGCATTCTAATTTTGGTGCACTAATTTTGAACTCCACATTTTTAAAGATATAGTTAATATTTTTAAGACATCTTTTCCCCTTCTTCTCTCTGAAAAGTCATTCTAATAGTACCCTTCCTCTAGCATCTAGAAGATCCGGCTTGAATGTAAATGAGGAATTTTTTTTAAACTTATGTCTTCGTTATATCACTGCATTTTTCACTGCAGTTCTTTTTTGCAATGAATGTGTGTGGGTTTTCAGTTATGACTAATATATGTACACGTACTTCATATATCCATATAAACCTAATTTTGGTGAGACGGAATATATTCCAAACTTATACAATCAATTGATTTCTTTCATTACTTTTAAATTTATTCTTCCTTTTGTATCTTGTGCTTTTCACTCAGTCTCCACTAGGATATGCTTCATGAAAAATATCAAGATGCATTCATTTAAAAAAAAAGTAAAATTTTGTCACCCTTAAAAAATGGAGTAGTAAGTCTTGCATCATTATGTAAAGCATATTATATCACTTTAAGCAGTGATGGAAATGGGATAATTTCCCCTCCTCCAGATTTGTAGTTTTACTTGATATACCTATCTCTTGTGAAACATACTAAATTTCTATGTGCTTTAGAGAGTAAACTATGAACACACCAAGATTAGTACTGCTGCAATATTGTACCTTCAATATTGAAAAAGAAGAAAATTAACAGGGAGAATCTGAAGACATACAAAGAAATATTTTTAATTTAATAGGATTGGCTAAATTCTCCCATTAGTTTCAGGCATACATACATAAATACAGATTTACTTTTAGAAGTATTTAACAAACTATGAAATGAAAGTAATGTAAGATTGGAAGATAAATGACAATATTTTATAGTTTTGCTTTGACCATTATTTCAAAATAGGCTAGAAACCCATGAGCACACCAAATTCCACATGTTAAAATCTAAAGTCACCCCGAGTCATCAAATTTGATCATCTTCTGTGTTCTCCATGTTAATGAATGATATTGCCACATACCCAGGTTACTGGGTACATATCTTCTTGTCCACCACAATACAGTCAGTCAATTACTAAGTCCTATATTTCACACCCACTGAATAATTTTTGAATCAGCCCTTTTACCCCATCTTCACCAGCACAGCTCCTCTCCTTCTGTCTATCCCACTCTGCCTCAAGGGCCTATGCACTTAGTGCCCCTTCTACCCAGACTCCTTTGCCCTGTCACTTACACCACTCAGCTGGTTCTCTCCAGTCCATCCTGCAATTGTTAGCCACATCTCCTTTCTCCAGAGGTCATCCCTCTCAGCCACAAGTAAAGTGGCCTCACTATGTGTTCTGCTAGCTTCCCATTCCCTTCTACACACCTTCTCCAACACATACAGGACAGGCTGTCCTGTGGACATATGTGAACCGTCAACCAGAGTGTGAGCTCCAGGAGGACTGCGGCTGTGTTTCTGCCATGTTTACTGCCACATCCCCAGGATCTGGCACTTGACCTGGCTCTTGACACATCTGGTGATGTTGGTTGAATTGAGATGTTAAGATGTGGAAGACACGTGGTTCCTAAGCCCTGGCCCTGTGCTACTTATAGATACATCAGGCATTTCCAGTGCATAACTTGGGCTGTTCTTGACTTGTTTCCATTTTGTCCGTTGGACTCTTGTAATTTTACTATGTGGTTGGTCAATGTGCCACAACATTCAAACTGTGCCTGCTAAAGTAAGGGAGGGGGCTGAACCACACTTGGGCCAATGTTCATGGGGGGTGAGGGGAGGGCTGGGGTAAGGAGCATGGTTTGTAGCAAAGTAGGAGAACCCCAGGGGAAAGGACACACAGGAGCACCCCAGCTACAAGAACCAGCTACCCTTTTCCACTGGATTTGCTCCTTCTAGACCTCACCCTGTCGTGCTGGAGGCAGTGAGATTAAAACCGTTGTGTGTATTGCACTCACCTAGAAAGCATGTTAGCCATGCACCCTGGGTTGTGCTAAAGGGGAGGGCCTGCTTACCATAATTGGGAAAGCACTCTTCTAGGTGGGGAAATAATGAGACAGGCTTATTCTTCATTCTCTGTGACAGAACTCTCTTCAAGGATCTGAAGATAGCATATTGCTCAAGTATTGAGTCTAAATGAGGAGCTTATGCCATAAAAGCAACTGTGGTTCTGCAACCCACAACATCACAAATTCAGTGGATCAAAATCTGGTGGATAAAAATCCAGAGGATCTGAACTCCCTCCTCTGAGCAGGGCCAATAGTTTAACCTGTTCACAATATCAATCTATGCAACTCATTGTTCCTGGTACTGTTTCCAGAAAGATTGCCTCTTCTTCTTCCTTTCCTCTTTATCCATGAGGTCCTTTCCCATAGGAAAACTGATATTTTCATCCTAATCTGAACCCCTGACTTCCCTTGAGCTCTCAAACAGAAACAAAGAGCAGAAAGAAAACCCATGCCTTACCAGGATCCAGAAAGGGCTGGCATTCGCCAGCAGCACCATAGTTCAGTTCCTGTGGTCCTGCCTGTGGGATCCAGGACTCTGCCACCGGGGGATCCTGCACAGATCCCATTACTTGTAGTTCAGGTGTTTCCAGGTGCATGTTTGGTGGCATGGGTATTGTTCCCACCGGTGCCAGTTCTTCCAAGAGCATGTCATGCATATCGACCTGGGGGAAAGGACAGAATCCATCACTCCAAAGACTAAACAACCTGGAATCAAAGTTAATTTTAGCTTCATTCTAAATAAACCATTGCCCACTAGCAGTACAATGAGCCATACATGTAGCTTAAAATTGTCCAGTGGCTCCAGGAAACGATGCATAAAAAGAAACAGATGTGGTCAATTTTAATAACATGCCGTATTTATTCCCACATATCCAAACATCAGGATTTCAACATGTGATCCAAGCAAACAAGTACAACCAAGGTCTTCCGCTGCTTTCCCCTTCATGCAAAGACGTTCACAGGCGGTGTGCTTTTGATACTCAGTGCAGATTTCAGAGTGCACTGGCCACACACTTCAAGCGCTCAAGAGCCAGGAGGGGCTCGTGGCTTCTGTACTGGACAGGGCATGTCTAGACCCTCAAAGGCAAAATCTTCTATAGTTAAAAACCAAGAGGACAGAGAAAGGAAGGGAAACAACTCATTCGTGCTACCCAAGGATGGCAGGAAAGGTTGGAAGCCTCCTGTCCAGGGCGTCACCTCCCCTGATGCCAACAGCTCCTGCAGAGTGTCCTGCCCCACTCCCCCATAACCAAGCGTCCCTTACACACAGCTGGAAGCACCTGCTTCCTCCTCCCAGAGACACTGTCCTGGGCCCAGCTGTGGCCTCTCCAGAGCGAGGCTTCACGCAGCTGTTCTGAACAGAGGACGGTGCCACGGCTCCCACGGGCCGTTTTGGAAATGCTGGCGCATGGTGCCAGTGCACTTTAGTGGGCCAGAGATGGGAGCGTCTCTCACAATGCAGAGCTGTCCCACGTCCCTACCCAACGTGGCGTTCTCCCTCAAACATCCACGTGGGTAACATGACCTTTGGAGAACCACATCCTGCAGATCAGTTACAGACAAAATACTTGGCACATTTTAGCGTGACTCTGATTTCTTGGGAATGCACTCCTGTGCAAAGCAGAGGAAGACTACGTGACTTATTGTTCCCATTTACCAAGACTTGTTTGCCACTTTGGGAAATCACATGACAAGCAGCAATACTGCTCATAGCACTTGTGCCTCACTGTCTGAATTCCTAAGTGTCACATCACACTGAATCTAAGCACGGATGGAGGCATGTGACTGCTTCCTGATGTCATCCGGTGAGGGGAAGCCCAAACAAGTTTATGCAGAGGTGCACATTAGCAATAATCAACTGTGTTCCCTTCCTTTAGGTCCTCTCTAGACCCTGCTGGGCTCGGGGCTGGAAAGCAGTTTCGGGAAAGAGCCACATAGTAGTTTCCGATGTGTGGGCAGCAATCGCCCTGCCATGTCTTCTCCTTCCTCTCTTTTCTTAACCAACTCTGAAACGAGGTAAAACCCCTCACTCGTGCATTGGCAGGGCTCATGCACACGGGCTGTGCCTGGAACTGGCCTTCAGGTCATAGAGCAATATATTGATGCTTTTGATCAATGTATGTAGCTGAATTCTGCTATATATGAATTTTATTTAATGATAGCAGAGGGACATTACAAAATGTGGGTTATAGTGAGGGGACAGGGTCAGAGAAGGTTGAGAACCACTGACGCATATGGTGATTCCAGCAGAAGACAAAACTGACAAAGTTGTGTAGCAGTCTTGGGGCTGTGGGATGACACAGACACAAAACATCTGGTCTACACCCAGCTGCCTCAGTGCCTCTTTTGGCTTAAGAACAAAGGTTCCAAACTCTTTTCTCACCTGTTGCTCTGGTACTTCAAGTTCTCTCTGTAAGTCTTCTATCAGGGATACAACTCTTTCTCTGTTCTCTGGGCAGTGCTCCCTCACCCAGGTCTCTATCTCCGTGGGCAAAATAGTTAGGAATTGCTCCAACACAAGCAGCTCCAGGATTTGTTCCTTAGAACGCATCTTTGGCTTCAACCATTGACAGCAAAGCTCCCAGAGTTTGTTGAAAGCTTCGTGAGGTCCAGCTGCTTCTGTGTACTGGAACTGCCTGAAGCGCTGGCGGAAGACTTCACAGTCAGTGTCATACTCTTGCAGCACAGATCCCTGATTCAAGGAGGCCTGGATGGCACAACCCAAGGCCACTGCCATTGCCCCTTCCAGAAGTTTACAGGTTATCTGGGCCTAAAGTCTATGATTCCAGTTTTTTTCTCTATGTAGTAATCCAGGGGAGCCACCTACAGCTGAAGACAGGAAAACATGAGAAAGGAGAAACAGCAATGGTTACAAGAGGGCATACTCACTATCCTTAACTTATTTTTTTCCCAGAGACCTAAATGACAGTTCAGAATCTTTCTGGGGGGTTTGAAAATCAGATAAAATTGTGGACTTACTTCTCAGAAAAAATATACATATACATTCAATTCTACATATATTTCAAAAGTTTACAGTCTCTCAGAGTTCATCAATTTGTCCTCTAGAACTGGGCTATCCAATATGATAGCCTTATGTGACAATTTAAGTTTAATTAACAATTCAGTTTCTCAGTCATACTAGCTAATTTGTAAGTGCTCAATAAATATTACTTCCAAGAGTTCTTTTGCATAGCTCTGTTCTAGTCTTCCAGGTCCCAAAACTGGCATTAACCACATTCCCAGTCTAATTCCAAGTGTCTTGTGTTTCTGAATATATGGAGGCCTCAAAGGAAATGCGAGAGGAATAATACAATACAGTCTCTGAGGTCACAGATGTGGTCTCCAAGCGTCTCATGGCCTGTACCTGCCCATGTACTATGGGCTTTCTCTCTCTGCATTTACTGAGACTGCTCCTGTACTTGTCTTCTTCAAGGAAAAGATTCTTGAAGGGGATTCAAGAAAAATAATAAAATATTCAAGAAAATAATAATATATTCAAGAAAAATAATAGTCATGATTCTTCCCACCAGTTAATGAACATTGAAATTGTCTCCATGTCACCCTTTATCATGATAGTAACCCCAACTTTAGCGGCAGATGGATTTAGATATGATAACCTGCTAGCTGTGTGACCTTAACATCTAGTGCAACTATTTGCAAGATGTGCGTACTTATAGCATCCACTTTGTAAGATTATCTTGCGTGGACCCAATTACGTAGACAGTGAATAGCATCTTGCCTGGCACAAGGGAAAGGCTCAACTAAAGTTTATTGCTGGTCACGACTACTTCCTAGGAAGCTTCTACTTTCCTGAGCCTAGGCATCTATCTAACCGTTGCTGGAGGGCATCCAGGAACTGAGGTTTTTGGCTGTGGACCCACCCGTTAATCTGCTCCAGCCTCACAGCTGGCTAGCCCTCCCCCGCTGACTCAAAACCTTCCACCACGTCTACCAGGGAAGTGACCCTCCGAGTTTCCTTCCATGTGCCCTTCCCAGTTAAAAGTTCACCTCACTGTGGGGGTAGGGTTGTTGTTTTTTTTTTTTCCCCCTCAAACCTCGCTGTAGTGAACCCAGTCTCACGTGGCCTACAAGTAAAACGATGCGAGAAAAGAGGACACTTGGGGGACGGTAACCATGACATGTCCCTGAAAAGTCTAAAAGCTGGTTTAAAATCGAATGCCAGTGTCACGGGCTCAGTCCCCGAGAGCTCCTGGCCGCCCGGAGGGTCACTCCAAGTCCAGGAGGACTCCCAGGAAGGCCTGGCCGGGTCGCAGGGAGCGGCCGCGGGGTCCCTGATCCAAGAGGGGCCCACCGTCCCTTGTTCTACCCAGAGCCCAGAGCCCGGGGCACATCTGGAATCTGCCAGTACGAGAGGCCCGGGCTGGCGATGGGAGCCCCACTACCCGCGCCCGCGCCCCAGGGACAGCCACGCCCTCTGGCCGCTCCGGGACTCACCGCCTCAGCGCCCACGGCTCTCCAAGCTCACCGGCAACTGCTCAGGGCGCAAGCGCAGAGCTGCGCTGTGGACTACATCTCCCGGCAGGCCTCACACCGCCCCGCGGCGCTCAGGGCCCACTAGGATGCTGATAAGGGAGGAGCTAGGACTCTCCGGGGCTTCCACCTAGTTACAGCTGCTTTGGAAATGCTCCCATTTCCGGTCTAACAGCGTCTTCGTCCCCGGGGTTTGGGTGGGACAGGCCCAGAGTCAGAAGCCAAATTAAGTGGGCTTCTCCCCAACAGCCTTAGAGTAACCGGAGCAGGCAAGAAACCGCTTTTAAATCTGCGATGACCCGCTCAGAGATCCTCAAACCCTTGTTTTGTTTTGTTTTTTTGGGGGGGTGTAAATATCTATTTCTGGGTCTCATCGATACCCTGCGCACTGGATCTCACATAAGCTTGGAGATTCGCATTTTAATAAGCTTTCCTGGGGATTCCGACCCTGGTCTACTGCCTGCAGGTCACAGTGACCTTGGGTTTGCTTCCTAGTTTGTTCTTATAAAGACCAAAGCTTCGACTTAACAACCCCGCCATTTCTTTCTACTTTCTATCGCCACCAGAGGTCTCATGGGTCTTGGGGTGGGCCATCTGGCACTGCCTCAAGTCTTCCAATTGGTCTGTCGCAGGTCCTGCCCCTGGATGCAAATTTTGCCTTCTTATTGGTCAGCGGCTAGTTGTGGCTCTGCATGATCCAATGGCCGCTAGATACAATGTTGTTAATTGGAAAACGTAGTGCTCATTTTGGTACCAAGCTGGCACTGTGGGTGCCAAACTTCGGTGCTAGGGCTTTATGCCTGGGAGCCAGGATCTAGACCTGTGTGGGTCCAAGTAGAAAAAAAAAGCTGTCCTTGTGCTTCCATGAGGACCTAGTGGCAGCGTTATGGCGGGGTGGGGCGGTAGGCAGGCGCTGCAGACTCTCCACCGAGGCAGAGGTTGTTCTTTCCCGCTTGGCCTTGGAACCCTGGGCACTTGGAGTCCTGCGAAGCCAGGCTCTGGTCATCTTTGACAGCAGGCTTGGCTGGTTTCGGCAAGGGTGGTCTGGGAGCCTGACAGTGGAGTCTGGTCTGAGCTCCCGATGGAGAAAAGCCTCCTGTGACAGTAAAACTGCAGGAGTTCCTGCGCCTGGAACCAGGAGTGCCCAGCCTTGAGGCCGCCGATTTATGTTTCTGAAACTCTTGTTTCCAAGAGGCCGCTGGTTCCTGGGAAGCCTTCAGGCAGCAACTGGAGCCTTGCCATGGGTGGCTTCAGTCAGGTGTGCATCAGCGAGTGAGTTTCGAGTTGCCGGTGCTGGAGCAGTTCCTGACCATCCTGTCCCAGCAAGGTCCACACTCTGCATTCGGAGAGCTAAGAAGAAACTGCGACTCTTTTAAAGTATGGTTCATTTAAAGAGCGCTTGGGAGAGAGAGGGAATAGATGAGGGGAAGGAAATTACCTGTTACTTGATTGGCCCCTTGGTCTGGGACATTTTGCTGTCTTAGTTACTCATTCAGATTCTCTTTTCATTTTCATTTCATTATTAAAGTATATCAATTATTAAAGTATATCAATTTGTATATATATTAAAGTATACAAAGCAAGGGGTTTCATTATGGACATTTTGATAATACACTTGTGGAAACTATGGTCATATTCACCTCCTCTATTACCCATTCTTATGCTCCCTCCCTCTCCCTTTCGCATTCAACATTCCTTATAATCCCCCCTTTACTTTCCTGTCCATTTTATTTTGTCCCCAGGTTCCACATATTAAAGATAATACACAACACTTGTCTTTCTGAGTCTGACTTATCTCATTTAACGTAACGATCTTCTGTTCTTTCCTGCAAACATCCATTTTTCCACAAACAACGTAATTTCATTCGATATAACACTTTATCCATTCATGTTTTGATGGGCACCTAGGCTGATTCCATAGTTTGGCTACTGTGAATAGTGCTGCAATAAACATGGGTGAGCAGGTGTCTCTACTGTATACATTCCTTCAGATATATGCCCAGGAGTGGTATAGCAGGATCACATACAGTTCTAGTTTTAGTTTTCTAGAACATTTGATTAGCATATATTTGTTGTACAGGGGATTTTATTGTCATATTTCCACATAGCTTTACAATGCACCTTGGTTAGATTCATCCCCTGCATCATTCTCCCTCCCCCTTCCTCCTACTTCAAATGATTTCAACAGATTTCAATATTCTATTTTCATACAAGTATATAAAGTATATCAACCATATTCACCCTCCTTCAGCCTCTCCATTTACCCTCCCCTTTCCCACTAGAACCCACCCCCTAACAGGACCTGTTTTGCATTTTAGCCTTTCATTTCTTAAGTGTACATTCATTGCTCAAAAGGGTTTCACCATGGTATATCATCCACGAATATATTATACTTTAATCAGTCTAACTTCCTGTATTATTTTCCCTTACCCTTCCTCCCACTCACTATTAATCAACAGATATCCGTGTTTCATTGTTATTCCATCTTCTATTTTTAGTTTTTTGAGGACCCTCCACACTGATTTCTGTAGTGGCTGCACTAATTTACATTCCCATCAACAGAGTTTAAGGGTTTCTTTTTCACTCACACCCTCAGCATTTGTCATTTGTTTTCTTGATCATAGTCATTCTGACTGGAGTGAGATGGAATCTCAAAGATGTTTCAATTTGTATTTCCTTTATAGCTAAGGATGTTGAACACGTGTTCATGTGTTTATTGACTATTTGTACTTCTTTTGAAAACTGTTCATTGGATTATTTGTTCTTTGGTGTTTAATTTTTTTAGCTCTTTTTATATTCTGTATTTCAATCTCTTGTTAGATGAATTGCTGGCAAAGATTTTCTCCTATTCTGTAGGCTGTCTCTTTACATTGGTAATTGTTTCCTTTGATGTGCAAAAGTTTTTTAATCTGATGCAATTCCATTTGTAAATTCTTCATTTTATTTCCTGAGCTATTGGAGTCCTGTTCAGAAAGTCATTGCCTATGCCTACATCTTTAAGTGCTTTCCTGTAGTAGTTTCAACGTTTTGGGTCTTACCTTAAGGTGTTTCATCCATTTTCAGTTGATTTTTGTACAGAGTGAGAGATAGGGATCAAGTTTCAGTCTTCTACATGCTATAAGCCATGTTTTCTTTACTCATTCATCTATTGCCTATTCACATTTTCTTCCTAGGTGTAGTGGTGCAGGCCTGTAATCCCAGAACCTGGGAGGCAGAGGCAGAAGGATGGCAAGTTCAAGCCAACCTGTGCTACATAGTGAGACCCTGTCTCAAAAATACCAAAGAATTTTTTTTCTTGATTGCCTTGAGTAGACCTAACACTGGTCAGTGACTTTTTGTAGTCTAGTTTGAAAGATTCGTGCTCCAGATTTCTCCCCTTTCCCCCAAGTGCAGTGAACGGTGTATTGCTTTTGGTTTCCACAGGATGGCAGTGTCCCTGAAATAGTGGGTCAGCCCTGGCCAGATGTATGGTGGGTATCAAATCCTGGCTCTGTTGCCTACCAGCTGTGGGACTTTGAACAGGGCCCCATTTTCCTCATAAGTAAAATGGCAGTGGTGCCATCTCCCTCAGAGGTGGTTCTGAGGATTCAAGGGATAGCAGCATGTGCATTTTGATCATGGTAGTCTGGGCTCCTCTGCAGAGCTGGATCTCACTTCATTGTGAATTTAGAAAAACAGTTTTCACTGGGGCTTTGAGATCACCGTCCCGAGGGCATCACTAGTGAGGAGGGATACCTGGAAAAGGTGGGAGGGAAGGGGTGTGAGTCCATCAGGAGAAGGTGGGAGGAAGGGAAAGATGGGTGCTGACGTGGCTCCTCTCCCCACCCCCTGCACATACAATCACATATATAGTTCTACATGTGGACACAGCGTGGACAAAACCTCGAGTTTGAATCATCCCTTTATGGCCGGGCCCAGAGGGACAGACTGTGAGTCTATGGAAGTTTGCTCTCAGATTCCTGTAATGAGGTCCCTTTCTATTGGGCCCTGTGGGGGTGAGTGATGCTCCAGATTCCTTTGTTTATCATTGCCCTTCAGATTGAAGACCTTCATTTTTTTTTGACAGTATGGGGATTTGAACTAAGGGCCTCATGCTTACTTGCTAGGTAGGCACTCTACCACTAGAGCTATGCCCCCAGCACGTTTTTTGCTTTAGTTATTTTTTAGGTAGGGTCTCTTGTTTTTGCCCCAGGCGGCCCTCAGACCACAATCCTCCTACCTACACCTCCCGTTGCACTTGGAATCACAGCCACCTGCCACTGTACCTAGCTTATCAGTTGAGACGGGTTCTCAACAACTTTCTGCCTGAACTGGCCTCATGGTCCTCATGATTTCTGCCTCCGAAGTAGCTGGAATTACAGGTGTGAGTCATCACACCTGACCCCATGTAGCCATTCTTTAAGGATAGTTATGCTAGTGACAAATTATTTTAGTTCTCCTTTTTCTAAAATGCGTTTACTTCTTAATTCTGTAAGGATAGTGTTGCCAGATTAAAAAATTTGTGGTTGACAATTCTTCTAGTGCTTGAAAAACGCCATGCCACTTTCTCCTGGACTCCATGGTTTCAGATGAGAAATCCACTCTCATCTGAATTGGTATTGTCCTGTAGGTCACATGTCCCTTTTCTCTGGTTACTATTAAGATTTTTCTTTGTTGTAATTTTAAAGTTTTTTTTTTATCATGTCTTGGTATGGGTTTCTTAGTTTATCTTATTTGAGAGTCATTCCTTCTTGAATCTGTAGATTTATCTATCACCAATGATATTTCTTTGGATCCCCTTCCAGCCACACTTTCTTTTTCTTCTCCTTTGGGACTGCTGGTATGAACATTGGATATTTTATTATCATCCCACAGGTCTCCAGAGTCTCCATCCCTTAGATAGTCTATTTTCTCTATGTTTTTCGGGTTGGGTAAATTCTATCGATGTGTCCTCAAGCTAACTGATTCAGTCCTTTGTTTTCTCCACTGTACTGTTCAGTGTATCCTCCAAGGGTTTTTTTTTTTTCAAATTCTTAGATTTCATAGCTCTGTAATTCTCATTTGGTTCTTTATGACTTCTATTTATTTTCTCTTTTTATTTTTACTTCAAGAAAATTTGTAATTCCTTTTTTGAATTATTTTATGACAGCTGCTTTAAAATCCTTAACAGAGAATTCTGTTATCTTATTCATCTTGGTGTTCAAGTCGCTTGATTGTGTTTTCTCATTATAATTGTGACTTTCCTGATTCTTTGTGTGGGTGATGATTTTTTTTTATATTCTAGGCATTCAGAATATATATTATTTACACTTTTAATTTTAGCAGTCAGTTACTCATTTAGATTTGACATGCAGGTTCTGGTCTAGTTTTATGGGCTATGATTTTAATGATAGTCTAATTTCAGATGTTAGGTGGTATTCTATTGTTATGCTTGGTTTTTCATATCCTTTAGCTGTTGATGCTGCTTGAGGGAGTGAAAGGTACTTCCCCTGACTACCTTGTGGTTCTAGGTAGGAGAAAGAATTCTGCTGACTTCTGTAAAAAGAACATTTTCAATATTGGTAGCTTCTAGAGGCTGAATTCCCCTATCAGATAAGAATTTCCCAAGCCTGACATTTGTAACCTGAATCATGGTGTTGTACTTCCCAGCAATAAGATGTCTCTGGTCAGGGAAGGTCAGTCTTAGGCTGAAAGGTGACAGAGAGGTTCCTGGACCAGCTACCTTGTTGTGATAAGATCTCCATTGCTCATGCTATCAGTCACAAAGTGTATTGGACAGGGGAAGGAAGCCTCAGACCCAGTGGAAATAGAGTCCCTTCTATGTAGTGGGCAGGGTGGGTAGCTGAATGATCAGGAACCTGAGGCTCTGCAATCCAGCAAGAAAAGTCTGCTGGCTTGATAGAGCACTTGTTTAGCATGCATGAGGTCCTGGGATTCATCCCCAGCACCACAGGAAAGAAAGTAAGGAAGGGAGGGAGAGAAAATTCTGCTGGGATTCTTTTACGGTAGCCCATCATTTTGGACATTATGATGCCTCAGCTGCCTTCTCTTTTTAGTGTGTTTAGTCTTCAGGAACAAAGAATGAGTCTGGGGGAATGGGCACTGGGGTGTCTTCATCCACAGGATGTGAGGAATTAGGGATGCTATTCTCATAGTGATCTCTGTCACCTTCTGCACTACCTGTTTCTTGCATTCCTCTCTGTCCTCCTGAGGGAATGATGGAAGACAAAGATTTGACAAGGCCTCCAGGTAATGTGGAAATTCCCGTTGTCATTACCTCCTCCCTACGCCTTCCTCCTCCCTGAGTGTCTCTCTTACAGGGCCCTTTACTGCCACTTTCAGAGGGTCCTTTCTCTCTTACCCACGTGTCTCCCCTACCTTCTTCATTTGTCTCCCCCATACACCACCTGTAGGCCTGCTACACTTCTCTCTCTGGAACATGTTCTCAGCACCCCCATTTCCCCACTTTATCCCATGATTCTTCTGTTGAACTCTGCCTGATGCTTCTCAGACTGAAGCAGATCTGTGCTCTTTCAGTTACCTGAGCGCTTGTCCATCAGGATCCGAGCAAGAGGACTCTCCCCAAGGACATATACATTAGTAGATGATGGAAATCTGGACTCACTGGTAAGACCTTTCCCAGGGATGAAAACAGTGCCATTAGCCAGAATCCTGTCCCTCACATATTCACCTCCCTGTCATAAGTTCTAAGTTGGGCCACCAAGCCTCCACATGGGGGATCTCTTGATCTAATGTCCCCTTGATTAGCATTAATTCAGTGTCTGTTGAGCAGCACAGTACCCTCAAACTCAAGTTTCAGCTTCCAAGCTTAGGGAAGGAGGCTGAATCTAGCAGACTTCCTAGAACAGAACAAATAGATTCCAGTGACACCCCTCCCCATGTCCACATTCACAGTTCTGGGGAATGTGCCTGTTCTAAGTTTTGATTCTTTGCAAGGTACTTGTTCTTCTGAATTCTCTTCTACTTTCTATTCTCCATTAGTATCCTTTGGCCTTTCCTCAAACACAAAAAGGTTAGGGACACTGGCATCAACATTCTAGTTAATCAGCTGTCACAGACCCTAAAAATTCAGAAAGGAGGGACCATGTGATCAGAGATTTTCATCATTAATTCTCACTTATACCTTTGGGAAGTTGCAAGCAAGGACCATATTCAAAAGAGACAATTATCTAAATAAAGATGCAATGATTTGATGAACTACTATGCAGACATTAGGGACTGGGGATTTAACTCAGTGGTAGAGTGCTGACCTAGCATGCAAAAGGCCCAGGGTTCCATTCTCAGCACTACAAAAATAAAACCCCAGCTGGGCAACAGTGGCTCACGCCTGTAATCCTAGCTACTCAGGAGGCAGCGATCAGGAGGATCACAGTTCGAAGCCAGTCTGGGCAAATAGTCAACGAGACCCTATCTTGAAAAAAGCCATCACAAAAAAAGGCTGGTGGAGTGGCTCAAGGTGGAGGCCCTGAGTTCAAACCCTGGTACTGCAAAAAATAATAATAAATAAATAAACCCCCAAGCCAGGTGCCAATAGTTCACAGCTCTAATCTTAGCTATTTGGGAGGCTGACATTGAGAAGATCAAGGTTCGAAGTCAATCTGGGCAAATAGTTTGTGAGACACCCATCTCCAAAATAACCTGAGCAAAATGGACTAAAAGTATGGCTCGTGCAGTAGAGTGCCTGCTTTACAAGTGCAGAAGCCCCAAGTTCAAACCCCAGTGCCACCAAAAAAAAATTGAATTAAAAAACCCAGAGATTAAAAATAATGCCCAATATGCTGGGTATGGTGGCTCATGCCTGTAGTCCCAGCACTGGGGGGACTGAAGTAGAAGGATGTAATTTGGAGGACAACCTGAGCTACATAGTGAGACCCTGTCTCAAAAAAAAAAAAAAAGATGCCCAGGCCAGGGGTGGCTCACACTTGTCATCCTAGCTACAGGAGGCAGAGATCTGAAGGATCATGTTTTGAGGCCAGCCCAGGCAGAAAGTTGGCAGGGCCCCATCTTATCCAGTAACTAGGTGTGGTGGTGTGTGCCTCATCCCATCTATCGGAGGTGTAGGTAAGAGGATCTTGGTTTAGGTCAGCTTGGGAAAAAATGCGAGATTGTATTGGAAAAATAACTAAAGTAAAAAGGGCTGGAGGTGTGGCTCAAGTGATAGAGGGCCTGCCTAACAACTGCAAAGCCCCCAATTCAAATCGTAGTACAACAAAAAACCTGATACCTATAAAATATGACCAAGAGCTAATCACTGGCTTGTAGTAGAAGGTATATGGGTGTTCAATTTTTGTCAACTTTTTTACGTGTGGAAAAGCCCTCATGGGAAAATATTTGGGAATACAACACAAAACAAGACATATGTACCATATGATAGCTATGTGAAAACACATATGAGAAGATTAAGACCAACGCTTCAATTTGTTTTCATGCATCAAGTGCATGGTGAGGACAGGAATGCTACAGGACTTCTCTTTCCTCTCATTAGCATTACCTCTCCTTTCTTCTTGCTCAGCTTCTTGCACAGTCTAATTTCCAGCTTCTCAGAGTAAGTATGACTTAGTCAGCCCATACCTTTGGGGACAGAGCATTTTGAATGGGAACCATCTCACATATCTTCTTGACCTTGGGCTGGCCTCAGGAATAATTCTCTTCGGTCCACTGCAATATGAACAGGTCTGTTTCACATGGTATGCAAACACAAAGTAAGTAAACAACCACAACAAAAACTGGCACCTGGAGATTCCACTTCTTCAGGGACCATGAAAAGTTAACTTTATACGGCTCTCAGGGTATGGCATTTCTGGTATGAAATGCTCTGTGCTCTGAATTTTTAATATGAACTAGAACTGACAACCACACAGTCTGTATTTTATGAGGCTTTTATGAGCATCACAAATAAAACGGTACCCTAGACTTCCCCGGCAACTCTGGTTTGCTCTTCAACTATGTCTGGTCACTAGGGCAGGCTGTTAGGTTTTACAGAGGAACATGCTGGATGTCTACAAAATGGCCAGGGAGAAGTTTTGGGAACCGAATGGCCAAGTGCTGTATAAAATACATACAAACTTATTTGTCAGATTAATGATGGAGATGTGATGTGAAGGTAATCTCGCCATCATCCCAAGTCTCAGAGCTCCTGCATAGAATGTCAGGATCCCTTCAATCCCTTGTCCAGTGTAACACCAGAAGGCTGTGTCAAAAACACACACACCAAACTGAAAGAAGGGAAAACAGAGCTTCTATTTCAATAGCTGAAACAAGGAAGACCTGTATTTTAAACCTTTTTTGGGGGGTTTCCCATATTCTGGGCAGGCATAAGCATGTAAGTCACATGGTGTTTTGGCAAAGGCCAGCTCCACCCTGGTGTTGCTCGTGTCAGCATCCTCAGCCACTTTGACAGCTCCTCATCACTTCTGTGCCTCCCCATTTGTCTACCTAGTAAAAAGCTCAACACGTTTTTGGAGCCTAGATTGGATCTTAAGTATTCATCTGCCTTCCTTCTGGTTCTCAGTATGGGTGTATTAGGAGTGATTTCAGGTTGTCCTTTATCCATGACAGGTCAACTCCACATACAGCCTCAGGGAGACAGCACAGCTGAGAAAGCCTAAAAAACATGATGAAATCCAGATAACCAAGTGAACCCAGGGACTTCTTCCTCCCTGTCAGCACCCTGCCCCCGCTACTTACTATCAGCAGTACAGTTGTCTCTCACTATCCACAGTTTCACTTTCCATGGTTTTAGTTACCAGTGTCAACCATGGTCTAAAAATATTAAGTGGAAAAATCCAGAAATAAACAATGCCTAAGTTATAAATTGTGTAGCGCTCTGAAGTGGCAGGATGAAATCTCATGTCATTCCACTCCATCCTGTCTGGCAGTGACATCAACCATCCCTCTGTCCACCATATCCACATGTATACGCTAGTTACCTGGTAGTCAATAGTTGGTGTTTAAATAGTCCTTATTTTACCTAATAATGGCCCCAAAGCACAACATCACTGATGCGAAGGAAGCACTGGGACATAAAACACGGGAAGCCAGATAAACTCTGGTACTAGGTAGCCATGCTGCAGGACATATAGGAAAAAGCACAGTATGTATAGGTTCACTTCTGTCACCAGTTTCAGGCCCCTCCCCACCTAGGGGTCTTAGAACACATCTCCCTCAGATAAGGTGACCGCTGTAGTCACAACAGATCGCTTTGGGGGCGTATCTGATTTGCAATACCAATGTTACCATTCCTTTTGCTTTTTCATTGCATGGGTCTGATCTGGAATCTAGTTTGTTCTATTGATGCCTTTCTAATTCCTCTTTTGACTTCTAAATCTATCACGTAGGTTTCCATATTTTGGAGGTCACGTTCACTATCAAGACTGTCCCCACACATCTTTGCCTCATTTTAAATGAATAATACATGATATCAAGGTTCTTCAGAGGCAGAGATCTGAAACACAGAAAGACATCACTGAGGCAGGATGGCCTACAGTCACCCATTTTCTCCTAAGGAATGATCATTAACTAGCATGGGACCACAAGGAAAGAGGCTGGTAGAGGGAAGGCACCAAAACCCCATAACCAACCAATGAAATAAACAAACAAACAGAAAGACAGTGAACATGACAATGGTGTTCAAGACAAGAGAGCAGACCTAAGTAAGGGGAGAATTTCAGGAGAGAAAAAAAAGAAGTGGTGACATCCATTCTTCAGGGTCTTAGACTCCCTGGCCTCTCCTATTTTATCAGTAAAATCATAATGAGTAGAATAACACAACCCATACCTACTTACTGCTGACAGGCACTTCAGTGTTTTACAAGTAGCTGACTCAATCTTATAACAGCTTGAGGTGGGTGCCATTGTCATTCCCATTTATCCAGGGCAGGAAACTGGGGCACAGGAAAATTATTGAACTGGCCAAGGTCACATAGGTAGTAAGTGAGAAAACCAGGATGTGAACCCAGTTACTCTGGCTTCAGAATTCCTAGACTTTGCTCCTTCAAGATGCTTCATTTTGGTCCTGTGGAAGGCAAGCCAAAGACTCTTGTCCTTCTCCAATTTGTTTTGGACACTTAACACAGCATCATTGTCTTTACATGATTCTGTATGGGGCAGGAGAAAACCTAGGCAACTGGGTCTTCCCTCTTTCACTCAAGGAAGGGGGTGCGTGACCCAAGTACCGCTTACAGGCATCTGTGCCTCAATCTCCTCAGCCGTTACATGAGATTGAATGGGACTTCCAACGTGGGGCAAGCGGCATCTTTCCATAACGGCCAATTTAGTTGCTCAGTAGAACAGCACGATCCAAATACAAATCCCTGTTCTTGCCACTAATAATCTGACTGCCTGTGTAAAGCTCTGATAAACCCCTAGACAATACCCACATGGGTCTCCCCATGCTAACAACAGACTTCCTTTGGATGAGAGAAGTAGAAGGTACTAAGGCTTGAAGTGTATGACTATTCAGTCAAAGATTCTGTGATGAAACACCCCGTTGATGCAAATTGAGTATTATAAAAGTAGTAACTGCAGAGTCATGACCAAGGGTGATCGGAGATTAAGGAAGAATAGAGACTCCTACCTGGGGATGAGGTCCCTTGGAGCACTCACTGGGTGATTGGATCTTGGAACCAAAATCGCTGACCGCTGCCCACTGCACCTGTGGAAATGCAATGAACACTGTTAGGACATTTTGGTAACTCTCACCACAAGAGAAGCTAGTTGGGAGATTTTGCATGGAGTAAGGAAAAGCTCCGAGGCCAAGACATGGACTGAGTGTACCAAGAAAAGGTACCTAAACGTATTTCTGCCCCTTTTCCTAGCACTTCCATCTCACTGGTTTCAGCCTTGAATTAGTAATCCAGGTGATGGTAGCCAGGGCTCAGACCTTGCCATTAAATGTGGAACCAAGGTTCTGAGATCCATTGTGAGTCACTATGACTCTTCACAACCAATCAGATTCTGGGACTGAGGGAAAAAGCATGGGGGAGAAGAAAAGGCATTTCCCTCCTCCTCCCTTCTTACCTTCTCTTTCAGACCGATGCTAGTCCTTTAGGGACTATGGCTGCTCAGTGGTCTGGGGGATAAAACATCCAAGTAAACTAATGTAATGTAACATCTTTACTCATTATCAACAATCTGATTGAACTGATAAACACCAACCCTGCCGTATATCAGCAAGGTGGGGATTGTCCTTTCTTCCAATTAGTAAAAAAGTCATTTCATACGGAAGTGGTTAGGAACAGACTCAAATACAACTGCTCTGATTTCTAGCCTCCACTCTGCATGGCTTGGGGTAAGTTCCCAACCCTCCACAGTCTTCGGGTTCCCTTTGGTAAAGTGTAAACTCCAGCACCTTCACCCTGGGGCGTTTGTGATGATTCAAAGAGATGTTACTACTAAAGTACTCAGAAAGAGTGGTTGACATGCAGTCAGTATTCTGATGGCATTAGAATTTATCACTGTAGTCATCTCAGCCAAGTTCCCTGATTTGAGCAGTTCCTATTGGATATGTTCATTTCCTTGAAAGTTTGCCCCTCCAGTGGGGTTGTTTCTCCCTCTTTCTCCCACTTCCAAAGACGAGCTCTTGCAGTAAGGCAGATCTCATTGTACTCACAGTATCCAAAGGGCTCTTGAGTCAAAAGGTGGCCTCTACTCCATGACTGATAGGCAGGTTCTTGGCTATGCAATTGCTTGGACTCACTTGAGAGGACATTTCATTTGTATCCCTGAAAGTTCTGCCGGCATCTTCTATTGAAAACCTCAGCTGGGGTAAGTGAGCATATACTGGACTCCCAGAGACCTAGAATAACTGCCCTTGCAACCATGCGCGAGCTCCATTCCAGTTCTTGCTGGGACTGGGGATCCTGAGGTCAGCCTGTGAGACCAGTAGGTCCCACCCAGTCTGCACAGCTCAGCCTGAAGCACTGCTGCTGGTGATAATGATGGTGCTTGGGTGAGTCATGAGCCTATGTCACAACAAAATCATGGGATTCTATAGCCTACAGACACATTGACCTTCAGCCTCTGACTACAATATTGCTGGTGGCAGGGTGGGGTGTGTGCCCTCAGGCAAGAAACTGCATTCTTATTCGTGTACTAAGAGGCAGTGATGAGGGCTGGGAGCATGGCCCAGTGATAGAGCACCTGCCTAGCAAGTGCAAGTCCCTGAGCCCCTGAGTTCGAACCCTTCCCCCTAAAGAAAGAGGAATTGATGAAAAGGTGAGCTTCATGTGCAATTGGAGCAAGGGTTTGTGTACTAGCAGCAACGTGTTGTAGTTTAAAGGGTAATTCTATACTGCACAGAATTAGTGCATTGTTCAGCATTAAGGTATAGAAATCCAAACATTAAAAGGATGCCCCATTGCTTGGGAAGTAGTTCCAACACTCTCCACTTTACCTGGTCTGGATGAAGAATGAGATTACTAACAAAAGGTAAATGTGTGTCCAAATTCCATTGCTGAGATTTATAATCTGAGTGTGGATGCCTGTTGTGTTGACTTACCTAAGGCTTACCTTCTCGTCTGTAAAGTGAGGTCATAATCACTTCTATCCCAGAGTTTATTAAAAAAAAAAAGTCACAGAGCATCTCGTTCTATTGTTGCTCTTTGACTGCTGACAGACTTTTGTCTGCACCATGGGAAGCCTGCCTTTTTCTCCCCAGAAAGCCTGTGAGAGTAGAAAAGTGTGGAGTAGTAAACACGTTACTATCCACCGGCTGCATGTGTGGTGTCCTCGGTCTCAAGACGCAAGCCAAGTTTTGAGTTCCACTGCAACTCTGTGGGGTTGCAACAGGTATTGGTACCATGAGAAGGTTGTCGAGTTAACGCCTGCAGTCACAGGTGCCTTTCATCTCTTGGTTTCTTTTCCTCACTGGCTCAGCTGTCTATGGAAAGGGTGCACTTAGAGCTGCTGTCTCCGGGAAAGCTCGCTCTTTGAGCTGTGCTGCTTTGCTCTGCACTGGATGCATGTTACCAAACTGCCATTTAACTTGCCCAGTTTGGAAAGTGCAACAATTAGTTTTTGGAAATAGATATGAGATTGGGGTCCTCCTCTTAGAATGACCTTGGATCATGTAGCTCATTCCAGACATAGTTATGTGTCTCTAGCAGTGTGTGTCTCCATTCCAGCACAAACCATGACTGACACTAGACTCTTACCAAGTGTCTACTGGTTGTGTGTCTCCATCAGGCCATTGGCCTACATGCTACAGATAGAGCTGGATGGCAAGAATAATGCTCTGTGCCATATGTGCCCTGCAAGTAGTCACTCCTTTGGAGGAAGAGCACTTACCATGTGGCATACTGACATTACATTCCTAAAAGCCTGGGTCTCACTAGGATCCTCCTCAATATTTTTGCTGTTGCTGCTGCCCATGACTGTTACACAGACCTCCTGATACTCGAGGTTATAGGGAGAGCACTTATTCATGGCACCCCTGTGGCACAATAAAGGGGGCTAGCTCATCTAAACCCTACCTGAGCCTGGAATCCTTAAACCCAGGAAAGCAACCATTGCTGTGGGGAGGCCTCTAAATCTGATGGTAATGACTTAAGACTTTTTGAAAGAAGAAACCAGAAAATATGCGAAGGGCTGAGATGACCCCCTGTAGTGTACTTATTACCCTCTTTAGAAACGTGGGGTGAGTCAAATACCCTGCCTCAAGCAGATAGCTCCTTTGATTCATGCAGACCGGAGTGCACACAGGAGTCAGGATGGAGTTTATGTGCTTTGTTATCCATTGCCTCCATCAGCTAGCTAGTCAGTCCTCAGCAGCTGCAGCAGCAGCCCCAGGCTGCTCGGTGCGGTGGGTTTTATACCAACACAGACAAAAGTGGCATCCAGCCAAGTTATTACCTCTAATGTGTGTGCAAGCCCAGCCATTAGTTACATAACTAACTGACCTTGGGAGGTTACCCAGTACAGAAGTACTAGTCTCCAGAGTGTGCCCGTGAATGGGCGATTAATCACTTTTGGTACAACCCGCCCCTATTAAGGTAATCACCATAAATTCTATGGGAATGACCTTCCCTGAGGGCCCTTGGCAAAAGAGGCAGAACACTGTAGCCATAGGTCACAACAACGACATAGGCCATAAGTAATCAGCAGGCTGGGGCTGCCGGCTATGACAGCAAGAGCAGTATGTCATGATGATGTGAGGAACGTCCACCATTTGGGGGCAAGACCCCCTGTCAGGTTGGGACCTTTCAAATTTTACATTAGCAAAATCAATGTCCATCTTAGGCCCTGAAACATTATTGTTGGCCTCATTATTTCTGGTGAGGCCAGTAGCATATGCCCAGCCAGAACACACAATGTCACCTGTTTAAGGGTCCTGCCACAAGGCTAGCTCCCACAAGGAGCAGTGTGCCACCAGCCACCCAGTGGTTTGCCACAAGGAGATCCATATTGTAAGTCCTTGGTATACACTCAACTGTCAGCACAGATAGATAGTGGACCAGGTTCATTCATAGTCATAAGCCACATTGTTTGCAGTTTGACCCAGTGGCTACTGTGACCTAGTGTAGCATCATACCATACGGTGTCCATGCTCAGCTGTACTGCAATGCAGTCTATACAGCCAGTTGTCCATGGCAGGAACTACCTGTATATTAGGCATCTGCCAGGATAGGGACCTTATCATCCTCAAAAGGGCTAGGTAGAGGTTCAGCACCTGGTGCAGCCCTTTCCAAGGGTTCTTAGCATACAACATTGAGCCCTAACATGGCCTGGAATTCAACTTGTAGTGGACTAGCAGACTATGTCCGCCTCTGTTGCAAATATGCCCCTCACTTTACAAGGGTGGGAGTCTGTGCCTGGCCATTGCGGGGTTTGGTCACTCCATCTCTTATCCAGCCAGCGACAGGGTAGATTGTGGGCACTGTCTCACGGGCAGGGCCAGTAATGACCTCAGAGGCTAACAAAATGACATACACTGTGGCCAATTGCTTCTCAATAAGGGAGCGTCTGACCTCTGTTCCCTTTCATAGCTGCAACCAAAGCCTAATGGGCTGTCACGGTCTTTCAAATCTCTGCCATAGGCCCCATTCAACCGTCAAGGGTGATACATACGTATATCCTGTTCACAGGGTTTGTGTAGTTTCTGATACTCTCCTAGCAGCTCTAAAGGCAGCCTCTGCCTCCTCAGTCTAGTCCCATCTGGCTCCTTCTGGCTGTGACAAATGGGGTATGAAGGCCCTCCAGTCTCCCACTGGCCCTAAGACTACCTCGTCACAGGCCCCATTCAGCCCCCCAAGACTTACATGTACATCAACAATAACATGGAGCACCTGTGCAGTTTTATTGCTGTGTGCACAGGGTGAGCCTGACCCTTATCCACAATGGCATCGGGAATCATTTCAATCTTACCAGACTGGACAACCCCCAAGAATCTGACCGACAAGTCAGGCCTCTGCAACTTGTTGTTGATCACCCATCATCATCACTTCAGCTGCGCATGCAGGAGGGGACAGCATTCTCCAAATCTGCAAGAGAACTGCACAGTGGGTGGACGGCCCCCACGAGGAACAGCCATCAGTGTGCCCTTTCCACAGGGACAGCCACCATTAGCCCATTAGAAAAGATCAGGCTACGGCAACAGCCCTAATGTAATACAGTTAAAGTCCATTGTCAAGGAGAACCGCTCTTGACTTTATGGACACGGGTGGGATCTCCAGGCATCTATTCCTTGGTTCCCCAGTTGCTGCTCTGGAAGCTGTGGCTGCTGCTACTTCTGTGGCTGCAACTGCAATGTCATCGTCTGCTCCACTTAGGGGCCGGCAAGCCAGAAGGCTTCGTCCTTAGCTTTGGGCTCCGCCTCTGTGGCCGCTATGCTGTTCAACACAGCCCTGCTGTTGCTGCCTCTGCAGCCCAGCTGGCATGCTTCTGTGGGCATAAAGGGCATCCCCAAGTCCACCACCCTTGCCTGGTTCACCCCTGGAATTTTCTCTCTCAATGAACCATCCAGGTCAGTGGGGCAATCTACGCACAGTCATCCCAGGGGCCCTATGGCACTTGGTTCACAGTGGGAGGGGTTACTGAGCCCAAAGGCATATGGCCTCCTGAAATCCCCTCCTCAGCTTTCTCGGGATTTCATTCCCATTCCCAGTAAAACCTTCACTGACAGCCTCTGCTCTGGGCTACACCTCTGGGTTCTGCCTCTCTTGCTGCTGGCCTGTACCCCTTGATTGGAGTGGCTCAGTTGTTTGTCATCTGTTCATTGAGGGTTCACAGCACACATGCCACTGGCAGACATGAAGATGCTGCTCCATGGTGCCATCTTGAGCCTGGCTGGCCTTCACCATTGTTTACAGTAATGGCCTTGAAACTTCCAAGATCACATAGTTTTGCCTGGCTGCAGGAGGAAGGTAGGGAGGCAATGGGAGGGGAGGGGAATTGAAGCACCTGCTCCCTCCTCTCTACCCTTGGTTGGGTCAGCAACCCGCCCACCTCCAGAGCAAGTTTTGTCTCTCCGTGATGGAATCTGCTTCGGCCCTGATTGCATTGCAACTCACAGGCAGCACTGCCCCACATAGGCTGCGAATGTTGCCATCAGGAGTTAAACGGCTGTCAGTTTCTCATCACCTGGCCCACAGGTATTGACTAAACATAGCCTGCCAAACACCCAGTTCTCTCACTTTCTGGATCAGCTACGTGGATATCTGCCATTTACCTTGGGTAAATCTCATGCTGAATCTCAGGCTGGATGGCAGCCATAACCCAACTAGCTGGGATTAGAAGGATGAGCCACTGGTGCCCAGACCGTCTGACCCTCTTGAACAGCCTCACATGTGATTATTTAAAGTCATCTCCAGTAGTTCATACACTCTTATTCTTGTTGAAAGTTCGGCACCAGAGATGCCAACCAAAGGCAAATATGAAAAAATGACCAGTATTTTTGTAATATTCGCTATTCAAGATGCTAGTAGCAAGCAAGTAGCCCATGCAAGACACCTGAGAGTTCCCCTATGACGACACAAACAGGAAACAACAAGCGAGGAGAAATTTCCCGGTACCCCAACCTCAATTGTTAACACCTGAGAAGTGGGGCCGCCCAGAATCAACATAAAAGCTAACAAGAGGCACATGCTTTAGAGACCCAGAAAAGAAAGGAGGGCTGGGCCCACTCTTAAGAGTGAGCTCTGGTTATTTTCGAGACTATTCAGCTCACGCCAGGAGGTTAGGACTGACAGAGGGTGGAGGAATCAGGCTCATGCAGTTTGCTGGAGGTGCCCAAGACTGCTTCCCTCCAGGAAACATGCCTGGGGACCGCAGGTGCAAAAGGCAACGTGCAACGACTCTCTTCCGCCACCTCGTGGTGAGTCGTGTGGGACCTGATTTCCCCAGTCTCCCCTGTAGTCCTGGGTTAGCAACCTTAGCAACACTATGAAACAACCCTGCTGATGGAGGAGGATCGAGCTGTCAAAACTTTGGAGGGACTGCTGTGGGCTCTCTGCTGTCAGGAGGAAAGGCAAGGATGGGATCGTGAGGGACAGTGTTCCCAGCCCGCCTTGGGGAGGCAAAGCCCCTCCTAGGTGACAGGATTTAGCGGTCTGTTTTTACTGCCAGATTAAAAGGTGGGTGCCGCCTGGTGTCTGTGGCTCACACCTGGAATCCTAGCTACTCAGGAGGCACAGGTCAGGAGAATCGAGGTTGAAAGCCAGCCAGGGCAAATAGTTCCAGAGAACCTACCACGAAAATACTTGTCACAGAAAAGGGCTGCTGTTGCAGCTCAAGTGGTAGACGGCCTGCCCAGCAAGCGTGAGGAAGTAAGTTCAAACCCCAGTAGCACCGTAAATGGATAAGTAAATAAACGCTCAACTTGTTAAAACTCATCATTTAACACCCGGATAACTGGTCTCCAGAACGTGTACCCGGGGACCAGAGAGCACAAACAGGTAAACACTCAGTGTACAGAGCAAGGCAATCTTGCCACTGCCCCTAGATGAACCCCAAAGACCAGGTATGCGGCACCTAATGACTCTAAATCAGCTGAGCGTCCCCAGGCTTCTCCACAATGTGTCGTACACAAGGCACCCTTCTTCTCTTCTCTTCTCTTCTCTTTTCTTTTTGTAAATAACAGCTGTGTATTGTTTAACACAATAAATTCGGGGCTAATGTGTGACAAAAATCGGTAACTAAACCATGCACGTCTGTCTAAAATTGATACAACTTCTTGGTAAACTAAGCCTTTCCTGCTGAGGTTACCTTCTAATCCCTAACACTGTTTTTTCTGAAGGATGTATTTGAATCTCTATCGGCTTTCTCTTGGTATTTCCCTGATACCTCTCTCTTCCTGGACTTCAGGCTGTTACACGTTCTTATCTAGTGTCTCATATGCACAGTATCTGTCTACATTTGCTTGCTGAAACCAGCCTACCGATGTGTATGTTTTTACTAGTGAAGTTAGTCTATTTACACTCTTGTCATTACCAGTGTTACTGACATACTTGAACCATTCTGCCGGCCTAAATTGTTTTAGGTTGGCCCACTTTTCCTGTATTTGCTCTTCTAACTTAAAAAATGCCATCTGCATCATCCCTGCCTCTCAAATAGAGAAAACACCATTAGCCCACGCTCATCTCACCCTCTCCTTTGCCCCAACCCCCGCCACATTATCTGGACTAGGTCAATGGGAAGAGGGCAGAGGAAGGGCGGCGGAAGGGGGGTGAATATGATGCACGCACTTCCCTCACGTGTATGAAAATGGAATGAGGAAACCCAATACATTTATTTTAAAGGGGGATAAAAAAGAATAATAGAGGGGGTGGATTTAATCAAGGCACCTTACATGCATGTATGAAAATATCACAAATACTCCCCTTTGTACAACTCATGCATGCTAATGAAGGAAAAAGCAGGGGTGCCAAGCATGGTAGTACACGGCTGTCATCCCTGCTACTCGGGTTCTGAGGCCACAGCAAAGGAGTTCACAGACAGCCTGTCTCCAAAAAACAGAAGTTACAAGAGGAGGGACTGTACAATAGGTGAATTGGGAAGAACTTTCCATTTGCTGACTATGTGGTCTGGCTCCTTTCCGTTTTCCTAAACTACTCTATTTCAGCCACACTGGCTTTCCTGTCTTAAAGTCCACTAACGTTGTGTTTTTAATTGCTGCTCTCTGCCTGAAATGCGGACTTTTCCCCACCGTCCGTGGCCAGGGAGGTGCCATGGCCAGCTGTGTGCGCTCACGAGAGCCACTTGCACCTCTTCTCAAAACCATGCTCAGTGTCTTCATGTAAGTTAATTTGAAAAGGGTCCTGTGAGAGCACCCTTATTTTCCCTGGTCCATTATCAAATAAGAGAGTTTTAAAAATATAAAGGTGACCACAAGGCAGAAATAGAGGGAACCTCCTTTATTCATCCAAAGGCAATATAGCCAAAAACTGACAGGGAAAGTTCAGCATTGTCTGCCCCTCGAGGCAAAAAGGAGGGAATGAGATGAAAAGTACAACAATAAGCCGAGGCAAAATCACAAACAACATAACCTCACATTGATGGAAGGTGACAAAACCTAGCCAGCCATAAGGCACAACTGCAAACTCTGAGTGCTATCATTATTTCCAATGTCAAAGAAAGGCAATACAATAGGCTGCTATCTGCTGGAATCTTACTCCAAAGCAGGGCCCATATGTCAACTCATTCCCTCTTAATGGTCACAGTATTTATTTGTGGGTGCTGTATGCTGCTCTTCATAGCAGTTAGGAATTGGTCACATCGTCCACGTGTCCAAAGTAGACCGTGTTAAAGAATCAAACGATGCAGATGCAAAAGCAGAGCGCCAAGGCTGCACCAAAGCCAGTGAGTGACTCTGGCATGTGCTGTGGCAGGAATCAAGAAAAGTGCTTGTCTCCATGGTTCAACATGGCATCTCTGCATTGCTCAGACAGTGAACTGAAGAGGCAGGAACGGGAAGAGGGTGTGTATTTCCTTTACAGGTCAGAACTTTATCCGTGCCAATAGTACAGAGCAGCAGAGCAGGTGTTACTGGCATGGGGGCCAGAGCTCTGAAAGGAACAGCACCGTGTGCATGCTTCTTACTTACGCCTAGAACGCGGCTGGCTCAGGACAAAATCATTGTCATTGGAACAGCTAATCAAAGGGTGCCCAGGCCCAGAAAATCAAGTCTAGGATGGTGGCAAGTGCAGGCGAATGCTCGAGAATTTATATGCCTTGGAAGGTGGGTTTTAAAAATAGCTAAGTGCAAAGCTCTTCTCTGCAATGAGCTCAAACAAATCTGCTCTGCCAAGACAGCCCACCGCAAGGGTGGGCTCTCAGGAGTTACTGTCACTCTGTGCAGAACCCAGGTACCTCGACGTGCTCAGGGAATTCTTCTCTAAAGTGTGCAGCTTGGTGTGCAATAAGGCCCGATTTCTTTCTGAAGCTTTTAGAACAGTGGCTACACTTGTATGGCTTCTCCCCTGTGTGGATTCTCACGTGAACCATCAGGCTGGATCTCTGCCTATATCTTTTCTCACAGTGATCACATGCAAATGGTTTCTCTTCAGTGTGTGTTTTCTGGTGTAGAATGAGAGCTGTCCAACTGCTAAAGCTTTTCTCACAACAGTAGCACCCGTAAGATTGTTCCCTTGTGTGAGTTTTCATGTGCTCCATCAGACTCGACTTATACAGAAACTTCCTCCTACACTGCACGCATTGGTACATTTTTTCAGAATGTCTTTTCTGGTGCATGGCAAGGTGTGCCCCGTGAGTGAATTGCTTCTTGCACTCAGCACATTCATAGGGCTTCTCCCCCTTGTGAATGAGCTGGTGGCGATAAAGTTCTGACCTGAGAAGGAACCTTTTCCCACACACGGAGCACTTGTAACCTAGCTCTCCTGAATGAGTTTTCAGGTGAACAGCAAGTTGGTGCCTATAAGGAAAACACTTTTCACACTGACCACAGTGGTAAGATTTCTCTCTGGGAACCTTTGGCATGAGGACTCTCAGGTTGAGAGACTCCTCCCAGTCGGAGCTCTCTCCTAGGTGGGACCCGGGCTTCATGCAACTGTCCAGTAGCTCGTCAGGGGGCTCTTTGCAGATAGGCTCCAGCTGTTCGTATTCTGAGAGACAAAACATGAATAACACTCCAGGTTTTTCTGCTTGGGCATTTTATTCATTGTCCCTCCCAGCACCAAAACCCCAAGAGAAGAAACAGAAATAGCAGGTCATCTTCTTCCAGGGAGATTAGACAGATGGCAAAGAAGAGTTACACTCTAGCTGGGCGGGGGGAGGGGGGAGGGAGCAAGGGGGAGCGGGGGTGGTGGGGGGGAGAAGGTGGAGACTCCCAAGAGACATCCCCACCCTCTCTACCCTGATGAAGGCGGGCATTAACTGTTCTTTCTTCCCTGGCATTCAGTAACCCCTCACCTACCTCTCTTGGAGCCCAACAGTTCCTCTCCTCCATGCTCCAGCAGGAAGCTCCAGTCAGGCTCCAGCATTTCAGGTCCTGGCCAGAGGGAAAGTGTGGGTGTGGTGGGGTGGGGGTGGGATCTGAGTCACTACAGACTGCCTCAGAATTCAAGATGCTTTCTTGGACATGTGCGCTCTCAGCACCTACGTCCTCCTCACTTAGAATTACTTCACCAAGAGCAAGGTAGGTTGAGGTGAGCAGAAACTAGCACTTGCATAAGCTGTGTCGGGAGAGCGTGTGGATTAAGAGTTGGGGAGGATATCTGACCATATCTGTTCTATTGGAAAATTCTTACATCCACTAGACAAGGCTCATTGTGTTTTAGAGCTTAGCTCCGGGGCACTGCTGTTAACATTTAATGTCACTGAGAGATCAGGTCCCTGTGCCCACTTCTGCTGTTGTGATGGAAGCCACCTGAGCAGTTGTTTCATACAGCGGCCTGAAAGCCCTCCTTGTCCTGGTCTAGGCAGACTGAGACTCTGTCACTCAAAAGGCCAGTGCCACCAACTCCAAATACCTTCACAACCAATTATTTGAAAATTAGCCCCCAAAGCAGATTTTGAGCTATTTGGAGCCTGCTTGCTTTGCATACCCTATAAAACTTTGCCCGATACCTGCTGGCTGTTGAAAGGCAAAGCCTTGAGGGAAAAAGAAACCCAAGGTGATAGTGTCTCCTGTCCCAGACAGTGACTATGACTACCCATCAGCCATTCCTGAGAAGATGAGAGGTGACCTCAGCTAGGCCCCTGTGACCCCTCCCTCAGCTGGAAGAACCCTTGCCTGGCTTCCTGACTCAGGACCTTCCCCATAAGCAAACCTGATTGTCTGTCAACAAAGCTTGGTGAGGCACATCTGCCTCTTGGCCATGTCTTTTTTGGGAGGGGCAGCACTGGGGTTTGAACTCAGGGCCTCACACTTGCTAGGTAGGCGTTCTACAGTTTGGGCCACTCCCCCGGCTCATTGGCCAAGTCTTTCCCTTGTTCAGCCCCCACATCCTTCACCGTCTCACCCCGTGTGGGGAGGATGATATTTTGGTGATAAGAAAATGAGAAAGAAATGTGGGAATGGCTGAGTCCACAGGACAATCAACTGACCTAACAGTTCCAGATGGCATCAGTGCGTGGAACTCAAAATGTGAAAGAGCTCTACATCCATGTAGCAGGCCATTACTGGGTAGCATATGAAACTTGATATTTTTCCTGGCCTCTGTCTGTGCCTCACTCCCCTGAGCAAGCAGTAGTGCCAGTGTTCCACGGACCTCACAGCTTTGGACCTGCCTGGGTGGGTGTGTGTGCGGGGGCCGGGGTGGGGTCATTAGAGGTGCTGAGACACCATAGAAAGATCCTGTTAGGCTCTAGTTATGTGCAGGGCAGGGTGTTGTAAGCACCGTGTGGCCGAGTCTCAGGAAGAAGGTCAGCACACACTTCTGGACCTAGTGTGGGCTATACCTGGCTCATAATGGCACTGATGAGGCACAGAAAGTGGCAGAGACAGGATACTCAGTGCTACACAGCTTACATTTTAGGAGCAGTACTCCTGCTAGTTCTGACTATTGAGGTCTTAGTACCATCTCCCTCTAGCATCTACAAGTGTATGGTTTGAGTTCAGATGAGACAATACTTAAGCCTGTGTCAACCGCAGACCACTTTGCTCCGCGGAAACTGTCTTTCCAGGTCTCTGGGCAAGGACCTGTATGCTGTAGTCACCCCTTCTTGTTCATCACCCAACACCCAGTCAGTCCATCACACCTGCTAAACAACGTTTGAATCACCCCTTTCACCCCATCATCACCAACATGGCTCCAGTCCACCGCCCCACCCCTCCCCCCCGCAAGGCAGCAAAGGGTCTTCTCTCTGTCTCCAGGGCCTATGCACTCAATGGTCCTCCTGCCCAGGGTCCTCTCCCCTCATCACTTGCACCACTCAGCAGGCTGAGTTCATGCTGCAGGTGTTTGCTGAGATCCACTTCCCCGACAGGTCATCCCTCCCAGCTGGCCCCCCCATGCCCTCCTACACACCTTCCCCATCACATACGGGACAGGCTGTCCTGTGGACATATGTGAACCACCAGCCAGAGGGTGAGCTCCAGGAGGACTGGGGCTGCGTTTCTGCTGTGTTTACTGCCACATCCCCAGGGTCTACCACCTGACCTGGCTCTTGACACATCTGGTGATGCTGGTTGAATGGAGGTGCTAAGATGTGGAAGACACGTGGTTTCTAAGCCCTGGCCCTGTGCTACTTATGGACACATCAGGCACTTCCAGTGCATAACTTGGGTTGTTCTCAAGTTGTTTCCATTTTGTCTGTTGGACCCTTCTGTAGTTCCACCATGCGGTTGGTCAATGTGCCACAACATTCAAACTGTGCCTGCTGAAGTAAGGGATGGGGCTGCAGCCAGAATGGGGCCAATGTTCATGGGGGGTGAGGGGAGGGCTGGGGTAAGGGGCATGGTTTCTAACAATGTAGGAGAACCCCAAGGGGAAGGACACACAGGAGCACCCGGACTACAAGATCCAGCTACCCTTTCCCACTGGATTTGCTCCTTCCAGAACTCACCCTGTTGTGTCGGGAGCAATGACATTGAAACCTTTGTGTGTGTCGCACTCACCTAGAAAGCATGTTAGCCAAGCACCCTGGGTTGTACTAATGAGGAGGGCCTGCGTACCATAATTGGAAAAGCACTCTTCTAGGTGGGGAAATAATAAGATAGATACTTCCTTTACGCGCCGCAAGTAACAGAACCCTCTTTGAGGATCTGAAGACAGCGTATTACCCAAGTATTCAGCCCAAATGAGGTGCTCATGCCATAATAGCAGCTGTAGCCTTTGCGACCCACAATCACAGAACCCCCGAGTTCACTTGAGTTCTCAAGCAGGAAGAAAGAGCAGGAAGAAAACCCTCGCCTTACCAGGATCCAGAAAGGGCTTGCATTTGCCAGCAGCATGGTAGTTCAGCTCTTGCTGCCCTGACTGTGGGATCCACGCCTCTGCCCCCAAGGCCTCTTGGGCAGATCCCCTTAGCTGGAGTGCAGGTGACCGCGAGTGCCTGTGTGGTGGCATGAGTTCTGTTTGCACTGGTGGCAGTTCTTCAAAGAGCGTGTCATCTATGTCAATCTGGGAAAAAGGCCAGAACCCATCAGTCCAAAGTCCAGACACTCTGGAAGTAAACTGCCCACCCACGGTCCAATGAGCCACACGTGTAGCTTGAAATTGCCCAGTGGCCCCGAGAAGCAAGGCATAGAAAGAATGGAGTTTGGCCAACTGTAATAGTATGTCACCCTTATTCTCACATGTCCAAGACCCATGATTTCAACATGTGATCCATGCAAACAAGTACTAGCGAGGTCTTCCGCTGCTTTCCCCTTCATGCAAAGACGTTCACAGGCGGTGTGCTTTTGATACTCAGTGCAGATTTCAGAGTGCACTGGCCACACACTTCAAGCGCTCAAGAGCCAGGAGGGGCTCGTGGCTTCTGTACTGGACAGGGCATGTCTAGACCCTCAAAGGCAAAATCTTCTATAGTTAAAAACCAAGAGGACAGAGAAAGGAAGGGAAACAACTCATTCGTGCTACCCAAGGATGGCAGGAAAGGTTGGAAGCCTCCTGTCCAGGGCGTCACCTCCCCTGATGCCAACAGCTCCTGCAGAGTGTCCTGCCCCACTCCCCCATAACCAAGCGTCCCTTACACACAGCTGGAAGCACCTGCTTCCTCCTCCCAGAGACACTGTCCTGGGCCCAGCTGTGGCCTCTCCAGAGCGAGGCTTCACGCAGCTGTTCTGAACAGAGGACGGTGCCACGGCTCCCACGGGCCGTTTTGGAAATGCTGGCGCATGGTGCCAGTGCACTTTAGTGGGCCAGAGATGGGAGCGTCTCTCACAATGCAGAGCTGTCCCACGTCCCTACCCAACGTGGAGTTCTCCCTCAAACATCCACGTGGGTAACATGACCTTCGGAGAACCACATCCTGCAGATCAGTTACAGACAAAATACTTGGCACATTTTAGCGTGACTCTGATTTCTTGGGAATGCACTCCTGTGCAAAGCAGAGGAAGACTACGTGACTTATTGTTCCCATTTACCAAGACTTGTTTGCCACTTTGGGAAATCACATGACAAGCAGCAGTACTGCTCATAGCACTTGTGCCTCACTGTCTGAATTCCTAAGTGTCACATCACACTGAATCTAAGCACGGATGGAGGCATGTGACTGCTTCCTGATGTCATCCGGTGAGGGGAAGCCCAAACAAGTTTATGCAGAGGTGCACATTAGCAATAATCAAATGTGTTCCCTTCCTTTAGGTCCTCTCTAGACCCTGCTGGGCTCGGGGCTGGAAAGCAGTTTCGGGAAAGAGCCACATAGTAGTTTCCGATGTGTGGGCGGCATTCGCCCTGCCATCTCTTCTCCTTCCTCTCTTTTCTTAACCAACTCTGAAACGAGGTAAAACCCCTCACTCGTGCATTGGCAGGGCTCATGCACACGGGCCGAGCCTGGAACTGGCCTTCAGGCCATCGAGCCAAATATGGATGGATTTGGTCGATGCATGCAGCTGAATTCTGCTATATGTGAATTTCATTTAACGATAGCAGAGGGGATAGGATCAGCCAGAGAGGGTTAAGAGCCAGTGAGCCAGCAGAAGGGAGAACTGAAAGGGCTGTGGAATGACACAGGCATAAAACATCTGGTCCACACCCATCTGCCTCGGTGCCTCTTTGGGTCTAAGAACAAAGGCCCCAAACTCTTTTCTTACCTGGTACTCTGGTCTCTCATGTTCTCTCTGTAAGTCTTCTATGAGGGAAAAGAGTCTTTCTTTGTTCTCTGGGCAGTAAGTGCTCACCCTGGCCTCTAGGTGGGTGGGCAGAATAGTCAGGAATTGCTCCAACACGAGCAGCTCCAGGATTTGTTCCACAGAACGCATCCTTGGCTTCAGCCACTGACTGCAGAGCTCCGAGAGTTTTCTGAAAACTTCCCGAGGCCCAGCTTCTGCTATGTACTGGAACTGCCTGAAGCGCTGGCGGGAGGCTTCACTGTCTGCGTCGTCCCGGTGCAGCACGGGATCCCCTTTGCACAGGAAGGGGGCCAGGAGGGAGTAGTCCGTGGGGCTATCCATTGTGCCCGCTGGCTCCTTAGAGCTTATCTGGGGCCTGAGGCCTCAGATTCCAGGACTCTTCTCTCCGAACTCCTTCGGGGGAGCCACCTACAGCAGAGGAAAACGTGAGAAGTGAGGCATAGCGGTGGCGATGAGAAGACATACTCAGTGCCCTCAGGTTTTCAGAATCAAACCTTACCAAGCCCGAGGACGTGGACTGACTCTCTTCCCAGATAAATACGCATACGAGTCCACCTCTGCGTTCAGCTTGCAAAAGTTTCCCATAATCTCCAAGCCCATCCACAGACCCTCTGGCACTGCGCCCTCCTCTCCAGCATGAGAGCCAACACCCCCATGTGGCCACTTCAGTGGGAATAATGAAAATCACCAATTGAGTTGCCGGCCACATTTTAGCTGCAGAGAGCTATCCAGCATTGGGCAGTTCTGCTCTAGAAGTGCACGGGCCCCAGGCTGGTAACCCCTGCAATTAAGGAGACTCCTACAGATGTGCAGGCCTTGAGCCCACTCCCAGTCTAACGAGGGCAATCTTGTGTTTCTGAATACCGGGAGACTGCACACACACTCTCTCACACACATACACACACACACACACACACAGACACACACACGAGTAGGAACGCTAAGGAGAGATTGTACTGCAGAACCTCAAAAGTTCTTCTAGCTTGCAGTCCCCCTTATAGCCAGGCCCTGCAGGGACAGCTAGTTCTCAATCCCTTGTCTTCTCATTGCAGAGTATGTGTGATCTTACTATTGACTCCATGCCCTGCTCCGCCATCCCCTCCCAACATAGCCTTCCAAGCAGCCCACCTATGAGGAAAACACACTGCACTGCCCAACGGGCCCTGGGAATTTGCTGTGCGTTCTTCCTGAAGGACGCTTATGGAGTTCCCGCCACGTGCCAGGTACAGTCCTAAGTGTCCTGCATAGATCAGTTCAGTTAGTCCTCACCGATGTTGGGAGCTGGGGAGTAGCGTGGCCCGCTGAATGCATAGGAGGGAAGGGAGGTTTAAGGCCTGGGGGGCGGGGGGGGTGGAGCTCAGCTAAGCTGGCCACATTCCCAATGCCAGAAGGAAGTGACGATGAGGTTAGAATCTATGGTTTCCTGCATTTGAGAAGTCTAAATAACATGAAAATGTTCTTGTCACAATCTCTGAGGTCACGGACACGGTCACAGACACGGTCACAGACGCGTCTCCGCGGGTCTCAGGACTTGTACCTGCAGGTGTGCTATGGGTTGGCCTTCACTCTGTGTTTTCTGGGATTGATCCGGTACCTGCCCTCTTGTCTGAAGGAGGCCCTAAAAGAGAAATGTGTGTGATTCCCTTCCCACAGCAGACTCAATATCCACCGTCCCCATACCATTCCACCCAGTGCCTGTGTGCATAAAAGGAGGAGACTCAGGGCTTCGCGACTTCATCATCTGTTCTGTGCAGATCCAGTGGTGTGGAAACTGAGTGCCAAACACCACTGTCCCTCCCTGCACAGAGGAAGTGCCCGACAGAATGAGGATCAGCCTGCTGTATGCGACCAACCTGGGGTTGAAAAAAGCTGAGGTGAAAACTGTATGGGGAACGGACATGGACAGAGTTTTTGTCGTCATTCCCTAAACAGTTTGGTATAACAACCATTTCCTTAGCATTTACATTGTATTAGATGCTATGGGTGCTCTAGACACGATTTGAAGTATGGGGGAGATGGAGAGATGGAGACGTGACTAGATTGTATTCAAATTCTAGGTCACACTATAGAAAGGTATTGAGTGAGTGGGTGTGCTAGGGTAATCCTCGAAAGGTTCGGTCACCAGTCCTCCTTGGGTAACAAGGGAGGACCGTCATTGCTGGCCATCACTGTGCCCCAGGAAGGTTCTAATGTCTTTAGCCAAGGCTCCCAAGCTTCAGGCTGGGGCCCTTCGAGTGTGGCTCACCCATGCACGTGCCCCGCCCTCCCCTAACTGACTGCGAAGCTTTCTCTAAGTCTACCAGGGAAGTGACCTCGGGGGATCCTCTCCAGGGGCTGGTCCCAATTCCAGTTCACCTGACCACTGGAGCGTGGTTTCTCCTGAAACCCTTGTGCAGTGTTCCCGCCCTCACAGGCCCTGGGCAGGCAGGCTGTTGGTTCCCCAGAAGAGGGCACTTGGGGAATGTGGGAAATGTCCCCGAAAAGCCCCAAATCCGGAATAAGAACAGACGAGGTGGTGCGGGGCAGGCTCCCTGAGTGAGTGCTGTGCCAGAGGGGGTGACACAGCCCCGCCCCGAAGGGGGCTCCTCCCGCTCTGCTCTGCTCTGAGGAGGCCCGGCCTCACCCTGCTCGCGGGTAGCTCCCTCAGGGACACGGGGCTCACAGGAATGCCAGTGGCCTGCCCGCAGGTCTCTTCCACCCACAGCCGCCCCCGCCAGGCCCCCCTACCGCGACACCTCGTGACCCCCGCAGCCCCTGCCCCTCCCCCATCCTCGGGAGAACTGGGGTCCTCCCGGCCTCTGTGCCTCCTGTGGGTGTCCGCGCCCCAGCCCCAGCGACCACGCGGAATGGCCCGCCGCTGCAGGTCTTCCCTACCCCTTCCCCTCCCGAGGGGCTGACAGGGACCTGTTGCCTGTCGCGCTCTCCGCGCACCCAGCGCCCAGGTCCTGAGGGAGACCCAGGCCTGATCAAGGCGCCCCCTGGCTGCGCACGCGACGAGGAGCAAAGGAGGAGCTCGCGTCGCGCCCTCCTGCTCCCGCTCGCTCGCTCCTCACAGAACCGGCGCCCGCCCGGCGGCCTGGCGCTCGGCGCTCTGTCCCGCGTCTGCGAGGGAACGGAGCGCGCCACCTGTGCCAGGGCGGGAAGAAGGCGGGTTGCTCAGGCCCCTGGGGGAAGGGAGCCCCCCATCCCGCCTCGCGAGGGAGTCCGAGCCCGGGCCTGGCGCCCTGTGGCTTCTACCTCTGCCCAGTCCCACAGGCTAGCAGGGGCTCGCAGCTCCTTCACCGTCCGGGCCTGGCCAGGGCTGGAAGCCCCCAGTTACTGTCCCCCCCCCGCCCCCGCCCCGGCTCACGGTGCCAGGACAGCTGCGGACACACACGGGTCCTGGCTGAGGAAGCCAGACCAGGGAGGTGGCGCCTCAGGACAGAGAGACGGCACCTCCCCCACCCCCACCCCCAGCCCACCTCACACCCTGCGACCCCTTCTGGGTGGGAGGGGAGTCGCCCCTCTCCGGCCTCCGGGGGGGCGGGGTGGGGGAGCTCTGGGCTCTCTTGAGTCTCGCGGACTCACTCCTCAATGTCCCCGTGCCCACTGCCACACAGGGCTCGCTGGGCTTCTTCCTGGCCTCGCTCTGAGCGGTGACCTCAACCCAGCCTCCTCCGTCTGCCTCAGCCAGGTGCGTAGCGCGGGCCCACGTGTCCCGCGTACTGCACGTGCAGCTTAGGTCTGCGGGAGCAGACCAATGGGAGCCAGCGGCTGTGGGAAAGTCCTTCTCTAGGCCTTGTGACTGGGTGACAGGGTCAAAGAGAGGCCAGCCGATCCCTCCCGGTACTCCATACTGCGTGATGTCCGCTTGGGAGACTTGGGGACACTGAGGCCGTAGTACTTCCCACAGGGGGTACGCTCCCACTGCATTGCTAGACTCCGGGATTGTCAGATTACAGCCCGCACCTGGTGCGTGGCCTGGGGGACGCAGCGGGAAGGTTGTGCACCTCTGCTCCTCTCTAGGGCACACCTGCACATTAAGGCCCCTACGCCCTCCCTTCCTTGTCCATTTTCCGGACATCCGTGTGAGTAGGGAGGCTCCCTTCTGAGGCCAGGCCTGTGTCAGACGTGTGCTCTCAATCTGTGCAGTTGTACACTGCACATGCAAAACACACTTCTTCGCTTTCATAGAAGGAAGAAATAGCACCCACAGAGACCAGTTCTTGAGCATGACAAACAACGGTCCTTTGCACTCACAAAACACCCCCTTTAGGAAGAGACGGGACTCAAAATTTCTCATGCGAAAGGATAAGCTAGAAGCCATTAGCAACACAAGCACTAACAGTTGAAACTCAATCAGAATGAGATACTTCAAGCACCCCCTACTCAAAACACCATCCATAATTGTGGAGACCAGCCCAGAAAACACTGTGAATTGGGCCCTGAACAGGTTCCACTTTCTTTTTAACGGAACTTCATTTTCAAGACTCATTTCAGGCAGTAAGGCCTGTGTGCCAACTTCTGCTCAAGATCATTGTCTTAGTTCCCTCCCTGCAGAGTGGTATCCCAAAGGAGCAACTATACATCAGCACTTTTCTGCACCCCATTCCCATAATGGCATGTGTAAGCTCGACCTGGGAACAATGGAGACTCACAGGCTCATGGTCACAGATCCTCACCTTTTCATATCATTTTTGTCCCACCTGTACAAGGTACATGTCTAAACCAGCTCCAAACTCACTGTTCCCAGGGACTTTTATGGAAAACAATGTGACCTGCCACCGAGGGTGACATGATTAAGGAGCCTGCCTTCCAAATAATGGCCAAGAGCCTCAGAGTTGATGTATTCCTCCCCCCAACACACACACAAAATCAAAAAAGTATGCAGAGTGCAGCTCTGCTGGGCCTGTCCCCAAAGAAAGCACATGGATTCTGGGATGTGCTAGCTACAAAGAGGAAGGAAATTTACACATTCCCCCATCAGCTGCACCGGAGCCACTTGAGTGATTCCCTCAGTCCAGGGAGGTCCTCTGACAAACAGCCGCCTTGACTGAGTCACACCTGATCCCGCTGACCATACCCAAGGTGGCTCCCAGAGAACTCTTTCACACCAGCCAAGCTGGACAAGGAAATGGGAGATGGTTGGAGCACAAGGCCATGTGTCTCTCAGGTCCAAAGGTGGCCGTCTCTGAGACTCCCAGGGAGCGTGGCCTGCTTGGGAGGGACGTTCCTTTCACAGGAATCTGGACCTGCCCCAGCTCCCACTTGCCCTGCCTCCCCTAGGACCTACAGTTTCCCAGGTAAGGAAGACCAGGGGACAGTAACAGAAGCCAAGTTCCATTAAGGCCCTGAATATTGCTGTTTGGGTTTAGTTCCAGTGTCTGCAACAGTTCCTGACACTTAGGTGGCAAAACTGAACGCGTGGAGTGAAACAATGAGCAAAAGCCCAAACTTGCGAGGTCACCCCTCCTCTGGCTTCCTTTATTATAAAGTGGTGCACTAAACACTGGGTGATTGGGAAGTACCCCCAAGATCGCTAAAGCAAACTGAAAACTCAGCTCAGTTGACTTGGGACCAGGAGCTTATGGCAGACTTAGGAATCCAAGGCCTGCCGCTGAGCTCACAGCCAGGTTCCGGGGACGCCAACAGCTCCAAAACCAGACACGGCTCCCTGGTTCAATGCTCTGTTAAGGGAAAGCAAGCAGTTTCATGGAGTCCGTGTGTGGGGCATTGGTAAGCTCCTTCCCCATGGGCAGGCAACTTCCCCTTCCTGCAAGGGGCTCTGGGTTTGCCCCGTGATTCGGGTCTGCAGACAAGCTGCACCTCTCCCACAAGGGGGGTCCATGGAGGCTTAAGTACCCCACATGTGGCGGTGCTTCTCTTTAAGGGTCAACTGAGGCCTTCGTGGGAGGCTGACCCATTGACTCATAGGGATGGAATGATGAATTAATGGCAGGTACGCTACTGATGCTCACATAATCCATTTATTGAACTTGTTTAACATGTAACCTGCCTTAGGCGCTACCAGGCACGATCCTAAGTGCTTGCTGGTGGAGTAACGAACGCCACTTGCCCCCACATTCACACAAACCTGAAAGCACCCTATCTTACGGCACTTACATGGTAACATGGGAGGAAGGGTCACAAGTAAATGGTAAATAACAAACCGAGTAGGTGACAGATGTCAAAGGCCGTGGGCAATTGGACACCGCACACACAGCCTAAGGGGGACTCAAAACCGCAGGCACGCTGCAACTTTAAATCAGGCCGTGAACATGCGGGGCCCGTGGCTCAATTTAGCCGCTTTGTCCCTGCAGGTTACTTCCTGGGCAACCCAGGCCACCGCCAGCACAGAATTCACAACTGGCCATGGGAAACAAGGAGTTTAACCCAATGGCAGTGTCGTTTCTTTCCTACAATCAAAAGCCAGGTCTATGTGCTTTCCAATTGATAATGTACTTCCCTAAAGTCGGCTCGCGGTCTCAACCGCTCCCTACGTTTACAGGGAAATCCTAGTTAAGATATTCTATATGGTTCCTAACGTAAACTTTGCCATTACGCCAGGCCTCCTAGGCCCATACAAGTGAACAGGAACAGGCAAGAAGAGGCTTGGCTACTGCGACATTTGCACTGGGGTCATGGAAACCGCTCTCCAGGTATAGCAGGACTGAGCGCTCTCCACTATGACCACATCGACAAGGTCATGTAATTGAGGAACGTATCCAGGAGGAAGTTTCAGAGAATCCAAAGTGAAAAAGATAGCGTCGTCTATCACCCCTTGACTTCCGTGCATGTTACTGATGTAGACCTGCGACAGAAAGGACAGACACGGTTTTAGAAAACCATAATCATCCCAACGGGCCCAGCACCTCTCACCATGGCTCAGTCCTGCCGAGCGCTCCACCCCTCCGCCGATTCCCAACCTGCCCCCGGCACACTGGCAACACCAGGGGTGCTCTGTGAACACACCGGTGCCCAGGGCCCACCTCACACCGAGTATGGCAGAATCTCTGCGGATGGGCCCTGGGTCTCTCACGGGAAGCCTTGCTCCGAACATTACCCACAGTGGGTAACACTGCCTCTATTTCCATTGAACTCCCCCTCATTCTCAGGTTGCACTACCCAAGTCGCTACCCAGCTTTTATCGGTAAGCTCAAGACTCACACCCGCTTCGTTCCGTCTTTCCTCACACCTTTCTTGTGCACAAATTGTTTTTTCTACCTGTTTTTGCAGAACATCCGTATACAAAAAACAAACAACAACAACAAAAAACCCCTACATAACGTAGAAATTAAGTACCTGTGTGTTCTACCTTACTTCCTATTGGAAGTTTTTCCACTTCAATAAGCAAATAGGCTCCTCTTTGGCAAGGAATGTGTCTTCTACAATTGTAGCCACACCCAACAGAATCCTGGGCACAGCCAGGCATGGTGGCTCCCTCCTGCAACCCTAGCTACTCGAGAGGAGGCAGGGAGACAATGGGAGGATCAAAGTTTGAGGCCAGCCCTGGGGAAAAAGTGCATGAGACTTCATCTCAGCTAGTGAAAAAAGTTGAACGTGGCAGGTGGTATGCCCCTCATCCAGGCTACGCGGACCAGCCCAGCCCTGGAATTAAACGCAAGACTCCATCTGCAAACTGCCTAGAGGAAACGGGGCCGAGGGTGTGGCTCAAGCAATAGAGAACCTGCCTAGCAAATGCGAAACTCTGAGAAGAATCCCCACTACTGACAAAAACTACGAACCCTGGGCAAGAAAATGATTACTGTGGAAGAACTGTCACAAACTAATGACAAGCGTGACACGGAGTCCAATTACCTCATCAATATGACTACAGTTAGTGGGCTTCAACGAGTGTGCGATGATGTTTGAGGTGCCAGGCTGGGTGGAGTATTCAACTTGGATCCAGTCACCCTTGTAAGGCACAAACCCTAAAACAGCCAAAGGAAAACTGGAACAATTACCTCTTCACTTAGGTCACATTCACAAATCCTTGACGCAAGGCAGTCAAGTACACAGGAGGAGCACTGAATTTAACTTCTTACCTGCCCTTACAGCTTTAGCTACAGACAAACTCTTACAGAATATATGCTCACCCTTAACATAATTCCACAATGTGCATATGTGCAAGCACACACACTTGCATGGGGAGAAAGAAAAAAAAGATGGGGGAAGAGGAAGGCAGAGAGGGAGAGAGAGAGAACCATAAGGTCACCTGCAACATTCTTTTGAAGCATTTGACCTATGTTGAAATAGCAACCCTGGGGAGTGATGAGAGGGTAATGCGGGATGAGTATGTATGAAAATGTCATGGTGAGATACATTAAATATGTGAAAAATAAGTATATAAACAGAAAATGTTCACATGAAATAGTGAAAAGTAAAAGGAGTCTTAATTTAAAAATAGAATACACGAAGGCTGTTTTCAATGTCTAGAGATGAAATACCTGCATAACAAAGAACTTTGACACTCTTTAGTGGTTGCATTCACATATGAGAAATGACAGAAAGACTTTTTATAAACATCTCCTATGTGTCCCTGTACCATTACCTTCCATTCCAAACTGCGGACTCAAGAGCTGATAACTCAGACCAAATTGATCACAGCAATTTCAGTTCTCGTATTGCATTTCTCTAAAAATGTAACTCGTACCTTCAGAAACAATGTCCATGGAGAAGTAAGTGTCATTACTAATGTAGACAGCATCGCTTGTCACAGCAGTGACACAACTAATCAAAAGTCGAGTTCTGAGGCCTGATAGCCCATTGCAATCAAAGGGATGGGAGAAAGGCTCCACCTGGAAGATAAGGGGACAGTTACATCACACCAAAGAAAGACTTAAAACGGGAGCCTGTATGATTCCGGGGAATCCCTATCAAAACAACTACAATTTGGTAAGTTGGCCTGTCACCGTCCTGTGGATGCTTGCAAGATACCGGGTTCCCCCGTCAGACACAAAGGGCTTCATTACTCGAAGCAAAAGCAGCCACTACCCATCACTGTGAACCCCACTGGTGTTCAAGAAACAGTCTATGGAACCCTCCTCAACGCTAGCCCATACATTTCATGTGACCAATACATCACGGTCATGAGAGGAGGGTAAAAATGATGTCTGCGCTTGCTTCACAGATTGCTAAACTGCACTCAAAGCGTGAACTGCACATCTAGGCCTAATGCACGTAAACCTACAAGATATAATGAGAGCTCCGGGTTCACCCCCCGAGTCGTGTCTGCAGATGGGCCGCACCTCTCCCACGGAGGCTTAAGTACATCACAAAATGTTTTTCTCTAATAAGCATTAACTGACGTCCTCGTGGGAGGCTGCACCTTTTAGGAGTACCAATTTTTGGAGGGTATTACGGGAAGATACCTACCTCTAAGCAACTTGTGACAATCAAGTTTCAAAATCTTTTCCGGGAGGAAAAATTTTTACACTGAGTGAAAATAAGATCATTGTTTGGAGGAAGTGGCATTTGAACTGTGTGTGAAAGAAGAGAAAGAAGTCACCTGGTAGATGGGGATGGGGGCAGAGCAGGGAGGGACACGGGAACAACAAGAACCCTTTAGGAGAAATGGGAGGAACACCATCTACCCAAGGTCCAGGACTGGGGGACAGAGCCATGACGTGACTGACGTTGGAGAGCTCACCACAGTGGGAAGAGATTTTAAAGACGAGTCACGTGAGGGCTGAATTAATCAATGAAAGATGGGAGCCCATATGGAGGCTTATCAGAAGTAATGGACTTATTTTAAAATTTTCTTCATTACACGTATAATGCATGTTCATCATAGAAAAAGAAGAAGAAAAGACGTGAGCACAAAGCAGAAAACGATTACTCACATCCCATAAAATCCAGAAAGCCGCTGACTACTTCTTTGCTATTTACCGTGTGCCAGATATTTCTTTTTTTCCCCCTCCCACAAACACGCATGCCAAGTTTGAAAAAAGAATTAACTCTGCATGTAGTGTTAAAGTATCACGGGGAGGTCACAAACATTTTTAGAAGACAAGAGATCACCGAAAGGCTAATACGGCATTCCAATGAACGAATGTCCCGTATTTAAGTGGCCCAGTTCCACAAAGTCTGGCGTTTAGTTGGCATCCTGTGTAATACACTGCCTACCTAGCTCACGCGTTTCTGCGGTACAGAGTCCTAGGAGTAACAGTTCTTGTCAGAAGATTTCCGATGCATTCCTGGGCCACTGTGGTACGAGGTGTGCTCAGGGCTTTTTCAAAGCCTAGTTCATAGCTACTACTATTTCTCAACTGGTGTCTTTCCAGCGGCCAATACCAATCTCAAGGGCCTTTGCCTCTGCTTCACTTCAACTAGGAGTGAAGCACCAGGCTCCTGTCCGTCTATCCACCGCCACCTCTGTCAGCATCCTAGTGGATGATCCATCACGCCTCCTGCCTGCTCGGTGCTCGGTGTCCGTCACAACTGCTGACCTCTCTGTGCCCTGACTGCATTCCAGCGCACGGCCATCCTGCACACTCAACATCCCCCCCCCCCAGCTTCCCTGTCATCCCCTCCACCCACACTCTGCCAGTTCCCTTTCTTTGCCCTTGCAAACACCGCTAGCATGCTAGGGAATGCAGACAGATTCAAAGGTTTGAGAGAAACGACTGTATGAGACAGACAGCCTTCCCCATCAAAAGGGGAGATGTGGATTACACAATTCATGGTAAGTAGTGACTAGACAGCCTTCAGCAAAACAAGATATGGATCCTTCTCTCAAGACAGCACACCTAAATCAAATGCAGGCTGACCGAATGGTTCCATGCAAAAAAGTAAATGAACAACTTTCAGAAGAGAAAGTGAGTATTTGTGTGAATTATGAACTGCAATTAGCCTAAGGATTCTTGCTAAAGCCAAAAACCAAATGGACAAGACTGACATATTGATATGATACGAAAGATACACATAAAACAAACATATAGACTATTGGGGGAGATAACATGAGGACTACATCTACTACTTCTCCTGATAAAGACCTCGCTTCTGCTAACATGGAAAGAGCTGAGATCTCTTCTACACAGATAGTTTGAAGAAGAGAAAAAGCTCTACTGTCATTAAGACATTCTGAAATTCAAAATAAAATTCTGAGACAGCTCTTCACTTCTCATTTTTTAAGTGATTTCAGATCAATAACATGCAAGTCCTTTTCAAACAGGTTGTTCTGCAGCCTGTTGCTGGAAGAATCAATTAGGAGAGTGTAGCTAAAAACTAATTTGGTAATAACCCTTTACATGGTACACATTTGGACTGAGGTGTTTACAGAACTCTGCAAATCTTCAAAGCGTGATTAAATCGTATTCTTAGAACTTTCTGTTATGTCAATTATTCTTCAATAAAAGTATGATAAAATGCAGAAAATGCACATTGTTTGGCGTATTAACTATGCTTTTTTATACATACTTTTGGAAAAACATTTGTTTTACCGGAGATATGGAAGTTACAGCGTTAGTTCGTCATATTGTTTACATACTAGAACTGACAAACCACCTTTAAGTATAGGTAGGAAAATCCCCAAAAATATCAGAACAGAAGAACCTGTAGGCCCACGGGAATGGGGCGTCAACTCTGACTCTACGTCCACTGGACAGGTCAGTGGCGCCTTGAATTAATCCCAGAAAGAATATTGAAGAGGCTCTCCCTGAACTCAACCTTACTTTGATTGCTTCCAATCTGTGAGCTGTTTCTTCTTCTTCCACAACCGCAATAACTTGCTGTCCAACTCTCAGTGGGACGTTGCCAGTCACGGCAACATTATGGAAGAAGATGCAGTCATCAATCCAGCCATGATCAGGACACAGAGATGTCACAACTCCCCGTATAGTGTGCAAGTAGGTGCTGCCTATGGCAGAGGTAAACGAAGGTCCCATTAGCTAATCTCAAATGCAAGCACTCACTACAAATAAGTTCAGTGCTGGCCTCCTGTGCAGCCCTGAGCACATTTCTTAACTTCTCTGACCATTTTGTCACCTGTTAGCTGAGTGCAATGGCAATTTCTCTCCATAGTGGTGTTGTGACCACTGACACACAGGTTACCTGTTTAGAGCTGTGAGTGCCTTGCCCAAGTGACAGTGCGAATGTCATCGTGATCATCCTAACTGCAAAGGAAGAGTCTTTAAGCTTCCACTGCTGTCAATGGATACCTTTATCTTCATCGCCAGCAAACGAGCAGTCATAGCTTGGTTCATTTCTCCCCACTGCCCCCACCCCCTCCCTTACCACCCACACCGCCCCCTCCCTCCCCCCCCAATACCCAACAGAAACTATTTTGCCCTTATTTCTAATTTTGTTGTAGAGAGAGTATAAGCAATAATAGGAAGGAACAAGGGTTTTTGCTGGTTGAGATAAGGATAGCTATACAGGGCATTGACTCACATTGATCTCCTGTGCGTGGGTGTTACCTTCTAGGTTAATTCTTTTTGGTCTAACCTTTTCTCTAGTACCTGGTCCCCTTTTCCTATTGATAGCTCTAGATTCTTAACCAGCTCCCCAGCCGCAACACTGCAAGATCTAAGTCTGTTCCAAAACTGCGTCCAAAATTATCGCTCTTTCCTGCACGAGGAACGGCAAGCAAAATTTGGGAAGTGCCTCCAGCAGCCTGCACGCACAACGGGCCCCCTCCCTTCCTCTGGGACCAGACATAGGACTCGTCCACTTGGCTTCAAGTAAGAGACGTGTTTGGTTACGAGACCAAATTCTGCCTCAAAGTAGGGGGCTCCGCTTCTTCCGGAAATAGAAAAAGGCCTCGCTCAAGGGCAAAGGCAGGGCGATACAGCCAAGGAGGCCTTTTGCGCCACAACTTCGCGGTGGCCCGAATGGCTGCCCGCTTTGGACCACCACGTTTGTGGCACGGTGGGATGGGTGGCGGCCTAACTCTTGGGGACTCAAGGGCCCCTGCCCCACAGCGGACCCTCAAGATGGCTGCGCCTCCCTTAAGAGGAGGCTCCTAAGCGTGGAGGACAGGGGCACTCGCCCGGGCGTACCTTGCAGCAGACTCTGCTGCTGTGCGTAATAGCCCGGCTGCCTCCTCCTCCGGAAGAAGGCTAAAACCCGGTTCAGAAGTCGCATCATGGTGCTGTCACCTCCTGCCTCCAAGTTGTACCACGTGGCCTTCTCTGTCGCACGCCCTCGAGGCACAGAGACCGGTCTGTCTGGGTCCGGGTAAGCCTGGAGCAGCGCAGCGCCAGCCACGTGCAGACAACGTAAGTGACGGTGCTAGAGCGGCCTCCAGGCCAGCCCGTGCCACAGCGCCACCAGCTGGGCTCCCAGCTTCCCCGTCAGTTCCCCTCTCCTAGGCTGCTACAGAGCCCGCCTCTTCCTCTCACCAGCCAATGACGGTGCTCCCAGTGGTCACGTGGCCCTCCATGGGCCATAAAAGGCAGTAGGTGGAGTAGCTGGGGAAACATGGCTCCTCCTATTTAGCCTGGAGGCTTCTTGGTTCCCGGTGGAGCCTGGGTGGGGCTTGTGCCCTGGCTGTGCAAACCAACCGCCAAAATCCAGCATGAGGCCGAACGTAAGGACTGGTCACACAGGCGGACAGTCTGCGGTTTCTCTCAGCATGGAGGTAATGTGTGTGTGCTTGACGTCCTGTGCTTGTGCTTCATTTTAGGGATGGCGAGTCCTTCTGTTTCATATTATGGCGTCCTTTATCATTTGCAATGGTAACTTACCATAGAATTCCTTCACAATTATGCCTACCACTTACTCCTTGTTTAAAACGCCTAAATACTCCAGCCAATTACTCTGCTATACCTACTGCATCATTGCATTTATTCACTGATTTAATAAATGTCTGTTGAGGACGGACCGTGAGTCAGACGCCTTTCTTATGGCTTGGAATTAATCAGTGCACAAAAGACACAAGAATATTGGCCTGCTGGAGGTAACTTTCTCACAGGAGGAAAAGGGACACGAGAAACACAACAAATAATGAAATACCTTGTATGTTGGGAGGCTCAAAATGGTTTGGAAAAATACTGCAGGGCAACGGAACCTATAGTTGGCAAGGGGGGTCTGGATTGAATTTTGCAGTATGGTCATGGGGTTTCCCAATAGATGAACAATGCTGTTTTAGGGGGGGCAACTCCATTAAGGAAGCAGCCTAGGCAGACTTAAGTGTGTACGTGATGTTTTGAAGCGAAACCTATGTAGTTGGGTCAGAAGGAGTGAAATTGCTGGGCTGTGTAGTTTTTACTCCTTAAGTTTCAGGGTTTCCCAGAAAAGGATGGAGACCAGTTAAAGACAAGATTGAGCGTGTACAGCCAGTTGCAGGAAGATTGAGGGAGATAAATGTTTTATTTTGTTTTGTATACCTTTGAACATTGTAATATAGATACACTGTGGGTGCCAAACTTCGGTGCTAGGACTTTATGCCTGGGAGCCAGGATCTAGACCTGTGTGGGCATCAACAGCAAGGTCTCTAGAAAATGGCTTGGGGAATGAACCCCTGGTGTGCTCAGGCTGTTTTTTTTGGGGGGGTGGGCGTTGGGGATTTTCTGGGAAAATTAAGCAGAGGTCTGGGTTGGGAGGTGTGGCAGAGCCTGCCCCAGGCTGTATAAACAAAACTCCAGCATGAGGACCAGCCACACGGTGGGTGCTCACTACTCTTCAGGAGGGCTCTTATGGCGTCCTGTGGGCGGATCACATTTTAGGGACGTTGAGTACCTGTCTTTTGTACTAGGACTCCCTTTATAGACCCTACTAGTAATTTATCACAGAATTATTTGATGATATCACTTATCCATTGTTATTACGCCAGTTACTCTGCTGTATTTACTCACTTAGTAAATACTTGTTGGCTACTGACTATGAACCAGAGACACAGCTCTGGGCACTTGGAATTAGAGAATAAAGCCGGAAATTAGCTTGGTCCTGCAGTGGCAATTTTTGCACAGCAGGTGGGGGAGGGTGGGAAGCACAGCCTCTCTGAAGGGAGAAAAGCATCACCACTAGTGACATACTTGGTATGTTGAAAGATAATGAACACAAGGGAACCATGACAGAGTGAGGAGTTCCAGGGGCTGCAGAGGGAGCTGGATTGCATTTTCAAATAGTGTGTCAGGGTAGGCATCCTTAGCGAGCAACAGAAAGAGGTCTTGCTTTAGCCAGGAGCCGTGTGGAGGAGGAACGCTCTGGAAATACGGAGCAGCCTGTGCACAGAATGTGAGGAGAGAGTTGTCTGATGCGTTCAAGGAAAAGTTGAGTGAGCGCAGCAGAGGAAGTGAGAGGTAGAAGAGTGGGAAATGTGAAGGTGGAGGCCGGCTGTAGGGAACCAGGCTGTGTAGGACACCATAAGTTCTTTGGCTTTTCCTGTACATGATATGTAAAGTCCCAGAAGGATTTGGAGTCCTAGAGGGGTCCCTCTGGCTCTTGGTGGAGAGAAGGCTCTAGGGGGCCCGAAACATGGAGCCAGGAGCCCTACTGGGAGGGACCTGCTGTTGCCTATGACTGCTGTGCGTCAAATCTGTAGGTCGCGTTTCTGCTGCAGGGAGAAGAGGCCTCACAGGTGCAAACAGTGATCATCATTTAAGTTATTAAGTTAAGTTATTTAGGATGATATGTGAATATTCCAGCTAACTTTTCACTGTCAGAGAAACTTCCACTGTGTACTACTTAAAGTGCTTGATTTGACAGTAAAGTGCAAAATTATTTTAAGGAATAAGCCTATGAAATGAGACAACCGTGTAAACAGTTTGTGGGTTTTTTTAGTACTCTGAATTTCTTTCTTCTTCACACTTAGGTTGTATCTATATTACAATGTTCAAAGGTATACAAAACAAAATAAAACATTTATCTCCCTCAATCTTCCTGCAACTGGCTGTACACGCTCAATCTTGTCTTTAACTGGTCTCCATCCTTTTCTCGGAAACCCTGAAACTTAAGGAGTAAAAACTACACAGCCCAGCAATTTCACTCCTTCTGACCCAACTACATAGGTTTCGCTTCAAAACATCACGTACACACTTAAGTCTGCCTAGGCTGCTTCCTTAATGGAGTTGCCCCCCCTAAAACAGCATTGTTCATCTATTGGGAAACCCCATGACCATACTGCAAAATTCAATCCAGACCCCCCTTGCCAACTATAGGTTCCGTTGCCCTGCAGTATTTTTCCAAACCATTTTGAGCCTCCCAACATACAAGGTATTTCATTATTTGTTGTGTTTCTCGTGTCCCTTTTCCTCCTGTGAGAAAGTTACCTCCAGCAGGCCAATATTCTTGTGTCTTTTGTGCACTGATTAATTCCAAGCCATAAGAAAGGCGTCTGACTCACGGTCCGTCCTCAACAGACATTTATTAAATCAGTGAATAAATGCAATGATGCAGTAGGTATAGCAGAGTAATTGGCTGGAGTATTTAGGCGTTTTAAACAAGGAGTAAGTGGTAGGCATAATTGTGAAGGAATTCTATGGTAAGTTACCATTGCAAATGATAAAGGACGCCATAATATGAAACAGAAGGACTCGCCATCCCTAAAATGAAGCACAAGCACAGGACGTCAAGCACACACACATTACCTCCATGCTGAGAGAAACCGCAGACTGTCCGCCTGTGTGACCAGTCCTTACGTTCGGCCTCATGCTGGATTTTGGCGGTTGGTTTGCACAGCCAGGGCACAAGCCCCACCCAGGCTCCACCGGGAACCAAGAAGCCTCCAGGCTAAATAGGAGGAGCCATGTTTCCCCAGCTACTCCACCTACTGCCTTTTATGGCCCATGGAGGGCCACGTGACCACTGGGAGCACCGTCATTGGCTGGTGAGAGGAAGAGGCGGGCTCTGTAGCAGCCTAGGAGAGGGGAACTGACGGGGAAGCTGGGAGCCCAGCTGGTGGCGCTGTGGCACGGGCTGGCCTGGAGGCCGCTCTAGCACCGTCACTTACGTTGTCTGCACGTGGCTGGCGCTGCGCTGCTCCAGGCTTACCCGGACCCAGACAGACCGGTCTCTGTGCCTCGAGGGCGTGCGACAGAGAAGGCCACGTGGTACAACTTGGAGGCAGGAGGTGACAGCACCATGATGCGACTTCTGAACCGGGTTTTAGCCTTCTTCCGGAGGAGGAGGCAGCCGGGCTATTACGCACAGCAGCAGAGTCTGCTGCAAGGTACGCCCGGGCGAGTGCCCCTGTCCTCCACGCTTAGGAGCCTCCTCTTAAGGGAGGCGCAGCCATCTTGAGGGTCCGCTGTGGGGCAGGGGCCCTTGAGTCCCCAAGAGTTAGGCCGCCACCCATCCCACCGTGCCACAAACGTGGTGGTCCAAAGCGGGCAGCCATTCGGGCCACCGCGAAGTTGTGGCGCAAAAGGCCTCCTTGGCTGTATCGCCCTGCCTTTGCCCTTGAGCGAGGCCTTTTTCTATTTCCGGAAGAAGCGGAGCCCCCTACTTTGAGGCAGAATTTGGTCTCGTAACCAAACACGTCTCTTACTTGAAGCCAAGTGGACGAGTCCTATGTCTGGTCCCAGAGGAAGGGAGGGGGCCCGTTGTGCGTGCAGGCTGCTGGAGGCACTTCCCAAATTTTGCTTGCCGTTCCTCGTGCAGGAAAGAGCGATAATTTTGGACGCAGTTTTGGAACAGACTTAGATCTTGCAGTGTTGCGGCTGGGGAGCTGGTTAAGAATCTAGAGCTATCAATAGGAAAAGGGGACCAGGTACTAGAGAAAAGGTTAGACCAAAAAGAATTAACCTAGAAGGTAACACCCACGCACAGGAGATCAATGTGAGTCAATGCCCTGTATAGCTATCCTTATCTCAACCAGCAAAAACCCTTGTTCCTTCCTATTATTGCTTATACTCTCTCTACAACAAAATTAGAAATAAGGGCAAAATAGTTTCTGTTGGGTATTGGGGGGGGAGGGAGGGGGCGGTGTGGGTGGTAAGGGAGGGGGTGGGGGCAGTGGGGAGAAATGAACCAAGCTATGACTGCTCGTTTGCTGGCGATGAAGATAAAGGTATCCATTGACAGCAGTGGAAGCTTAAAGACTCTTCCTTTGCAGTTAGGATGATCACGATGACATTCGCACTGTCACTTGGGCAAGGCACTCACAGCTCTAAACAGGTAACCTGTGTGTCAGTGGTCACAACACCACTATGGAGAGAAATTGCCATTGCACTCAGCTAACAGGTGACAAAATGGTCAGAGAAGTTAAGAAATGTGCTCAGGGCTGCACAGGAGGCCAGCACTGAACTTATTTGTAGTGAGTGCTTGCATTTGAGATTAGCTAATGGGACCTTCGTTTACCTCTGCCATAGGCAGCACCTACTTGCACACTATACGGGGAGTTGTGACATCTCTGTGTCCTGATCATGGCTGGATTGATGACTGCATCTTCTTCCATAATGTTGCCGTGACTGGCAACGTCCCACTGAGAGTTGGACAGCAAGTTATTGCGGTTGTGGAAGAAGAAGAAACAGCTCACAGATTGGAAGCAATCAAAGTAAGGTTGAGTTCAGGGAGAGCCTCTTCAATATTCTTTCTGGGATTAATTCAAGGCGCCACTGACCTGTCCAGTGGACGTAGAGTCAGAGTTGACGCCCCATTCCCGTGGGCCTACAGGTTCTTCTGTTCTGATATTTTTGGGGATTTTCCTACCTATACTTAAAGGTGGTTTGTCAGTTCTAGTATGTAAACAATATGACGAACTAACGCTGTAACTTCCATATCTCCGGTAAAACAAATGTTTTTCCAAAAGTATGTATAAAAAAGCATAGTTAATACGCCAAACAATGTGCATTTTCTGCATTTTATCATACTTTTATTGAAGAATAATTGACATAACAGAAAGTTCTAAGAATACGATTTAATCACGCTTTGAAGATTTGCAGAGTTCTGTAAACACCTCAGTCCAAATGTGTACCATGTAAAGGGTTATTACCAAATTAGTTTTTAGCTACACTCTCCTAATTGATTCTTCCAGCAACAGGCTGCAGAACAACCTGTTTGAAAAGGACTTGCATGTTATTGATCTGAAATCACTTAAAAAATGAGAAGTGAAGAGCTGTCTCAGAATTTTATTTTGAATTTCAGAATGTCTTAATGACAGTAGAGCTTTTTCTCTTCTTCAAACTATCTGTGTAGAAGAGATCTCAGCTCTTTCCATGTTAGCAGAAGCGAGGTCTTTATCAGGAGAAGTAGTAGATGTAGTCCTCATGTTATCTCCCCCAATAGTCTATATGTTTGTTTTATGTGTATCTTTCGTATCATATCAATATGTCAGTCTTGTCCATTTGGTTTTTGGCTTTAGCAAGAATCCTTAGGCTAATTGCAGTTCATAATTCACACAAATACTCACTTTCTCTTCTGAAAGTTGTTCATTTACTTTTTTGCATGGAACCATTCGGTCAGCCTGCATTTGATTTAGGTGTGCTGTCTTGAGAGAAGGATCCATATCTTGTTTTGCTGAAGGCTGTCTAGTCACTACTTACCATGAATTGTGTAATCCACATCTCCCCTTTTGATGGGGAAGGCTGTCTGTCTCATACAGTCGTTTCTCTCAAACCTTTGAATCTGTCTGCATTCCCTAGCATGCTAGCGGTGTTTGCAAGGGCAAAGAAAGGGAACTGGCAGAGTGTGGGTGGAGGGGATGACAGGGAAGCTGGGGGGGGGGGATGTTGAGTGTGCAGGATGGCCGTGCGCTGGAATGCAGTCAGGGCACAGAGAGGTCAGCAGTTGTGACGGACACCGAGCACCGAGCAGGCAGGAGGCGTGATGGATCATCCACTAGGATGCTGACAGAGGTGGCGGTGGATAGACGGACAGGAGCCTGGTGCTTCACTCCTAGTTGAAGTGAAGCAGAGGCAAAGGCCCTTGAGATTGGTATTGGCCGCTGGAAAGACACCAGTTGAGAAATAGTAGTAGCTATGAACTAGGCTTTGAAAAAGCCCTGAGCACACCTCGTACCACAGTGGCCCAGGAATGCATCGGAAATCTTCTGACAAGAACTGTTACTCCTAGGACTCTGTACCGCAGAAACGCGTGAGCTAGGTAGGCAGTGTATTACACAGGATGCCAACTAAACGCCAGACTTTGTGGAACTGGGCCACTTAAATACGGGACATTCGTTCATTGGAATGCCGTATTAGCCTTTCGGTGATCTCTTGTCTTCTAAAAATGTTTGTGACCTCCCCGTGATACTTTAACACTACATGCAGAGTTAATTCTTTTTTCAAACTTGGCATGCGTGTTTGTGGGAGGGGGAAAAAAAGAAATATCTGGCACACGGTAAATAGCAAAGAAGTAGTCAGCGGCTTTCTGGATTTTATGGGATGTGAGTAATCGTTTTCTGCTTTGTGCTCACGTCTTTTCTTCTTCTTTTTCTATGATGAACATGCATTATACGTGTAATGAAGAAAATTTTAAAATAAGTCCATTACTTCTGATAAGCCTCCATATGGGCTCCCATCTTTCATTGATTAATTCAGCCCTCACGTGACTCGTCTTTAAAATCTCTTCCCACTGTGGTGAGCTCTCCAACGTCAGTCACGTCATGGCTCTGTCCCCCAGTCCTGGACCTTGGGTAGATGGTGTTCCTCCCATTTCTCCTAAAGGGTTCTTGTTGTTCCCGTGTCCCTCCCTGCTCTGCCCCCATCCCCATCTACCAGGTGACTTCTTTCTCTTCTTTCACACACAGTTCAAATGCCACTTCCTCCAAACAATGATCTTATTTTCACTCAGTGTAAAAATTTTTCCTCCCGGAAAAGATTTTGAAACTTGATTGTCACAAGTTGCTTAGAGGTAGGTATCTTCCCGTAATACCCTCCAAAAATTGGTACTCCTAAAAGGTGCAGCCTCCCACGAGGACGTCAGTTAATGCTTATTAGAGAAAAACATTTTGTGATGTACTTAAGCCTCCGTGGGAGAGGTGCGGCCCATCTGCAGACACGACTCGGGGGGTGAACCCGGAGCTCTCATTATATCTTGTAGGTTTACGTGCATTAGGCCTAGATGTGCAGTTCACGCTTTGAGTGCAGTTTAGCAATCTGTGAAGCAAGCGCAGACATCATTTTTACCCTCCTCTCATGACCGTGATGTATTGGTCACATGAAATGTATGGGCTAGCGTTGAGGAGGGTTCCATAGACTGTTTCTTGAACACCAGTGGGGTTCACAGTGATGGGTAGTGGCTGCTTTTGCTTCGAGTAATGAAGCCCTTTGTGTCTGACGGGGGAACCCGGTATCTTGCAAGCATCCACAGGACGGTGACAGGCCAACTTACCAAATTGTAGTTGTTTTGATAGGGATTCCCCGGAATCATACAGGCTCCCGTTTTAAGTCTTTCTTTGGTGTGATGTAACTGTCCCCTTATCTTCCAGGTGGAGCCTTTCTCCCATCCCTTTGATTGCAATGGGCTATCAGGCCTCAGAACTCGACTTTTGATTAGTTGTGTCACTGCTGTGACAAGCGATGCTGTCTACATTAGTAATGACACTTACTTCTCCATGGACATTGTTTCTGAAGGTACGAGTTACATTTTTAGAGAAATGCAATACGAGAACTGAAATTGCTGTGATCAATTTGGTCTGAGTTATCAGCTCTTGAGTCCGCAGTTTGGAATGGAAGGTAATGGTACAGGGACACATAGGAGATGTTTATAAAAAGTCTTTCTGTCATTTCTCATATGTGAATGCAACCACTAAAGAGTGTCAAAGTTCTTTGTTATGCAGGTATTTCATCTCTAGACATTGAAAACAGCCTTCGTGTATTCTATTTTTAAATTAAGACTCCTTTTACTTTTCACTATTTCATGTGAACATTTTCTGTTTATATACTTATTTTTCACATATTTAATGTATCTCACCATGACATTTTCATACATACTCATCCCGCATTACCCTCTCATCACTCCCCAGGGTTGCTATTTCAACATAGGTCAAATGCTTCAAAAGAATGTTGCAGGTGACCTTATGGTTCTCTCTCTCTCCCTCTCTGCCTTCCTCTTCCCCCATCTTTTTTTTCTTTCTCCCCATGCAAGTGTGTGTGCTTGCACATATGCACATTGTGGAATTATGTTAAGGGTGAGCATATATTCTGTAAGAGTTTGTCTGTAGCTAAAGCTGTAAGGGCAGGTAAGAAGTTAAATTCAGTGCTCCTCCTGTGTACTTGACTGCCTTGCGTCAAGGATTTGTGAATGTGACCTAAGTGAAGAGGTAATTGTTCCAGTTTTCCTTTGGCTGTTTTAGGGTTTGTGCCTTACAAGGGTGACTGGATCCAAGTTGAATACTCCACCCAGCCTGGCACCTCAAACATCATCGCACACTCGTTGAAGCCCACTAACTGTAGTCATATTGATGAGGTAATTGGACTCCGTGTCACGCTTGTCATTAGTTTGTGACAGTTCTTCCACAGTAATCATTTTCTTGCCCAGGGTTCGTAGTTTTTGTCAGTAGTGGGGATTCTTCTCAGAGTTTCGCATTTGCTAGGCAGGTTCTCTATTGCTTGAGCCACACCCTCGGCCCCGTTTCCTCTAGGCAGTTTGCAGATGGAGTCTTGCGTTTAATTCCAGGGCTGGGCTGGTCCGCGTAGCCTGGATGAGGGGCATACCACCTGCCACGTTCAACTTTTTTCACTAGCTGAGATGAAGTCTCATGCACTTTTTCCCCAGGGCTGGCCTCAAACTTTGATCCTCCCATTGTCTCCCTGCCTCCTCTCGAGTAGCTAGGGTTGCAGGAGGGAGCCACCATGCCTGGCTGTGCCCAGGATTCTGTTGGGTGTGGCTACAATTGTAGAAGACACATTCCTTGCCAAAGAGGAGCCTATTTGCTTATTGAAGTGGAAAAACTTCCAATAGGAAGTAAGGTAGAACACACAGGTACTTAATTTCTACGTTATGTAGGGGTTTTTTGTTGTTGTTGTTTGTTTTTTGTATACGGATGTTCTGCAAAAACAGGTAGAAAAAACAATTTGTGCACAAGAAAGGTGTGAGGAAAGACGGAACGAAGCGGGTGTGAGTCTTGAGCTTACCGATAAAAGCTGGGTAGCGACTTGGGTAGTGCAACCTGAGAATGAGGGGGAGTTCAATGGAAATAGAGGCAGTGTTACCCACTGTGGGTAATGTTCGGAGCAAGGCTTCCCGTGAGAGACCCAGGGCCCATCCGCAGAGATTCTGCCATACTCGGTGTGAGGTGGGCCCTGGGCACCGGTGTGTTCACAGAGCACCCCTGGTGTTGCCAGTGTGCCGGGGGCAGGTTGGGAATCGGCGGAGGGGTGGAGCGCTCGGCAGGACTGAGCCATGGTGAGAGGTGCTGGGCCCGTTGGGATGATTATGGTTTTCTAAAACCGTGTCTGTCCTTTCTGTCGCAGGTCTACATCAGTAACATGCACGGAAGTCAAGGGGTGATAGACGACGCTATCTTTTTCACTTTGGATTCTCTGAAACTTCCTCCTGGATACGTTCCTCAATTACATGACCTTGTCGATGTGGTCATAGTGGAGAGCGCTCAGTCCTGCTATACCTGGAGAGCGGTTTCCATGACCCCAGTGCAAATGTCGCAGTAGCCAAGCCTCTTCTTGCCTGTTCCTGTTCACTTGTATGGGCCTAGGAGGCCTGGCGTAATGGCAAAGTTTACGTTAGGAACCATATAGAATATCTTAACTAGGATTTCCCTGTAAACGTAGGGAGCGGTTGAGACCGCGAGCCGACTTTAGGGAAGTACATTATCAATTGGAAAGCACATAGACCTGGCTTTTGATTGTAGGAAAGAAACGACACTGCCATTGGGTTAAACTCCTTGTTTCCCATGGCCAGTTGTGAATTCTGTGCTGGCGGTGGCCTGGGTTGCCCAGGAAGTAACCTGCAGGGACAAAGCGGCTAAATTGAGCCACGGGCCCCGCATGTTCACGGCCTGATTTAAAGTTGCAGCGTGCCTGCGGTTTTGAGTCCCCCTTAGGCTGTGTGTGCGGTGTCCAATTGCCCACGGCCTTTGACATCTGTCACCTACTCGGTTTGTTATTTACCATTTACTTGTGACCCTTCCTCCCATGTTACCATGTAAGTGCCGTAAGATAGGGTGCTTTCAGGTTTGTGTGAATGTGGGGGCAAGTGGCGTTCGTTACTCCACCAGCAAGCACTTAGGATCGTGCCTGGTAGCGCCTAAGGCAGGTTACATGTTAAACAAGTTCAATAAATGGATTATGTGAGCATCAGTAGCGTACCTGCCATTAATTCATCATTCCATCCCTATGAGTCAATGGGTCAGCCTCCCACGAAGGCCTCAGTTGACCCTTAAAGAGAAGCACCGCCACATGTGGGGTACTTAAGCCTCCATGGACCCCCCTTGTGGGAGAGGTGCAGCTTGTCTGCAGACCCGAATCACGGGGCAAACCCAGAGCCCCTTGCAGGAAGGGGAAGTTGCCTGCCCATGGGGAAGGAGCTTACCAATGCCCCACACACGGACTCCATGAAACTGCTTGCTTTCCCTTAACAGAGCATTGAACCAGGGAGCCGTGTCTGGTTTTGGAGCTGTTGGCGTCCCCGGAACCTGGCTGTGAGCTCAGCGGCAGGCCTTGGATTCCTAAGTCTGCCATAAGCTCCTGGTCCCAAGTCAACTGAGCTGAGTTTTCAGTTTGCTTTAGCGATCTTGGGGGTACTTCCCAATCACCCAGTGTTTAGTGCACCACTTTATAATAAAGGAAGCCAGAGGAGGGGTGACCTCGCAAGTTTGGGCTTTTGCTCATTGTTTCACTCCACGCGTTCAGTTTTGCCACCTAAGTGTCAGGAACTGTTGCAGACACTGGAACTAAACCCAAACAGCAATATTCAGGGCCTTAATGGAACTTGGCTTCTGTTACTGTCCCCTGGTCTTCCTTACCTGGGAAACTGTAGGTCCTAGGGGAGGCAGGGCAAGTGGGAGCTGGGGCAGGTCCAGATTCCTGTGAAAGGAACGTCCCTCCCAAGCAGGCCACGCTCCCTGGGAGTCTCAGAGACGGCCACCTTTGGACCTGAGAGACACATGGCCTTGTGCTCCAACCATCTCCCATTTCCTTGTCCAGCTTGGCTGGTGTGAAAGAGTTCTCTGGGAGCCACCTTGGGTATGGTCAGCGGGATCAGGTGTGACTCAGTCAAGGCGGCTGTTTGTCAGAGGACCTCCCTGGACTGAGGGAATCACTCAAGTGGCTCCGGTGCAGCTGATGGGGGAATGTGTAAATTTCCTTCCTCTTTGTAGCTAGCACATCCCAGAATCCATGTGCTTTCTTTGGGGACAGGCCCAGCAGAGCTGCACTCTGCATACTTTTTTGATTTTGTGTGTGTGTTGGGGGGAGGAATACATCAACTCTGAGGCTCTTGGCCATTATTTGGAAGGCAGGCTCCTTAATCATGTCACCCTCGGTGGCAGGTCACATTGTTTTCCATAAAAGTCCCTGGGAACAGTGAGTTTGGAGCTGGTTTAGACACGTACCTTGTACAGGCGGGACAAAAATGATATGAAAAGGTGAGGATCTGTGACCATGAGCCTGTGAGTCTCCATTGTTCCCAGGTCGAGCTTACACATGCCATTATGGGAATGGGGTGCAGAAAAGTGCTGATGTATAGTTGCTCCTTTGGGATACCACTCTGCAGGGAGGGAACTAAGACAATGATCTTGAGCAGAAGTTGGCACACAGGCCTTACTGCCTGAAATGAGTCTTGAAAATGAAGTTCCGTTAAAAAGAAAGTGGAACCTGTTCAGGGCCCAATTCACAGTGTTTTCTGGGCTGGTCTCCACAATTATGGATGGTGTTTTGAGTAGGGGGTGCTTGAAGTATCTCATTCTGATTGAGTTTCAACTGTTAGTGCTTGTGTTGCTAATGGCTTCTAGCTTATCCTTTCGCATGAGAAATTTTGAGTCCCGTCTCTTCCTAAAGGGGGTGTTTTGTGAGTGCAAAGGACCGTTGTTTGTCATGCTCAAGAACTGGTCTCTGTGGGTGCTATTTCTTCCTTCTATGAAAGCGAAGAAGTGTGTTTTGCATGTGCAGTGTACAACTGCACAGATTGAGAGCACACGTCTGACACAGGCCTGGCCTCAGAAGGGAGCCTCCCTACTCACACGGATGTCCGGAAAATGGACAAGGAAGGGAGGGCGTAGGGGCCTTAATGTGCAGGTGTGCCCTAGAGAGGAGCAGAGGTGCACAACCTTCCCGCTGCGTCCCCCAGGCCACGCACCAGGTGCGGGCTGTAATCTGACAATCCCGGAGTCTAGCAATGCAGTGGGAGCGTACCCCCTGTGGGAAGTACTACGGCCTCAGTGTCCCCAAGTCTCCCAAGCGGACATCACGCAGTATGGAGTACCGGGAGGGATCGGCTGGCCTCTCTTTGACCCTGTCACCCAGTCACAAGGCCTAGAGAAGGACTTTCCCACAGCCGCTGGCTCCCATTGGTCTGCTCCCGCAGACCTAAGCTGCACGTGCAGTACGCGGGACACGTGGGCCCGCGCTACGCACCTGGCTGAGGCAGACGGAGGAGGCTGGGTTGAGGTCACCGCTCAGAGCGAGGCCAGGAAGAAGCCCAGCGAGCCCTGTGTGGCAGTGGGCACGGGGACATTGAGGAGTGAGTCCGCGAGACTCAAGAGAGCCCAGAGCTCCCCCACCCCGCCCCCCCGGAGGCCGGAGAGGGGCGACTCCCCTCCCACCCAGAAGGGGTCGCAGGGTGTGAGGTGGGCTGGGGGTGGGGGTGGGGGAGGTGCCGTCTCTCTGTCCTGAGGCGCCACCTCCCTGGTCTGGCTTCCTCAGCCAGGACCCGTGTGTGTCCGCAGCTGTCCTGGCACCGTGAGCCGGGGCGGGGGCGGGGGGGGGACAGTAACTGGGGGCTTCCAGCCCTGGCCAGGCCCGGACGGTGAAGGAGCTGCGAGCCCCTGCTAGCCTGTGGGACTGGGCAGAGGTAGAAGCCACAGGGCGCCAGGCCCGGGCTCGGACTCCCTCGCGAGGCGGGATGGGGGGCTCCCTTCCCCCAGGGGCCTGAGCAACCCGCCTTCTTCCCGCCCTGGCACAGGTGGCGCGCTCCGTTCCCTCGCAGACGCGGGACAGAGCGCCGAGCGCCAGGCCGCCGGGCGGGCGCCGGTTCTGTGAGGAGCGAGCGAGCGGGAGCAGGAGGGCGCGACGCGAGCTCCTCCTTTGCTCCTCGTCGCGTGCGCAGCCAGGGGGCGCCTTGATCAGGCCTGGGTCTCCCTCAGGACCTGGGCGCTGGGTGCGCGGAGAGCGCGACAGGCAACAGGTCCCTGTCAGCCCCTCGGGAGGGGAAGGGGTAGGGAAGACCTGCAGCGGCGGGCCATTCCGCGTGGTCGCTGGGGCTGGGGCGCGGACACCCACAGGAGGCACAGAGGCCGGGAGGACCCCAGTTCTCCCGAGGATGGGGGAGGGGCAGGGGCTGCGGGGGTCACGAGGTGTCGCGGTAGGGGGGCCTGGCGGGGGCGGCTGTGGGTGGAAGAGACCTGCGGGCAGGCCACTGGCATTCCTGTGAGCCCCGTGTCCCTGAGGGAGCTACCCGCGAGCAGGGTGAGGCCGGGCCTCCTCAGAGCAGAGCAGAGCGGGAGGAGCCCCCTTCGGGGCGGGGCTGTGTCACCCCCTCTGGCACAGCACTCACTCAGGGAGCCTGCCCCGCACCACCTCGTCTGTTCTTATTCCGGATTTGGGGCTTTTCGGGGACATTTCCCACATTCCCCAAGTGCCCTCTTCTGGGGAACCAACAGCCTGCCTGCCCAGGGCCTGTGAGGGCGGGAACACTGCACAAGGGTTTCAGGAGAAACCACGCTCCAGTGGTCAGGTGAACTGGAATTGGGACCAGCCCCTGGAGAGGATCCCCCGAGGTCACTTCCCTGGTAGACTTAGAGAAAGCTTCGCAGTCAGTTAGGGGAGGGCGGGGCACGTGCATGGGTGAGCCACACTCGAAGGGCCCCAGCCTGAAGCTTGGGAGCCTTGGCTAAAGACATTAGAACCTTCCTGGGGCACAGTGATGGCCAGCAATGACGGTCCTCCCTTGTTACCCAAGGAGGACTGGTGACCGAACCTTTCGAGGATTACCCTAGCACACCCACTCACTCAATACCTTTCTATAGTGTGACCTAGAATTTGAATACAATCTAGTCACGTCTCCATCTCTCCATCTCCCCCATACTTCAAATCGTGTCTAGAGCACCCATAGCATCTAATACAATGTAAATGCTAAGGAAATGGTTGTTATACCAAACTGTTTAGGGAATGACGACAAAAACTCTGTCCATGTCCGTTCCCCATACAGTTTTCACCTCAGCTTTTTTCAACCCCAGGTTGGTCGCATACAGCAGGCTGATCCTCATTCTGTCGGGCACTTCCTCTGTGCAGGGAGGGACAGTGGTGTTTGGCACTCAGTTTCCACACCACTGGATCTGCACAGAACAGATGATGAAGTCGCGAAGCCCTGAGTCTCCTCCTTTTATGCACACAGGCACTGGGTGGAATGGTATGGGGACGGTGGATATTGAGTCTGCTGTGGGAAGGGAATCACACACATTTCTCTTTTAGGGCCTCCTTCAGACAAGAGGGCAGGTACCGGATCAATCCCAGAAAACACAGAGTGAAGGCCAACCCATAGCACACCTGCAGGTACAAGTCCTGAGACCCGCGGAGACGCGTCTGTGACCGTGTCTGTGACCGTGTCCGTGACCTCAGAGATTGTGACAAGAACATTTTCATGTTATTTAGACTTCTCAAATGCAGGAAACCATAGATTCTAACCTCATCGTCACTTCCTTCTGGCATTGGGAATGTGGCCAGCTTAGCTGAGCTCCACCCCCCCCGCCCCCCAGGCCTTAAACCTCCCTTCCCTCCTATGCATTCAGCGGGCCACGCTACTCCCCAGCTCCCAACATCGGTGAGGACTAACTGAACTGATCTATGCAGGACACTTAGGACTGTACCTGGCACGTGGCGGGAACTCCATAAGCGTCCTTCAGGAAGAACGCACAGCAAATTCCCAGGGCCCGTTGGGCAGTGCAGTGTGTTTTCCTCATAGGTGGGCTGCTTGGAAGGCTATGTTGGGAGGGGATGGCGGAGCAGGGCATGGAGTCAATAGTAAGATCACACATACTCTGCAATGAGAAGACAAGGGATTGAGAACTAGCTGTCCCTGCAGGGCCTGGCTATAAGGGGGACTGCAAGCTAGAAGAACTTTTGAGGTTCTGCAGTACAATCTCTCCTTAGCGTTCCTACTCGTGTGTGTGTCTGTGTGTGTGTGTGTGTGTGTATGTGTGTGAGAGAGTGTGTGTGCAGTCTCCCGGTATTCAGAAACACAAGATTGCCCTCGTTAGACTGGGAGTGGGCTCAAGGCCTGCACATCTGTAGGAGTCTCCTTAATTGCAGGGGTTACCAGCCTGGGGCCCGTGCACTTCTAGAGCAGAACTGCCCAATGCTGGATAGCTCTCTGCAGCTAAAATGTGGCCGGCAACTCAATTGGTGATTTTCATTATTCCCACTGAAGTGGCCACATGGGGGTGTTGGCTCTCATGCTGGAGAGGAGGGCGCAGTGCCAGAGGGTCTGTGGATGGGCTTGGAGATTATGGGAAACTTTTGCAAGCTGAACGCAGAGGTGGACTCGTATGCGTATTTATCTGGGAAGAGAGTCAGTCCACGTCCTCGGGCTTGGTAAGGTTTGATTCTGAAAACCTGAGGGCACTGAGTATGTCTTCTCATCGCCACCGCTATGCCTCACTTCTCACGTTTTCCTCTGCTGTAGGTGGCTCCCCCGAAGGAGTTCGGAGAGAAGAGTCCTGGAATCTGAGGCCTCAGGCCCCAGATAAGCTCTAAGGAGCCAGCGGGCACAATGGATAGCCCCACGGACTACTCCCTCCTGGCCCCCTTCCTGTGCAAAGGGGATCCCGTGCTGCACCGGGACGACGCAGACAGTGAAGCCTCCCGCCAGCGCTTCAGGCAGTTCCAGTACATAGCAGAAGCTGGGCCTCGGGAAGTTTTCAGAAAACTCTCGGAGCTCTGCAGTCAGTGGCTGAAGCCAAGGATGCGTTCTGTGGAACAAATCCTGGAGCTGCTCGTGTTGGAGCAATTCCTGACTATTCTGCCCACCCACCTAGAGGCCAGGGTGAGCACTTACTGCCCAGAGAACAAAGAAAGACTCTTTTCCCTCATAGAAGACTTACAGAGAGAACATGAGAGACCAGAGTACCAGGTAAGAAAAGAGTTTGGGGCCTTTGTTCTTAGACCCAAAGAGGCACCGAGGCAGATGGGTGTGGACCAGATGTTTTATGCCTGTGTCATTCCACAGCCCTTTCAGTTCTCCCTTCTGCTGGCTCACTGGCTCTTAACCCTCTCTGGCTGATCCTATCCCCTCTGCTATCGTTAAATGAAATTCACATATAGCAGAATTCAGCTGCATGCATCGACCAAATCCATCCATATTTGGCTCGATGGCCTGAAGGCCAGTTCCAGGCTCGGCCCGTGTGCATGAGCCCTGCCAATGCACGAGTGAGGGGTTTTACCTCGTTTCAGAGTTGGTTAAGAAAAGAGAGGAAGGAGAAGAGATGGCAGGGCGAATGCCGCCCACACATCGGAAACTACTATGTGGCTCTTTCCCGAAACTGCTTTCCAGCCCCGAGCCCAGCAGGGTCTAGAGAGGACCTAAAGGAAGGGAACACATTTGATTATTGCTAATGTGCACCTCTGCATAAACTTGTTTGGGCTTCCCCTCACCGGATGACATCAGGAAGCAGTCACATGCCTCCATCCGTGCTTAGATTCAGTGTGATGTGACACTTAGGAATTCAGACAGTGAGGCACAAGTGCTATGAGCAGTACTGCTGCTTGTCATGTGATTTCCCAAAGTGGCAAACAAGTCTTGGTAAATGGGAACAATAAGTCACGTAGTCTTCCTCTGCTTTGCACAGGAGTGCATTCCCAAGAAATCAGAGTCACGCTAAAATGTGCCAAGTATTTTGTCTGTAACTGATCTGCAGGATGTGGTTCTCCGAAGGTCATGTTACCCACGTGGATGTTTGAGGGAGAACTCCACGTTGGGTAGGGACGTGGGACAGCTCTGCATTGTGAGAGACGCTCCCATCTCTGGCCCACTAAAGTGCACTGGCACCATGCGCCAGCATTTCCAAAACGGCCCGTGGGAGCCGTGGCACCGTCCTCTGTTCAGAACAGCTGCGTGAAGCCTCGCTCTGGAGAGGCCACAGCTGGGCCCAGGACAGTGTCTCTGGGAGGAGGAAGCAGGTGCTTCCAGCTGTGTGTAAGGGACGCTTGGTTATGGGGGAGTGGGGCAGGACACTCTGCAGGAGCTGTTGGCATCAGGGGAGGTGACGCCCTGGACAGGAGGCTTCCAACCTTTCCTGCCATCCTTGGGTAGCACGAATGAGTTGTTTCCCTTCCTTTCTCTGTCCTCTTGGTTTTTAACTATAGAAGATTTTGCCTTTGAGGGTCTAGACATGCCCTGTCCAGTACAGAAGCCACGAGCCCCTCCTGGCTCTTGAGCGCTTGAAGTGTGTGGCCAGTGCACTCTGAAATCTGCACTGAGTATCAAAAGCACACCGCCTGTGAACGTCTTTGCATGAAGGGGAAAGCAGCGGAAGACCTCGCTAGTACTTGTTTGCATGGATCACATGTTGAAATCATGGGTCTTGGACATGTGAGAATAAGGGTGACATACTATTACAGTTGGCCAAACTCCATTCTTTCTATGCCTTGCTTCTCGGGGCCACTGGGCAATTTCAAGCTACACGTGTGGCTCATTGGACCGTGGGTGGGCAGTTTACTTCCAGAGTGTCTGGACTTTGGACTGATGGGTTCTGGCCTTTTTCCCAGATTGACATAGATGACACGCTCTTTGAAGAACTGCCACCAGTGCAAACAGAACTCATGCCACCACACAGGCACTCGCGGTCACCTGCACTCCAGCTAAGGGGATCTGCCCAAGAGGCCTTGGGGGCAGAGGCGTGGATCCCACAGTCAGGGCAGCAAGAGCTGAACTACCATGCTGCTGGCAAATGCAAGCCCTTTCTGGATCCTGGTAAGGCGAGGGTTTTCTTCCTGCTCTTTCTTCCTGCTTGAGAACTCAAGTGAACTCGGGGGTTCTGTGATTGTGGGTCGCAAAGGCTACAGCTGCTATTATGGCATGAGCACCTCATTTGGGCTGAATACTTGGGTAATACGCTGTCTTCAGATCCTCAAAGAGGGTTCTGTTACTTGCGGCGCGTAAAGGAAGTATCTATCTTATTATTTCCCCACCTAGAAGAGTGCTTTTCCAATTATGGTACGCAGGCCCTCCTCATTAGTACAACCCAGGGTGCTTGGCTAACATGCTTTCTAGGTGAGTGCGACACACACAAAGGTTTCAATGTCATTGCTCCCGACACAACAGGGTGAGTTCTGGAAGGAGCAAATCCAGTGGGAAAGGGTAGCTGGATCTTGTAGTCCGGGTGCTCCTGTGTGTCCTTCCCCTTGGGGTTCTCCTACATTGTTAGAAACCATGCCCCTTACCCCAGCCCTCCCCTCACCCCCCATGAACATTGGCCCCATTCTGGCTGCAGCCCCATCCCTTACTTCAGCAGGCACAGTTTGAATGTTGTGGCACATTGACCAACCGCATGGTGGAACTACAGAAGGGTCCAACAGACAAAATGGAAACAACTTGAGAACAACCCAAGTTATGCACTGGAAGTGCCTGATGTGTCCATAAGTAGCACAGGGCCAGGGCTTAGAAACCACGTGTCTTCCACATCTTAGCACCTCCATTCAACCAGCATCACCAGATGTGTCAAGAGCCAGGTCAGGTGGTAGACCCTGGGGATGTGGCAGTAAACACAGCAGAAACGCAGCCCCAGTCCTCCTGGAGCTCACCCTCTGGCTGGTGGTTCACATATGTCCACAGGACAGCCTGTCCCGTATGTGATGGGGAAGGTGTGTAGGAGGGCATGGGGGGGCCAGCTGGGAGGGATGACCTGTCGGGGAAGTGGATCTCAGCAAACACCTGCAGCATGAACTCAGCCTGCTGAGTGGTGCAAGTGATGAGGGGAGAGGACCCTGGGCAGGAGGACCATTGAGTGCATAGGCCCTGGAGACAGAGAGAAGACCCTTTGCTGCCTTGCGGGGGGGAGGGGTGGGGCGGTGGACTGGAGCCATGTTGGTGATGATGGGGTGAAAGGGGTGATTCAAACGTTGTTTAGCAGGTGTGATGGACTGACTGGGTGTTGGGTGATGAACAAGAAGGGGTGACTACAGCATACAGGTCCTTGCCCAGAGACCTGGAAAGACAGTTTCCGCGGAGCAAAGTGGTCTGCGGTTGACACAGGCTTAAGTATTGTCTCATCTGAACTCAAACCATACACTTGTAGATGCTAGAGGGAGATGGTACTAAGACCTCAATAGTCAGAACTAGCAGGAGTACTGCTCCTAAAATGTAAGCTGTGTAGCACTGAGTATCCTGTCTCTGCCACTTTCTGTGCCTCATCAGTGCCATTATGAGCCAGGTATAGCCCACACTAGGTCCAGAAGTGTGTGCTGACCTTCTTCCTGAGACTCGGCCACACGGTGCTTACAACACCCTGCCCTGCACATAACTAGAGCCTAACAGGATCTTTCTATGGTGTCTCAGCACCTCTAATGACCCCACCCCGGCCCCCGCACACACACCCACCCAGGCAGGTCCAAAGCTGTGAGGTCCGTGGAACACTGGCACTACTGCTTGCTCAGGGGAGTGAGGCACAGACAGAGGCCAGGAAAAATATCAAGTTTCATATGCTACCCAGTAATGGCCTGCTACATGGATGTAGAGCTCTTTCACATTTTGAGTTCCACGCACTGATGCCATCTGGAACTGTTAGGTCAGTTGATTGTCCTGTGGACTCAGCCATTCCCACATTTCTTTCTCATTTTCTTATCACCAAAATATCATCCTCCCCACACGGGGTGAGACGGTGAAGGATGTGGGGGCTGAACAAGGGAAAGACTTGGCCAATGAGCCGGGGGAGTGGCCCAAACTGTAGAACGCCTACCTAGCAAGTGTGAGGCCCTGAGTTCAAACCCCAGTGCTGCCCCTCCCAAAAAAGACATGGCCAAGAGGCAGATGTGCCTCACCAAGCTTTGTTGACAGACAATCAGGTTTGCTTATGGGGAAGGTCCTGAGTCAGGAAGCCAGGCAAGGGTTCTTCCAGCTGAGGGAGGGGTCACAGGGGCCTAGCTGAGGTCACCTCTCATCTTCTCAGGAATGGCTGATGGGTAGTCATAGTCACTGTCTGGGACAGGAGACACTATCACCTTGGGTTTCTTTTTCCCTCAAGGCTTTGCCTTTCAACAGCCAGCAGGTATCGGGCAAAGTTTTATAGGGTATGCAAAGCAAGCAGGCTCCAAATAGCTCAAAATCTGCTTTGGGGGCTAATTTTCAAATAATTGGTTGTGAAGGTATTTGGAGTTGGTGGCACTGGCCTTTTGAGTGACAGAGTCTCAGTCTGCCTAGACCAGGACAAGGAGGGCTTTCAGGCCGCTGTATGAAACAACTGCTCAGGTGGCTTCCATCACAACAGCAGAAGTGGGCACAGGGACCTGATCTCTCAGTGACATTAAATGTTAACAGCAGTGCCCCGGAGCTAAGCTCTAAAACACAATGAGCCTTGTCTAGTGGATGTAAGAATTTTCCAATAGAACAGATATGGTCAGATATCCTCCCCAACTCTTAATCCACACGCTCTCCCGACACAGCTTATGCAAGTGCTAGTTTCTGCTCACCTCAACCTACCTTGCTCTTGGTGAAGTAATTCTAAGTGAGGAGGACGTAGGTGCTGAGAGCGCACATGTCCAAGAAAGCATCTTGAATTCTGAGGCAGTCTGTAGTGACTCAGATCCCACCCCCACCCCACCACACCCACACTTTCCCTCTGGCCAGGACCTGAAATGCTGGAGCCTGACTGGAGCTTCCTGCTGGAGCATGGAGGAGAGGAACTGTTGGGCTCCAAGAGAGGTAGGTGAGGGGTTACTGAATGCCAGGGAAGAAAGAACAGTTAATGCCCGCCTTCATCAGGGTAGAGAGGGTGGGGATGTCTCTTGGGAGTCTCCACCTTCTCCCCCCCACCACCCCCGCTCCCCCTTGCTCCCTCCCCCCTCCCCCCGCCCAGCTAGAGTGTAACTCTTCTTTGCCATCTGTCTAATCTCCCTGGAAGAAGATGACCTGCTATTTCTGTTTCTTCTCTTGGGGTTTTGGTGCTGGGAGGGACAATGAATAAAATGCCCAAGCAGAAAAACCTGGAGTGTTATTCATGTTTTGTCTCTCAGAATACGAACAGCTGGAGCCTATCTGCAAAGAGCCCCCTGACGAGCTACTGGACAGTTGCATGAAGCCCGGGTCCCACCTAGGAGAGAGCTCCGACTGGGAGGAGTCTCTCAACCTGAGAGTCCTCATGCCAAAGGTTCCCAGAGAGAAATCTTACCACTGTGGTCAGTGTGAAAAGTGTTTTCCTTATAGGCACCAACTTGCTGTTCACCTGAAAACTCATTCAGGAGAGCTAGGTTACAAGTGCTCCGTGTGTGGGAAAAGGTTCCTTCTCAGGTCAGAACTTTATCGCCACCAGCTCATTCACAAGGGGGAGAAGCCCTATGAATGTGCTGAGTGCAAGAAGCAATTCACTCACGGGGCACACCTTGCCATGCACCAGAAAAGACATTCTGAAAAAATGTACCAATGCGTGCAGTGTAGGAGGAAGTTTCTGTATAAGTCGAGTCTGATGGAGCACATGAAAACTCACACAAGGGAACAATCTTACGGGTGCTACTGTTGTGAGAAAAGCTTTAGCAGTTGGACAGCTCTCATTCTACACCAGAAAACACACACTGAAGAGAAACCATTTGCATGTGATCACTGTGAGAAAAGATATAGGCAGAGATCCAGCCTGATGGTTCACGTGAGAATCCACACAGGGGAGAAGCCATACAAGTGTAGCCACTGTTCTAAAAGCTTCAGAAAGAAATCGGGCCTTATTGCACACCAAGCTGCACACTTTAGAGAAGAATTCCCTGAGCACGTCGAGGTACCTGGGTTCTGCACAGAGTGACAGTAACTCCTGAGAGCCCACCCTTGCGGTGGGCTGTCTTGGCAGAGCAGATTTGTTTGAGCTCATTGCAGAGAAGAGCTTTGCACTTAGCTATTTTTAAAACCCACCTTCCAAGGCATATAAATTCTCGAGCATTCGCCTGCACTTGCCACCATCCTAGACTTGATTTTCTGGGCCTGGGCACCCTTTGATTAGCTGTTCCAATGACAATGATTTTGTCCTGAGCCAGCCGCGTTCTAGGCGTAAGTAAGAAGCATGCACACGGTGCTGTTCCTTTCAGAGCTCTGGCCCCCATGCCAGTAACACCTGCTCTGCTGCTCTGTACTATTGGCACGGATAAAGTTCTGACCTGTAAAGGAAATACACACCCTCTTCCCGTTCCTGCCTCTTCAGTTCACTGTCTGAGCAATGCAGAGATGCCATGTTGAACCATGGAGACAAGCACTTTTCTTGATTCCTGCCACAGCACATGCCAGAGTCACTCACTGGCTTTGGTGCAGCCTTGGCGCTCTGCTTTTGCATCTGCATCGTTTGATTCTTTAACACGGTCTACTTTGGACACGTGGACGATGTGACCAATTCCTAACTGCTATGAAGAGCAGCATACAGCACCCACAAATAAATACTGTGACCATTAAGAGGGAATGAGTTGACATATGGGCCCTGCTTTGGAGTAAGATTCCAGCAGATAGCAGCCTATTGTATTGCCTTTCTTTGACATTGGAAATAATGATAGCACTCAGAGTTTGCAGTTGTGCCTTATGGCTGGCTAGGTTTTGTCACCTTCCATCAATGTGAGGTTATGTTGTTTGTGATTTTGCCTCGGCTTATTGTTGTACTTTTCATCTCATTCCCTCCTTTTTGCCTCGAGGGGCAGACAATGCTGAACTTTCCCTGTCAGTTTTTGGCTATATTGCCTTTGGATGAATAAAGGAGGTTCCCTCTATTTCTGCCTTGTGGTCACCTTTATATTTTAAAAACTCTCTTATTTGATAATGGACCAGGGAAAATAAGGGTGCTCTCACAGGACCCTTTTCAAATTAACTTACATGAAGACACTGAGCATGGTTTTGAGAAGAGGTGCAAGTGGCTCTCGTGAGCGCACACAGCTGGCCATGGCACCTCCCTGGCCACGGACGGTGGGGAAAAGTCCGCATTTCAGGCAGAGAGCAGCAATTAAAAACACAACGTTAGTGGACTTTAAGACAGGAAAGCCAGTGTGGCTGAAATAGAGTAGTTTAGGAAAACGGAAAGGAGCCAGACCACATAGTCAGCAAATGGAAAGTTCTTCCCAATTCACCTATTGTACAGTCCCTCCTCTTGTAACTTCTGTTTTTTGGAGACAGGCTGTCTGTGAACTCCTTTGCTGTGGCCTCAGAACCCGAGTAGCAGGGATGACAGCCGTGTACTACCATGCTTGGCACCCCTGCTTTTTCCTTCATTAGCATGCATGAGTTGTACAAAGGGGAGTATTTGTGATATTTTCATACATGCATGTAAGGTGCCTTGATTAAATCCACCCCCTCTATTATTCTTTTTTATCCCCCTTTAAAATAAATGTATTGGGTTTCCTCATTCCATTTTCATACACGTGAGGGAAGTGCGTGCATCATATTCACCCCCCTTCCGCCGCCCTTCCTCTGCCCTCTTCCCATTGACCTAGTCCAGATAATGTGGCGGGGGTTGGGGCAAAGGAGAGGGTGAGATGAGCGTGGGCTAATGGTGTTTTCTCTATTTGAGAGGCAGGGATGATGCAGATGGCATTTTTTAAGTTAGAAGAGCAAATACAGGAAAAGTGGGCCAACCTAAAACAATTTAGGCCGGCAGAATGGTTCAAGTATGTCAGTAACACTGGTAATGACAAGAGTGTAAATAGACTAACTTCACTAGTAAAAACATACACATCGGTAGGCTGGTTTCAGCAAGCAAATGTAGACAGATACTGTGCATATGAGACACTAGATAAGAACGTGTAACAGCCTGAAGTCCAGGAAGAGAGAGGTATCAGGGAAATACCAAGAGAAAGCCGATAGAGATTCAAATACATCCTTCAGAAAAAACAGTGTTAGGGATTAGAAGGTAACCTCAGCAGGAAAGGCTTAGTTTACCAAGAAGTTGTATCAATTTTAGACAGACGTGCATGGTTTAGTTACCGATTTTTGTCACACATTAGCCCCGAATTTATTGTGTTAAACAATACACAGCTGTTATTTACAAAAAGAAAAGAGAAGAGAAGAGAAGAGAAGAAGGGTGCCTTGTGTACGACACATTGTGGAGAAGCCTGGGGACGCTCAGCTGATTTAGAGTCATTAGGTGCCGCATACCTGGTCTTTGGGGTTCATCTAGGGGCAGTGGCAAGATTGCCTTGCTCTGTACACTGAGTGTTTACCTGTTTGTGCTCTCTGGTCCCCGGGTACACGTTCTGGAGACCAGTTATCCGGGTGTTAAATGATGAGTTTTAACAAGTTGAGCGTTTATTTACTTATCCATTTACGGTGCTACTGGGGTTTGAACTTACTTCCTCACGCTTGCTGGGCAGGCCGTCTACCACTTGAGCTGCAACAGCAGCCCTTTTCTGTGACAAGTATTTTCGTGGTAGGTTCTCTGGAACTATTTGCCCTGGCTGGCTTTCAACCTCGATTCTCCTGACCTGTGCCTCCTGAGTAGCTAGGATTCCAGGTGTGAGCCACAGACACCAGGCGGCACCCACCTTTTAATCTGGCAGTAAAAACAGACCGCTAAATCCTGTCACCTAGGAGGGGCTTTGCCTCCCCAAGGCGGGCTGGGAACACTGTCCCTCACGATCCCATCCTTGCCTTTCCTCCTGACAGCAGAGAGCCCACAGCAGTCCCTCCAAAGTTTTGACAGCTCGATCCTCCTCCATCAGCAGGGTTGTTTCATAGTGTTGCTAAGGTTGCTAACCCAGGACTACAGGGGAGACTGGGGAAATCAGGTCCCACACGACTCACCACGAGGTGGCGGAAGAGAGTCGTTGCACGTTGCCTTTTGCACCTGCGGTCCCCAGGCATGTTTCCTGGAGGGAAGCAGTCTTGGGCACCTCCAGCAAACTGCATGAGCCTGATTCCTCCACCCTCTGTCAGTCCTAACCTCCTGGCGTGAGCTGAATAGTCTCGAAAATAACCAGAGCTCACTCTTAAGAGTGGGCCCAGCCCTCCTTTCTTTTCTGGGTCTCTAAAGCATGTGCCTCTTGTTAGCTTTTATGTTGATTCTGGGCGGCCCCACTTCTCAGGTGTTAACAATTGAGGTTGGGGTACCGGGAAATTTCTCCTCGCTTGTTGTTTCCTGTTTGTGTCGTCATAGGGGAACTCTCAGGTGTCTTGCATGGGCTACTTGCTTGCTACTAGCATCTTGAATAGCGAATATTACAAAAATACTGGTCATTTTTTCATATTTGCCTTTGGTTGGCATCTCTGGTGCCGAACTTTCAACAAGAATAAGAGTGTATGAACTACTGGAGATGACTTTAAATAATCACATGTGAGGCTGTTCAAGAGGGTCAGACGGTCTGGGCACCAGTGGCTCATCCTTCTAATCCCAGCTAGTTGGGAGGCTGATATCATGTGGTTTGAGGTCAGCCAGAGCAAATTGTTGGAGAGACCCCATCTCCTAAATAATCAGGGAAAAATGGACTGGAAGTGTGCCTCATTCAGTAGAGCTTCTGCTTTGGGAGCACGTGCTTTACAAGCCCAAATCTGTAAGTTCAAACCCAGTCACAACAACAAGGAAAGGATGAATAGAAGGCCTGAAAAGAGCTGTGGGTGGTGGTAAGAATGACCTTCTGGGTCCAATTGGTATAGCAGTTTGTAGAAGTTTTTCCTTATCTGTCTCTTCTCAACTAGATTCCTGTCCCCAGAAAGAGAGAGTGTGGGGGGCAGGCAGTGAAGGAAAGAGCCTATTACCCCTTCTTTGTTTGTGGTGGAAGGGGTATTACCTCTCCACTGTATTTCCTGAGACTCTTTGCTTCATCCTGTGTCTTCCAGGGCATTATTGTCAGGGTGATCCTCCACATGCTAAGGAGTTCCGCAGTGCATCCAGGGCTAAAGAAAGAGTGAAGGACCACTGTGATTCTTACTCCACGATTTCCTCAAGCTGAGCGACGGTATACTTAACCATTGGGAAGTTTTCCAAATATATACCAAATAAATGGCCCTTACATGTCTATGTGTCTTGATGTTTTTTTTTGTGATGGTTTTACACATGGATGAAAATGATTTCCTGTTAATTTGTGTCAGGCAGAAAAATTCCCTTCCATTGGAGAACATCATTCTGAGTGAGGTTAGCCTGGCCCAAAAGACCAAAAATCGTATGTTCTCCCTCATATGTGGACATTAGATCAAGGGCAAACACAACAAGGGGATTGGACTATGAGCACATGATAAAAGCGAGAGCACACAAGGGGGGTGAGGATAGGTAAGACACCTAAAAAAGTAGCTAGCATTTGTTGCCCTTAACGCAGAGAAACTAAAGCAGATACCTTAAAAGCAACTGAGGCCAATAGGAAAAGGGGACCAGGAACTAGAGAAAAGGTGAGATCAAAAAGAATTAACCTAGAAGGTAACACCAACGCACAGGAAATCAATGTGAGTCAATGCCCTGTATAGCTATCCTTATCTCAACCAGCAAAAACCCTTGTTCCTTCCTATTATTGCTTATACTCTCTCTACAACAAAATTAGAGATAAGGGCAAAATAGTTTCTGCTGGGTATTGAGGGGGCAAGGGGGGAGGGAGGGGGCGGAGTGGGTGGTAAGGGAGGGGGTGGGGGCAGGGGGGAGAAAAGACCCAAGCCTTGTATGCACATATGAATAGTAAAACAATAAAAAAAATTCCCTTCCAAAACCATTTCCAAATCCTCACAAGCATTTTATGGTACATTGTAGCATAAAACATAGTTTGCATATATGATTAGTTTTACAAGTCAGAAGATACGGGCAGTGTACTGTATTTTCCAGGTCAGCTCAATGTAATCACAAGAGACAGGACAAAGGGAAGCAAGAGGATCAGAATCAGGATTCAAGGTTAAATTGATGTGGCTATGGGATATAAGCCATACAGTGCTGATGTCCTGTAGAATCTGAAAATGGGAATATAAATGGCTCTTCTCTAAAGCTTCCAGAAGATACTAGACCAAGTCAGCACCTTCGTTTTCAACTGCTGTCTTTCTCAACTGTACTAAAATAGATTTGTGTTATGTCCCTAAATGTATAATGTATTATTCAGAAACTCATACACCTGCCGCCAAGATGTAGGGTCTACGTTTCCTGCTAATGGGTTACACCAGAAGTGATGCTGTGTAAATTCTGAGGCAAGATACTAGAAGACCACTTGGTTTCCATTTTGTTCATGGTAAGGGGGGAGATTTTGTGCCCCATTTAAACAGTCTGCATCTACATTAATTTGATGCCAGTTCTGCCTATCTGTGTGCTTTTGTATACTTTGGAGGTAGGTCTGTGCTGTGTTTACGTCTTCTTTGGCTCAAGAATCCTATTTGACTTTCAAAATTAAACCCATCCTGGTTTGGAAACCTTGCATATTTGTTTCTCTACAGGCACAATCTGCTTTTTTTTTTTTTTGTGGTACTGGAGGTGGAACTCAGGGTCTCACAGGTTCTGCCACTTGAGCCATACCTCCAGCCAGGCACAATCTGCTTTTAAAGATGACAGTCTGACTTTTACAAGGTATTTATTTAAGCAGGTGGAAATTTTACTTCATATCCAGTAGAATATATGTTAAGGTATTTCAATGTCCAAGTAACTTAATGAATAAATAAATCAACAAACAAAACAATTTCCTATTAGTTTTGTTATTTTGGAGAACTCTAATACAGAAAGTAAATTGCAATTTATGAAAAGATCATTTATACTATAGTTCAGCCAATCAGTAAAATAGGGCTAATTTTAAAAAATAGAGAAAAAAGTAGCTACTTACAAATTATGAAAAAGCATGATAAAGTTAGCAAAAATAAAGAAAGGTCTGCATGTGCCTATGTCCAGGTCTGCTGGTGTGTTTTTATGGCTAGCTCATAAGTGCAGGCAGTCTAAAGATGCCCATGAAGCAGCAGGCTTCAGGCTTAAGTGAATATGATGGTACCCTGTATTCTGAGGACTGGAGGCTCAGCCAGCCTACTCAAGAGGGGTCATCTCTTGGTGATCCTTCTTGGGCACAGATCACAGATAAGAAATGACCAAATCATGAAATGCTCAGGCAAAACTGACCAAACAACACTCACAGCAATCATTTTCTAGTGATATAATACCTTTTGCCTCTAAACCTCTACCTTGCAAAAGTGTGCGTTATTTTTCTGTTGAGCTGAAAGATGGGAAGGTTTTAGAAGCTGTGAAGAAACAGGCCTCAAAAAGGAATTTTCATAGCCTTGCTTCTCTCTGATGAGATTTGTACAAAAGGGAAAGGGAAAGGTGTGAGGGTGTGTGTTCACACCACAGCCTTCGGAGCTGCTCCCTCACTAGCTTGCAGGACACAGGCAGCTTCATGAGGCCCTGAAGCATGGGTAGGACATGGACAGGAACCAGGGTACCCTCGGGACAGAGTCCTCCTCAGGATTACTTAGTTCTTCTTGTTTCCTCTGCCTTGGTTGCCCTTTTTCAGATCAGTCTCAGCAGTTCCTTCTGATAATATCTTTTAGGGCCTGGTGTCATCTTTTCTTTGCATAGCTCAAATATATAAATGTAGCAACAACTTGAACAGTAAAACACCAGTCATCCTTGCTGAATTGGTCCCTCTTCAGAAGAGTTTAGAACTAACTCACCTGTTTCACTTGCCTTTATCCAACTCCAGCTCTAGCCGTGACTGACAATGGGTGTCTCCATTTCTACTTGGCATTGTGCCACCCAAATGAGTCCTGAGATGAACTGCTATCTTCCAGAGTTGGAAATCTGAGCACTACTGGAATTTTATAATGGGCTAAATGAACTTTTTGTAATTCTTCAATGTTTTACTTTCTCCATTGCACCGTAAACTTTGTAAGGTCAATACACCATAGGCACGCAGTGGAAAAGACGAGCCCTTCTGACACAGATGGATGTCCATCTAAGTGTTGATTTTGAAACCAGACGAAGTGGCTCATGCTGTAATCCTAGCTGCTTGGGAGACTGAGATCAAGAAGATTGCAGTTCAACACTAGCCTGGATAAAAATAGTGACACATCATCTTGAACACAAAGGTGGGTGTGGTGGCACACACCTCTCACCCCAGCTATGTGGGAAGTATAAATAGGATTGCAGAGAACCTATTTGAAAAATACCTAAAGCAAAAAGGGCTGGGGACATGGCTCAAGTGGTAGAGCACCCGCTTAGCGATCACAGGGCCCTGAGTTCAAAACCCCAGTACCGCCAATAAAAAATGTTAATTTTGCATCAGGGAGAGACTTTCTCCATGAAAATAAAACAGATGAGGTTAAGCTATGAGAAAAGAAAAAAAAACCTATTACTGCTAGTTTCCTTTCTTTTTTCCTTATTTTACTCAATAATGAGTGTAAGTGCAAGTTCTGCCCACTTTCCATGGGGCCACAGACTGACCTCTTCTCTGGCACTGTTGAGTTATACAAAATGTGATTTGTCAAGAGACCTTTTTGAGTTGAATATATTGGATTCTCTCCAAACAGAGTACAGCGAAGTCTAAGCCTTCATTATTATGCTCTGAAAACTTGTAAAGTAGATGAGAATGTAGACTCCTCTACATATTAAAAGTAATGTTACAAGTGACTCCTAGCATTTGTAAACTGTTAGCAATTAAAGTATGACCCCATAGCTTTGAATGTGATCTCAAAAGCCAGTGAATAGGACAAATGTGACTTTGCCTCAGAGAGGCAGAAACCAAGACTAAATCTTGCTCAAGGTTTTGAAGGTCAGCAGGAGAAACGAATGCGTAGTGTCCACTTGAAAGCTCCTTTGGCTCCTGGGAGATGGTAAATTCTAGGGCAATGCAGCAAGGCAGGTAAGAGTGGGAGAAGGTGGGCGGTTGAAGACCAGGGAGCAAAGGAGAGCTTCCCTCACGGTTTCACTCAGGTCAGTGTTAGAAAGAAGAATGTATGTAACCAAGGATATGAAAATAGATTTCTTTAAATCTTCATGCCAAGAATCCTCAGACAGTTTTTGTTCACTCTGAAGAGCAAGTGACTCTTAGTTTGAAGACCTAGCTGACTAAGTAAAGGAGCCCTTCAGTGCCCAGGATACTGCTGATCTGCTGAAGGGGCCAAAGACCTCAGAAGTGATGACCCACCCAAAACTGCTAGAGGGAGCCCCTATTTTTTAAGAGCACTTTGGACAGGCCTGAGCAACAGTGCTGTCTCCTTCATAGCACCCATTGTCAAGTGCACCTCTGAGGCACTGGATGGATCCAGCTCCTGACCGTCTCCAGAATGAGGCAAGAATTAGGAGTGTTCAGAGAAATGCAAACCTCCCTGGCAGAGGGAGGTTTCCCTGCTACATCGTTTCAGGCTTCTGTGTAACCTGTGCCAGGGCCAGTTTCCAGAGGAGACAGTGTGCTGGGCAGGCTGAGTCACAAAGGGCCAGCAGGCAGCTAGGATGTTTGAAAAGACACAGAGATGCTTTCTAAGTGTTTTGGTCAGTTCCACCCCAGTTTTAAGGTCCTTACAATGTAACCAGCTTCATGAGTGGTGACTGATGTGCCACATGGCAAAGGTGCTGGTGCAGGAGTGTGTCCTGGGTTTCATACTCAGGGACAGCCAGGGCCCCCATACACCCACCAGTCAGAGCACATCAAGGGCACAAAGCTTGCTGGCCTGGAGACAGATACAGAGTGAGATTAGGGAGATAAGCACTGGGAGGCTCAAAATTGTTCAAACGCATGGAGATTTGGTACCCGCATATAAAATTTGTGCATATCTGCCAACTACATGAGAACAAGGTGAAAATTAAATTTACCTTTAAACAGGCTCACATGTTTAAGGAGTTTATATAGATAATCCAGCATTTGGCCTGCCTTTGAAAGGGTTACTCAGCTTTTAAGACAACTTCTGCTCAGAGAAAGGATACAAGGGATGTTCTAAGACAGTAGTTCTCACTGTGGGCTGATGGAGTAGCAGTACAGGTGAGATCTTGTCAGAAAGGTCAATTTTGGGGCTAGGCCATGGCATGAGTGGTAAAGCACCTGACTAGCACGCTCAATGCACTGAGTTCAAGCCCTAGTACTGCAAAACAAAAAAATGTCAGTTTTTTGGCCTACTGAAGTAGAAACTCTGGGGGTTCTGTGGGTTGGACTCAATAATTAGTATTATACAAAATCTGGCTTTTAACTGCTATTGTAAGAGAAAAGGACAGTCAATACAGAGTTGAGCTTAGGGGGAAGGCTACAAGGAGAAAATGGGATATGAAGTTGCAGGACATGTTTGGACAGGTTGAGAGGCAATATTGGAGGCTTTGGCAAAGCATAAACAAAGGCAGATTAACAGTCAAGTTCAGCATGAGGCCTACTGAGCTAGAAAAGGTTGGCTATCATGTGAGGAAATGTGAAAGACCTGAGGCCAAACTAGGGAACAAGACTTGAAAGATAGGGGAACTGAGGAGCTATTGAAGCTTTGAGAAAAATGATATTGTGACCATGGTGTTTGAGAAAAATTGATGTCCATGAGACCACACAGGGACAAGAAGTATTTCTGGAGGACATGGCACTTCCTGGTAACAGAGCAGGTTCAAGAGTCGAACCTCTAGTGGGGATATCCTGAGAGGATGACAGATTTAAAGCCCTCCAAGAACAACAGCAAAAAATCCCAGACCATCCTAAGAAGGGGTCCCTGGCTTTATAAAAGACAGCCAACAGACTGCCTTCAACATGGTGAATGTCACCAAAATAGGGCCCTTATACTCTTGTTACTAGAATGGGGAGCAAAGTAAAGAAGAAAAGTCAGAATCAGTCCGTTTATGAAAGCTGAGGGCCTCCTAGGTAGATATATGGGTACTACCGAAAAAGACAACACCCCCAGGCACAAGAGCTGATGCTATTGAACTTAAGCTTCTTTTGAAGTGTTTGCTGCAGCCTTCTGGTTGGAGTAAGTTCTTTCCTTGCCTTCAAGTCTCACACAGAGATACCCTAAGCCTGAGGGGGATAGGAGGACTCTTCCTAGCTCATCCTATCTACTACAGCCCTAAATCCCAACCTTGGAGCAGAATTACTTCCAGAAGCTGACCTGGTCTCCTTCCTGCCCCCCTTTTCCAGGGTTGCCCATATCTGAGGGTAATATGGTCTCTCTGTTCCTCTCAACCATGGCGCCTTCCTTTTCCCTTCAAGAGTTCATGATCACTAATCCTTGAGAGTTTTCCTGACTCCCTGTCTCTTCTTCCTCCTTGGAAAGGTGAGGGCTGAATGAGAGTGAAGGCTGTATGGGTGACGGGGTCCTGCAAGACTGTCAGAGGACTGAAAGGAAAGAACAGGTATTGATGAGTCATCTAGGAGCCCTGACTTCTAAATCTTGTCCAGAACGTTGGGAGTGTATACTTCTTCCTGGAGCACTTATACTCAAATGATGGTGACCTTGATTTTATTCCTGTTTCTGCCCCGATACATTTAAACACAATGACTTCCTGACACTTGACTCAGTAATTGATCTCTCAAGCAGGATCCACATTTCCTGATCATGATCACTTCTGGGAATGCCTATGTAAATGAGGACCTGAAAGATGATCTTTGAAGTGAATATATATTGCAACAGGGTTGTCAGCTTTGTGAAAATGGGAATGCCCTTTTGCTGACCCACTTTCAGGGACTAAGCTGACTCTTGTGAGAAACATCAACTACTACTCTACTGACATAGTACTTCCTTGAGTTTTTTAGTTATTCTGTTCTGAAAGCTATATTAATAAATGAATGTCATTTGAATGGTGGTGTGATATCAGTTATCCAAAATGCAAACAAACATGGATTCACACAAAGAAAGTGGAGCCCTCTGTAAGAAGTTGAATTTTCCCTTCATAATTCCAAGTGCACAATCTCAGATGGTTCTGGAACAATGATGAGATGGTTAGCTTCCAAACTTTGGGAAATATACTGGGATTCTTTCCTCTCAGGTCACTTCATCCTCTTGGCTCATGTCTTTCATTCTTTTGTGGCTATTCTATGAAGTCACCTCTTTCCTCTTTCAAGTTTATTATCTTGAGGATGTATCCAATAGCCTAAATACTGCCCACAAAAGCTCCATCCCTAAACAAAACCTCCCTTCCATTCAGGCATCTTAAATTGGGGGTTTATAGTATCTTTCTCTGTTATTAATGAGTAGTATAGCTAGTTGACTGTTTAATGCTGACTAAATAGGAGAATCTCCAGAGGAAGACCATACCAGATGGCCATCCTTCCAACCATCACTAACAGGCCTAAAAGACAGCTGGAAATGATGGAAAACACATTAAGTAAGCTTAAAAGCTAGACTAACATACAAAGTTTATTTTCTTTTCTAAATAACTAGGTGAGAGATGAATGACACATGTTCCAAGTGTTTATGGAACACCTACTGGGGCCAGTCACCGTGTGCTTACATGTGTGCCTCATTTAATTCTCACAGCAGCTCTGAGGTTGGAATTATCATCCCCATTTTACAAATCTGAATACAATTTCAGAAAAGGTCTCTCAGTAGAAAAAAATACCTGACAGCATCCATTCCAAAAAAGTCATTTCTGGTCAGTTTGATGTCAAAGGAGTTTTCTTTAACATTTACATGTAATATGAAACATGTAATTTCCATTAGAGAATAAATTTTTATGAAATACTAAATAAATATACAAAAGCCTTGGCCAACATAAAAAACTAGGCTCTGGAATAGATACACTTTGTCTTCCAACTTCCTCTGCTATCACATTACCTAGGCCAATGGAGAAGCAAAACCAACATCAGAAAGAAGTTGTTATCTTGGCCTGGATCACAACTCTAAGTAACTCCCTTACTTTGCTTAGATATTTTTGGAAGTTTCTTTCTAGTGTCAGATGTATACTAAAGCTAAGAGGCCATATGGTTCTCCTTGCCATTATTAGTAAGTTTAATGCTCAGACATCTCTGAGGAACATTCAGGTGTATAGGGTTAAGGTTGAGCAGCCATAAAAATGGATCTTCATGTAGGTTTAGGACAAGTATGGCCTCAATACTCAGGAGAAAGACAATTAGAATGGGGATATTTTTTCCTGGACAAATATTGAATCTTCTTGTCCTGCATCAGAGTAAATTTCCCTGAGCCTTGGACTTGGTTGTCCATGGAGACAGAATCATAGCTCTCAAAATTGTCCCAAGAAGATAAGTAATTATGAGTTTTCTTCAGGAGGTCTGAAATACTATTTTCCATCTTTCATAAGAAAGAATAAAGAAAGAAAGTAGGACCCATGGCCAAAATACATTTTCCGAGCACCTAATAACTGAAGAACATATGTCACTGAGGATGGGGAAGCTCTGAGTAAACAGATAAATACATACACATAGATAGCTATAGATATATCTGACACTCACATTTTTATTCTTTTATTTATAAAGTATCCATTATTTATCAGTGCCAGGCACTGAAGATACAATACTCAATAAGAAAGGCAGTATAGATTCTGTTAATAACAGATTCTTATTACCGGGCACCACATACTTTTGTTTCACGGCTGTCATTCCATATGGTGACTTTCCTCAGACTGGGGACACTGAATGTGCTTCTCTTTTCCTGTGGAGTTTCTGGTGTCTAAGAAGGCTTGACCGCCTGCTAAAGTTTCTCCTGCACATACTACAAGTATAAGGCTGCTCACCTGTGTGGGTTCTCTGGTGTTTAATAAGGTGGGAATTTTGAATGAATCTTTTGCCACATTCATGACACTTAAAGGGCTTCTCTCCTGTGTGAATTCTTTGGTGTGTGTGTAGATTTGTGTTATGACTGAAGCTTTTCCCACACCATGAGCATCTATATGGTTTTATTCCTTGGTGTGCCATGAAGTGCTTATTAAGATCTGAACTCCATCTAAATCGCCTATCACATTGTTGACATTTATAGGGTTTCTCTTCAGTGTGAATTCTCTGGTGCTTAATAAGATCAGAGCTAACTCTGAAGCTTTTCCCACATTCCTGACATTTAAAAGGTTTTTCTCCTGTGTGGCTTTTCCTGTGGCGTTTTGGAAGCTCTTGTGTATAGCTTGAAACTAACTTTCTTTTCTTTCTTGGAAAAGCTCGACCCTGTTTCTGTACCCCATGTGTATCACCATGATTTTCCTTGCTCACTGTTTTCTGGCCAACTTTGATTCTTGTCTTCTTTGATACTTTGAATCCTGGTGCTTGTATTTCTGATGCAGAAACAGATTTGGGTTGATCATTTCCAGCGTCATTTTTGAGCTTTAACCCTGTTAGAATAAACAAAAGAATCAATCATCTGTTTCCCAGAGCAAGAAAACTACAGAAATGGAAGGAAAAGACAATAATGATTGCTTTGTGAAAAAAAATACAGCAACAAGTGATTCCTGGTCCAGTCTGAAATAAATGGTGTAGATCAACTTTTCCCTGATTCTCCCTGCTAGACACATGAGACCAAATGTAATACAAGAAACAACCAAAATAATATTCTAAAAAGTGAAAGGAGGCAAACTAGTTTGAAATCCAGGAATGGAAGAAAAACAGCAAAATATCTTATATTCCAACATGCAGATGCAACAGATAACTCAGATATAGGGTTTTCTAGCCCTCAAAATATCAACAGAAGGCTGCCTGGATAATTATGTTCCTGCCCTAGAGTGAATGGGAAATCTTCCGATGGCATCAGGTAAACCAGATACAACTGGCAAAGAGTATCAGCTTGGATCTGTGAACAGTAAGCAGCCAAGAGAAGTACTTGCCTTCCATAGTAGGCTGGAGACTACTCAACCCTAACTGAGAGATATAAAGGTATATGAACAGAACTGGCAAGAGAGAGCTGACCACAGTAAGAGAAATGAAGAAGACTCCTCTTTAATATCATAAACACAAGACTCTTTCCCTCTGATAGGAGACATGAAAGTGAAGAGATTAAACTAGCAAGGGAGACTCAGCCACAACAAGTGGCCTGACCTAGGAAGCCTCTTCATTCCCTTGAGTCTGAGCCATCCTTTGCCCAATGAGAGACATCCTGGCCTAAGGAAATGTTTTCCACACCCTCAGATAGCATCAGCCAGGACCCATGGTAGCCCCAGTAGTATCAGAGAAACCAGGAAGACCAAGTTAACAACATAAAGTCTCAAAAAATTGTAAGTTTACTCCATAAAAGTAATAAAGAGCTGGCATGCTAAACTGAAACAGGGTGACTACCTGCTAAAATATTTAAATATGACCTACACTCTCCTAACTTAATAGATAAAATAATCATGATAAAAAAATCATTCATTGACCAAGAGCCAAGCAAATCAGAACTTGAGTGACGTAGGGAAAGCTAAGAAAACATTTAATCAAACTAGAAATCAAAACCAGAAACAGGAAAATGAAAACATGTGGAAATGGGATAAAACACTTCTAAGTAATCCATGGTTCAAAGAAAAAAGACTCAAAGGAAATTTAAAAATATTGAAATTAAGATATATCAAAATATATGGAATGAAGTTAAAAAAGTTGCAACTGGTTACAACAGAAAAAAAGGAAAGGTCTCAAATCAATAATCTAAGTTCCTACCTCAAGAAACTAGAAAAAAGGAAAATAAGTCCAAAGCAAGTTGAAAAGAAGAATAAAGATGAGAGTGAAAATTATAATGAAAAAGCTTTGTTCTTCAAAAAGTTAATAAAATTTATAAATCTATCAAATAAAGAGAAGACACAAATAATCAATATCATAAATAAAATAAGACTGAGCGTGGTGGTGCCTACCTTTAATTCCAGTACTCAGGAAGCTGAGGCAGGAGGATGGTGAGTTCAAGGCCAGCCTGGATTACATATTAGTTCTGGGCCAGCCTGAGCTATAAATAGCAAGACCTTATCTCAAAAAAAAAAAAGAATTTAAAGGTATATCATAACATATTCTTCAGAAATTATCAAGATTATGAAGGAATACTATGAATTTTATGTTCATAAATTTAAAGTTAGCAAAATGCACAAATTTCTCCAAACCCACAATCAGAATTCAACCAATATGAAATAGATAACCTGAATATTACCATTAAAGAAACTGAATTCATAATTTCAAAGTTATTGTCACTGGAAGATTCTACTATTTAAAGAATTAAAATTGTATGAAATCTCTTCTAGAAAAGAGAAATGGGAGGAATACTACCTGTCATTTGGTAAGACCAAAACCAAACAAAGACAGAATTTAAAAAGAAAACTAAAGACTCACATGTCCCATGAATTTAAATGTAAAATTTAAATTTAAATTACTAACTGAATGTAACAATGTATAAGAATAATTATACACCAGACAATGTGGGATTTATTGCAGGTATGCGAGGCCAGTTCAACATTTGAAGATCAGTCAATATACTCCATTTCAACAAACTAAAGAAGAAAGATCAACTGGGCATGGTCATGCCCATCTATAATCTCAGCACTTGTGAGTCTGAGGCAGGAGGATCACAAGTTCTAGGCTAGCCTGACCTATGCAAAAAGACCCTATTTCAAAAAAAATAAAAAGTATACAGATATTATGCTTCTATGAAATAATACAGAAAAAGTGTTTGATAAAACGCCATATCCATTCATGATAAAACTATTCATAAAGTCAGAAATTATATCAACTTGATACAGAATATCAACAAAAGTCCTAGTTCTAATATCACAGGTAATAGCAAAAGTCTGAATGCTTTCATGCTAAAATTGTGAACAAGGCAACACAGGACTGAAAGTTGGGGCTAACGCAGCAAAGCAAGACAAAAAAAAAGGTATTTGTAGATGATATGATTGCCTATGTAGAAAATATCAAGAAATCGATCCAAAAAACCCCTTAGAAGTAGTAAGTGGAATCCATACAGTCACAAGATACAAGATCAAAACACAAAATCCATGGCAGTCCTATATAAAAACAATGAAAATGAAAAACCTAGGCATACACTCAACAAAAATGTAGAGTGTCGGTACTATGAAAATTACAAAAAGTTGATAAGAAATATCAATAAGACCTAAATAGAGACATACTTGTGTTTGTGGACTGGAAGAATTATAGTGAAGATATAAGTCTCCCCAAACTGACATATATGCTTAATACAATTTCTAGCAACATCTCAACAAAGGTTACTGTAGTCATAGATAAGATTACACTAAAATTTACATGGAAGGAATGGACCCTACAATAGCTACAAAATTCTTTACAAAGAAGAATAAATTGTGAAACATCACTCTGTCTAATAGTTATTAAGGCTTACTGTGTAGTTTCCATAATGAAGAGAGTACAATACTCATAGAAAAATCACTCTGCCCAAAGAGATATTAAGGGTTGTAAATACAGCTACTGTATTTAAGATAGTGCAATATTCCAGAGGGACAGATATCTAGCTCCATGAAATAGAACAGACATACACAAGCTTGCTCAACTTACCTTTCACAAAAAGGCACAAAAGTAACTCAACAAATGATGTTGAAGCACTATACATCCACAGGCAAACAAAGTGAGCCTCAACTTAAACCTCATACATTATATAAAATTAACTCAAAATCAATCATGGACTTAAATGTCAAACATAAAATCCTAAGAGTTTTAGAGGGATCTAGGACATAGTCAGAATTCTAGACTTGACATCAAAACCACAATCTACAACAGGAAGAATCGAATCTCATCAAAATTAAGAATTTTACTCTGGGGAAGTCCCTGGGACAATATGAAGACTGGGAGGAATTAATTGCAAACCATGTACCTGACAAAGCATCAGGATCTAGAATACATAAGGAACTCTCAAAACTTAAGTGTTAAGAAACAAAGTAATTCAATTAAAATACAAGCAAAAGACATATTTCACTGAAGAGAGACTACAGACATGGCAAATAAGCATGTGAAAAGATGTAAAACATCATTATCCATTTAGGGAAATGCAAATCAAAACCGCAACATGGTATCACTGCATTCCTCTTACAATGACTAAAAATATGTGAAAGATACTGGCACTACTTGCCAGTGTTTAACTGGCAAGGATGTGGAAAAACTGGATTACTAATACAGTGCTGTAAAATGGTAAAGCCACCATGGAAAACAGGTTGACAGTTTCTTTATAAATTAAACTGCAATTATCAAAAACATGCAAATACCTTTACAATTACCATTACCCTTGTTCAAGGGTACCATGAACTAGCTCTTGCACCCTTGAAGAATTTATTCCGGAGAAGTGAAAACTCCACACAATAATCTGTACATGAATGTTCACAACAGCTTTATTCAGAATAGCTCCAAACTAGAGACAACAAAGATAGCTTTCTATGAGTGAATATTAAACTACTCAGTAAGGAACAAGCTATTGATGATATACACAGCAACTTAGAAAAATGTCCAGGGAATTATTCTAAATGAAAAAATTAACCCTAAAATGACATACTTTATAATTTCATTCATATAACATTTTTCAAATGGCAAAATTTTAGAAATGTAGAACAGATTAGTGATGGGCACGGGTTAGTGGCAGTGTGGGAGGGAAGGGCAACAGGAGGGTTCCTTGTGCTAATAAAACAGTGCTATGACTATGATCATGAATACATAAATCTATACGTATACACACAAAAAATGAATTCAAGTAAAACTGGGAAAATCTGAATGAAATCAATAGGTTGTATCAATATCAATATCCTGCTTGTGATAAAATACTTTCGTGAAAGTTACCATTACAGGAACCTGGGCAACGTGTACATGGACCTCTTTGTATTACATTTTAAATATGCATGTGAATCTAAAATGATCCCAATAAAAACTTCAATTTAAAAATACAAGCCAGGTGTGTGGTGCCATCCTGTAATCCCAGCACTCAGGAGGCTGAGGCAAGAGGATTGTGAGCTTGAGGCCAGCCTGGGCTATGTAGTGTGACCCTGACTCAAAAAATAAATAAAAGAGCAGAATCTTAAAATGTTAAACCCTTGTAAAAGGTCCCTATTGAAAGTTTATCTTGTGTAATATGTACCTATAGCAGACTCTCAAAGATTGTCCTTGAACTCCTGGAGAAGTTGGGTATAAAACTCTTCTCCTTGCTCTGACTAGACCACTTTAAAGTGAAACAATAATGCTTTGGGAATAAAACTTTGAGGCGATGAACTGCTATCTTAACTCCAGACTACTTTCAGGAAGAGCAAGTGACTTTTATACTTCTTAGATTCCAAATATTTAAGTGGGCAGAATCTTGGATTAACATTTTACACTCCACTGTGGATATGCAAGAAGCTAGGAGCTAACGCTAACAAAGACAGACATAAATGATACAGGGAATGGGAATCCAATGTTACTGAAGGTAGACTTGTTCACAGAAGAAAGCTTAGACTAAGATGGTAAGAATGGGGGACACCCAGACATTTTTGGGAGCTGGGCATGTGGCTCAGTGGCACAGCACTTGCCCAGCATGTATAAGACCCTGGGCTCCATCCCCAGTACCACATAAAATAGAGACCAGGTTGGATTCAAGATATATTTTGAGTGATGAGGATTGGCTGCTAGATCAGCTGTGGAGTATAGCAGAAAGACTGGAGTAAAGGCTGACTAAGAGGTTTCTGGCCTGAGAAGCTGGGTAAATGGTGGTGCCCTTTACTGTGGGGATGGGGGTCTGACAGATTAAGAATTCAATGTAGAATAAGGAAATGAGACATGTGATCCATACCCCAGGTGAGGTGAGTATGCCTTTCCTTTATCCCCACACTATCAAGTTGAGAATAAGCAGCTACTGCAACCCAGTGGTGCTCTCACAGAGGGTACATTTTCAATAAACTGAGAACTTGTACACGAAGGGAAAGAAAATTTTTACCTAGGGAGATGGCAGTGTCATAGTTGTCCTGCATCACATCATTGTAGAGTGTCTTCTGATTAGGGTCTAGTAATTGCCATTCCTCCTCAGAAAAATACACGGCCACATCTTCAAATGTCAACAAACTCTAAAGAAGAGAATGGGCTTAATTCAGTACTTGCCAGTGCAGAAGCTGTCCTATCACCCATGTCTGAATTACATGGTAGGCCAGGTGCCAAAGAAGTTAACAGTAGAAGATTTCTAGAAAGGGAAGTGAGATGGCAGAAAGGAAGGAGCTAAGTGTAAACAGCCTGGGAGGTACCCAACTCCCATTCCCGTTGTTCCAAGCCTAGTTGCCTGGAGAATATATGGGGTTAGCACACCCCAAAACACCTGCTGGGTAGTATGGCAGCAGGAAAAAGCAGAGAAAAGGCTGCCTGAAAAAACTGGAAAGTACAGCTCACCTGGGACTCAGGCAAGGTGAGCTCAGATGCCATCTTCCAGTCTTTGGTGCTTTTCTGCTCAGAAAGGGCTAAAATCTGTGGAGTATACACAGCTGTGGGTGGAAAAGAGCCAGAGAAAATTTCTCCTTTCCTTTCCTGTTTATGAACATCCAAACTTATTTCTAAACAAAGACTACTGGGACATCTTCACAAAAGATGCATCAAAATGACAAGTATGTATGTCCAGAAATGGTCATTTCATGGGAAACAGGGACCAAATAGCCACAACTTATAGAACCAGCTCTCCAGGTCACTAGTTCCTCAGATTTCACAAGGGAAATTAATAAAAAGGAAATTTATTAAGTAGATTAAACCTCATAAAATAAATTGTTTGCTGAGGTGGGCAAGAATTAGAGGTGTTTGGAAATGAAGGACTCAGGACCTATGGCATACAGTAGAAAATGTGGGAGATTTTGGTCTTTTTTTTTTTTGGTGCACAATTTTCTTTACATTCTGCCACTTAACAGCCCATATCTGATTTGTTTCTCCTATAACTTCCAAGGCTGTGGTGGCCCCACCTGTCTCTTGTTCCATCTTCCTCTTTCCTCTCAAATTTCTAAAGAACAGAGACTATGGTATGAATACCGGGGCTCTGTGGTTTGGAAACTTCTGTACCTTAGGTCAACTCTCACATTCACTCACTCACTCCACTCCCATCTGGGAAATATAACTGCCAGCATGGCCGGGCTCCTAGAAAATTCCACAACATTCTAACTGAGTCAATTACTATTACAGCTCCTAGGAGAAGAGAATTATCACGAAGCTCCTCACCTCGTTTATATACAGACTGGGTTTCTTTGTGAGTATGCCAGCCCAGCAGTTCTTGTAGTACCTGGTATGTATTCCAACATTCTTTCTGAACATACCCATTGGTTGGGGCTCTGCTGGCTTCCACTTGAAGCCTGGGGCCACTTGCTGTTCCTCCCAAGAGCACTGCCTCCTTTCCCAGCTCATGGGCTGTGACCTAGAAACAATCCCCATCCTCATTAGCACAGACCTTGTTTTCGTTTTGGGGTGGTGGTGTAGGAAGAAACAAGAGTTGAGTCCAGATTTGGGAGAGTGTGACATAAAGGAAGTAATTTTTAAAAGTCCGAGATATTTATATTCTCATAAAGAACTATACACAGAATCTGGGAAAATTAAGATAAAATGAAAAAAACTGTGATTTTTTTCCAGTCCCTGAACTCAGCAGCCTCCATCCCTGTATACACAGCCACAGCTCAACCCGCTAACCAGGGTTCTCAAACTACCTACATCAGATTGCTTTCTTGACTTGGATCCCTGTCTTAATGAATTTCTATATTCTCATTTTCTCTAAAAGATAAAGAGTTGAATTTTAAAGGTTTTCTTGTCAGCCAGAGTTTTCAATCCTCCTGCATAGCAAAAGAAGGATTTCATGGGAAAAGGGGATGGAATGGAGGAGAAATGGGCTCCAACCTCCCTCCACATGATTTGGTTGCAATAAGACACCAAAAATAAGCTCTTCTCTATATTCCTAAGGTGGGTTCTGGAGGAAAGGCAGTGTGGGGCTATTTCCCAAGGGCATACCATGGTGACCCATTCACTAGAAGCACCAAGGTTAGGCCATTAAGGGAGGACAGTAGAGGGTCTCTTCTCCAGTCCAGGTTGTGTGTTCCCAGTATAGAAATCACTACCCCTCAGCATCCTGATTCCCTTCACTTCTCTGTTGGCATTTTTTTCTCTTTCAGTATCTTTGTTTCCATTTTTGCTTTCTATTTCTTCTCTTCCTTTGCAGTCTCCCCAGAGTTGTTTGATTTATAATTCTGTTTGTTACCTTCTTTCTCTGGTGGTCTGCATGAGTACTATACAGTTTGTGGGTGTTTCCCACTTTGCAACTCTTTCTTGCCTTTTATTTCTATTTCAAGTCTTGTCTCCTCGGCCATGCCAAACTAAGCCCATCACTCTCAATTCATCCTGGCCTCAAAGAGGGAAAAACAGGAAGGACTCTGCCAGGAACTATGAACCCTGTGGACTGACTATTGATGTATGAATTCAGAACACCATGACAGTTTCAGATTCCGTCTTCCTATCCTAAAGGACCAAGAGAAGGATGACTTAAGCCATCTTATTCCCTAACAACCCTACTCAGACATATCCACCTTTATCCTGCTTCACTGTACATATAAGAAATCTTTCTTCTCACCTCATTCTGTGTTCCGCCAGGTTCTCTCTGCAAGCGTTCTACCAGATCCACTGCCTGTTTGATGTTCTGTGGATGATGCTTCTGCACCCAGTTCTGGGTCTCCCTGGGAAGAATGGTCAGGAACTGCTCTAGCACCAACAGTTCCAAGATCTGCTCTTTCGAGTGAATCTCTGGTCTCAGCCACTGATGGCATAATTCCTGAAGTTGGCTGACAGCTTCGAGTGGTCCAGGTACTTCATGATAGCAGAAGCTCCGGAAGTGCTGGCGAGCGCTCTCAGGACGAAGGCTTTCTGTTTGCAGGCCGTATTTCTTACTCTGACTGCAGTTTTCTTTCGTAGATGCTCTAGTCTCCCATACAGCCCCCATGTGGGGGTTCGAGCTTGTATATGCCTGCAGCTTACTCATCATCGTTCGCTCTAGAACAGCTTCACTCTTGTGTGTGACACTCACACCCCCCTGGTGCCACCTCTGACAACTGATGCTCCATCAGTTTTGGTACAAAATCAATGAATGGCTCTTCTCCTCCAGGGCACTGAAAGAGAAAGCAGAAAAACAGTACATGTCAAGAAGAAAGTCACATGACAGATATTCACTTGCTATTTATTATTCAAGAAAAAATGAGCAGAAAAGTTCCTGCTTCCCCTCTAAAGTCAACTGGCAACTATTAGGACACTTATGATCCCAGGATACTCCAGGAGGTACATTTCTCACCCTTTTCTTTGTTGTTCAACATTGAAACAAAGCACAGCACAGACAAAAAAAAATGTCAAACAATGCCCTACCCTTTTGGCTCACTCTTTTTTTGGCTTAACAGCTTAGGAAATGTTGGTGGGTGAGATTATTCAATACTTATACTGTGTGCTTCCTGTCCCACCTTCACAAATAGGGCACATTTGAGCTTCTCTATTTTTTTCTTTGTGGTAATGGGGCTTGAACTCAGGGCATACACCTTGAGCCACTCCATCAGCCCTTTTTTTGTGAAGGGTTTTTTTTTTCATTTTTCTTTTATTATTCATATGTGCATACAAGGCTTGGTTCATTTCTCCCCCCGAAGGGTTTTTTCGAGATAAGGTCTCGCAGAACTATTTGCCTGGGCTGGCTTTGAATGGCAATCTTCCTGATCTCTGCATCCTGAGTAGCTGGGATTACAGGCATGAGCCACCGGCGCCTGGCAGTTTCTCTACATTTTAACAGATCACCCTAGTCTTTCATCTTGTTAGTGAAAAAATAACTTCTATGCCCCTTCATTCTCTCAGGAAGACTGAAGCTTTCATTTCATGAACCATTCAATATTCTTATGTCGACTGTATCAACACTGAGAGGAAAACTGAGACAGCAAGATCAGAGACATAATTAAGGAAAGAGTAACTGAATTTCATCTCTGCAGTTGTCTCCCACTAAGGAAGCAGACTCTCAACATTGAAGGGGGCAGGTCTTTGGAATACTTATAAATGACACTGTGCGTATTCGTACACCTGGGTATTAAATATTTTGTTTAATTTAACTGGGAAGACTTAAAGCTGGCCTTTGTTTACGAGATATCCAAATGCCAGGTCATAAAACAAAGGAGAGAAAGAGAGCTAGTGATGATTAAGGTTCTTATACACAGGAAGGATGTGACGGCATTTCCTCAGTATCTTCAAGGCTGCAGATAGTCTTGACAGCCTGATTTTTCCCAGAGGGGAGCAGCAGAAACAGCAACAAAACACTTTCCTGGGATGCCACGAGTATTCAAAGAAATAACTGGCTCCTTGTTGTTCATCCAGGCTCAGGAGGCAGAGGGGAACTTCCTGGATTTTTGTGTCAGCAGAAGCTAAGGTCTTAAGGCTGAAATGGCCCTTTCTCTAGTATTATGATCATAAGCCAGTGGAAACTGGGAACTTTCTCTGGGTGCAGACGTTACTGCCCCAGTCCCCACCAAGTCTCCCTACGCTCTACATCGACCACGGGGACACACAGCACTTTGCACGTGAGCACCCTACAAGTTTGCGTTCGGACACAGGGTAGAGGGTTACTTCGGAAGGTGAAAAGTGGCTGAAAGAGCTTGGGCCTTGCTGAGGACAGGTCCCACGCGTTCTCCTGCCAACCTGCCACTTGGCTATGCCACTGCGTACAGGAAAACGCTGCGTCCCATTCCCCGCCCCCACTCCCCGCCACGCCGCAGCCCCAAAGGCTGTGACCGGCAGGAATGGCCGGTATCTTTCAGGGGCCTCCTAACCCAAACTAAAGGGAGAGCCGGCTGCCCCATTACCTGCAGTCAACTCTGGCTTCCGCGGACGCCACTTTCCTTTTCCTCCGCTGGACAGGGAAGTCGCCACGCCTCCCCACGGCTCTGTCAAACGAAACTCCGCTCCTGCGCCGCTCGGGCCGGGGCAAGGGTGGCGGTGACGTCAAGACAGCGCGCGACGCCTGGCGAGCGAAGCTCCAAGATTCGAGAGGCGCAGGGGCCTTGAAAGATCACTTCTCTCCCCGATTCCTCTACCTCCCCAAGACCTCACCCCAACTTGCCATTGTTTCGCGGTCTGGGGATCGAACCCCAACCGGAAAAGGAAAGATGCGTTTCCGGTGGCTTTGTGACAGCCACGCCCAGCCATCTCCCTCCGTCTACTTAAGAAGTGTCAGCCTAGCGGAGTCAGGGAACTGTCCAGTGAACTCTTCCAATTCCGGAGGAACCGGCCTCCTGCTCCGATTTGGCACTGGATGCAAGAGTTAATGCCACAGAGTCCCCAGGCTTGGTGGAAGCCTAGAGGAGACTCGCAAACGGTTCGTCGCCTGGGTGCGACATAGCCTGCAGACTCCTGGTTCCAAGATCTCCTATCCCCCCGCTTTTTTGCAAACTGTTGCGCATCCGGATGGTTCCTGCCGGCTTCCCGAGGACAAACGATCCTTTCTGCCAAGGGCCACAGAAGAACAGGGCTCTCACATGGTCGGCGCACCCCAGCACTATGCCCTTGGCCGAGTCCCAGCCAGGGCTGGAGCTGTCTGTCATCACTTGACTCTTCAGAGGTTTCCTTGAGTAAAGCACTTTGGTGCTTGTCAGACTCTGGCTAGATTAGGAGCAACATTTCCTTACATTTTTTAAATAGGTTTTCGGGTTCCTAACTACTATCTTGTTTTATTTTTGTTAGGTAGATTTTAACCTTTTGAGATAAAGTCCATTTATGTTTGACATATAAAGAAATTGACATGTAGGACATGACTTCCTCAGGGTTACATAGATTACCGGTGACGGATTTTAGACAGGAAAACTTAAGTCTGCTGTGGTCATATCCTGGGTGTTTTCTATTACATTATGTTTTCCTGGAGTTTGGGAATCTTGGTTTTAATCTTGTATGTCCAGCGATGCTTAGCATAGTCCTCTGGGCAAGGCATGTATTCCACAAGTATTTACTGAATTATCTTTCTAAGAACCTGAGTATTTCAGATTGTCAGTAATTCTCAGTATTTACCATTTGGACAAAAAATTGTTCATGCATAGCTCAGTTGTATGATGGGGGATGAAACTGACATCTTTAGGAAGTCATCATGAGAAATCACTCAGACAAACAACAGATATCTGCCTGCCCAGCAGGAAAATAAAGAGTGACACTTTGGCTTTTTACATGCAAATGAAAGTGAGACCCTTAAGTTAAAGTCAATCATCCTTTAAAAAGTAAAGCTGAGGGCACCCTCTCTGGAACCCCGCCCCCAACTCTAGGGGCTTTACTCTCCCACTTTTACACTTTTCTATCTTAACAAACTCTCCTGATTTACTAGCAAAACAACAACAACAAAGTAAAGCTGCCCGAAACTGTGCAAGAGGGCACAATGTGTTTTCTGTGATATATAAAGTTAGTAAAGTTGTTTGGCTCAGCATAGAATGTTTTCAGAATGGTTCTTTCAAAACTGTGTTCCTGCCGCCAGGCACTTTCGCCATAACATTTTATTTGAAGAGGAAGTCAGGACACTGTTACTTCCAGATACTTCCTGGGCTTATCACTAGCCAGTGAGGATAAAAGACATTTTCTGGGTTGGGGATGTAGCTCAGTGGCAACATGCTTACTTAACATATCCAAGGCCCTAGATTTGATCCCCTGCATCACACAAAAAAAACACATTTTGTTTCTTCTAAACACTTCAACTTTGAATTACTCAGTCAAGGTGTGATTCTTGAGCTGCAAACAACTTTACACATGGAATCAACTTGAAAACAGTATTGTAGTTTTGAATAAAGTCATGATGATCAAGATAAAGAAGGAAAAGGAATTCCAAAATTAAAACCTACAACACAAAAATGTAATTTTTATCTGAGCAGTCAGGATACAGTAAAACCATTAGCTATAGCAAATGCATAAAATTCTCTAGTAAAAGGAGCCTGAATATTATTTTGAAAGCTTACATATTAGTTACTTTGGGCTGCTATCAAAATGCCATTGACTCTGTGGCTTAATAAACAAACATTTATCATGGTTCTGGAACTGGAAGTCTGACATCATACAGACATGTGTTCTTGGTGAGCACAGTGTTCTTGACTTTATCCTCACATGGCCTTTCCCATCAAGGGGGCTCCACACTCAAGACTTCATCTAAGCCTAATTACCTCCCAAAGGCCACAGCTCCAAATACCATCACATTAGAGACTGAGCGGGGGTTGGGAGGGGAGGGCACAAATATTAAGTCCAGAGCAGCTTAGAAAAGAAAAGAGGAATTATAAACTTTTGAGAGATAAAAACAATTGGAAACTAACTCGGAAGAAGATAGCATGTGATTAAGTGGGAATAAGGAAAAGGATTGCCTGCAAAAGGACCAAAGTTGTGCTGAGGTGTAGCTCAAGCAATAGAGTTCCCACCTAGCAAACACGAAGCCCTGAGTTCAAACCCCAGTGCCACCAAAAAAGTTTTGATTACAAAGGAAGTTGTTCAAAAGAGAGGAGCAACTTATGAAAAACTCCTGGACTGCTGAGTTTAAATTACCTGTTCTAGGAATTTGAACTACCTCGTTAACTTTATTGCTGCTACAACTAAAACTGAAAGACTCCATTTCATGCTAGACATGCAGCAAGTAGTAATTTAAAAGGAGTTCTACAGTAATTCAATTATAAAATTGAAATAATCACTGTGTCATGATTATCTGTGCTCCCATGCTCATTGTGGCATTATTCACATAGCCAACATACAAAATTGGTAGCCTTTTAAATAAAGGCCTCATAGTATAAAGGAGTTGTAACTTCAATTTCCTGTTCTAATAATTAGATTTCTAAAAATAGCTATACTGTGATATAACTCAAAAATCATATAATTTATCCATTTAAAGTATAATAAAAGTCAGTGGGTTTTAGTACTCAACCAACATGGCAATCAATTGTAGAATATTTATATCATCCCAAAAAGGAACATTGAACTGGATAGCTGTAACTTCTCATTTCTCACCAATTCCTATCTTCCCATCACCAAACCTAGGCAGCCAACTTATCTGTATCCATCTGTATATTCCAGACATTTCGTGTAAGTACAATCATCATAACATATGATTTTTGTACCTTCATTATACATAATGAAGCATGTTTTCAAGCTTCATACCTGTTTGTAGCATGTATAAGGACATAATTTTATTTACTGATGAATAATATTTAATTTCATTGATACGTTGAATGTTTGGGTTTTTTCCCATTTTGGGGGGCTATTATGAATATTGCTGCTATTAATATTCATGTACAAATTTCATGTAGAAAGATATTTTCATTTCTTTTGCATAAATACTTAGAAGTGAAATTGCTAAATCATATGGTAACTATGTTTAACCATTTGAGAAACTGCCAGACAATTTTTCCAAGTGACTACAACATTTGATATTCCCACTAGCAATGTAAGAGGGTTTTAATTTCTTCATGCCCTTGCTAACACTAGTTATTTATTATTTGTCCTTCTTAATTATATCATTCTAGTGAATATGAGATGGTATCTCATTCTGGTTTTTACTTTTTAAATTTATTTTTAAGCTGGGTGCTGATGGCTCATGCCTGTGATCCTAGCTACTCAGGAGGCAGAGATCAGGAAGATTGCGTTTTAAAGCCAGCCCAGGCAAATAGCTCTTGAGATCCTATCTCAAAAATAACCAACACACAAAAAAAGGCTGTTGGAGTGGATCAAGTGGCAAAGCCCCTGCCTAGCAAGCAGGAGGCTCTGAATTCAAGCCCTAGTATTGCCAAAAAAATTATTTTTCACTGATGTGTAAAACACAAAAAATTGCACATATCAGTGGGGTACCATGTAATTTTTGATACCTGAATACATTGTATAGTGTTTAAATCAAATTAAACACATTTATCTCCTCAAACATTTGCCATTTATTCATGGTGAAAACTTTCAAAATCCTTTTTTCTAGCTTTTTGAAACGTATAGTACATTATGATTATCTATATTACTCATCTGGTTTGAGTTTTGTTTTCCTTGTTGCTAATGACATTGAGCATATGTTCATTGTTTATTAGCCCTTTGTAGACTTTTGGATACATTTCTGTTCAGATCCTTTGTTCATTTTTAATTGAGTCATTTGTATTTTATTATAGAACTGCAATAGTTTTATATATATTCTCTCTATATTTATGGTACATATATCCTTGATCAGATATATGATTTGCAGATTTTTTCTTCCATTTTGTGGGCCGTCTTTTAGCTTTCTTGATACTGTTCTTTGTTGTACAAAAGATTTTTTATTTAAATTTATTTTTAATTTTTAATTGGATAAAGGAATTTTATTATGACATTTCCATACATGCATATAATGTGCATACAATGTTCTTTGATAACATTCACCCTCTCTATAACAATTTATTATCTTCACTCCCTTCTAGCTTTCCCCTTCCACATCCCTAATAGTCTTTTTTATTTTTATGTCCTTTCCCCACCTAGATTGCAAATCTATGATGATCTCCAGTTCTATCTATTTTCCTGCAAAGGACATTTCATTTTTCTTTATGACTGAATAAAACTCCATTTTCTCTCTCTCTTTCTGTCTCTCTCTTTGCCACATTAGCACATTTTCTTTATTTTTCTTTGATTGCTTATTGAAAAAAAAACTGTTTCTGGACTCTAATTCTATTGCATTGATCTCTATGTCTATCCTTATGCAAGTACTACACTATCTTGATTACTGTTGCTTTGTGGTTAGTTTTGAAATCAAAGTGTGGGTCCTACATCTTTGCTTGTAAGCTTTCTGGGTGTCCTGAAATTCCATATGAATTTTAGGATCTATGGCTTGGTTTCTGTAAAGATGTCATCTGGAATTTTAATATAAATTCTACTGACTTTTTAAATCAGTTTGGAGAATATTGCTCAAGGTCAGCCTACATTTCCTAAGCTCAGATAGCTGGAGTTTCGATCTGTGGCTGCTGAGCTGCTTGACAGACACTCAACTAATCTTAGTCAAGGGGAAATTAGATTAAGATTTGCCTCCTGTGGAGGCTTGGTGGCCAAACTCAGAACTCATGACAGGGAGGTGAATATGTGAGGGACAGGATCCTGGCTAATAGCACTGTCTTCATCCCTGGGGAAGAACTTACCGCTGAGTCCACATTTCCATTATCTACTAATGTATGTGTCTTTGGGGAGAGTCCTCTTGCTAAGATCTTGATGTCCACTCCTCCTGGAAGGTGGACAAGCACTCAGGTAACTGAAAGAGCACAGATCTGCTTCAGTCTGAGAAACATCAGGAAGAGTTCAACAGAAGAATCATGGGATAAAGTGGGGAAAAGGGGGTGCTGAGAACATGTTCCAGAGAGAGAAAAGTAGCAGGCTTACAGGTGGTGTATGGGGGAGACAAATGAAGAAGGTAGAGGAGACACATGGGCAAGAGAGATGGACCCTCCAAAAGTGGCAGAAAAAGGTCCTGTAAGAGAAACATTCAGGAAAGAGGAAGGAACTGGTGATAGAAAAGTAGGAGAGGAAGATGAAAGAATGTGAAAGGGCAGGTGTAGGAGAAGAGATTTTGTAGAAAGCTGATAGATTCTGTAAATCACCCATTGGGGGATATAGTGCAAATAAAGGCTATTGCAGACAAACAGCTCATGGGAGCATGTCTTAATCTGTTTCATTCTGCTATATCAGAAGACTGAGGATAGATAAGCTATAGTAAACTTACTTCTTACATTTTGGAAAGCTGGGAAGTTCAAAATGCAAGGGCCTGTATATGGGAAGGACTTTGTGCTGTATCATTACATGAAGGAAGGCAGAAGGGCAAAGGAGTGCATCCATGAAGAGAGAAATGGGGGTTGGAGTGGGAGAATGGGACCAAATCAATTATTTTTATCAGGAACCCACTCCCATGGTAGTATTATAAAAGACAGCCCAAGCCAAAATTAAACAAATTCAAATGATTTCAGTCTCATTAAAAAAAACACTCAATTATATTATAAAAACAAAGGAGAAATAGGATTTTTGAAAACAAGGAATAAAGCAACAAACTCTTGCCCACCACATCACTATTTTCATATTTTAAAGTGTAAATAATGCCAAATAGTTTTTAGCAAACACATATAAATTATCAGGGTGAGGCCTGGCTGATACAATGATTAAGTGAGTGTGTAATACAAACAGGCAACAAGGTGTCAAGGGGCCTGAGGCCATGCACATGGTGAGTGAACCAGCCCTGAGTTCACCAGGCCACACAACAACTCACTTTCACAACTGGAATGACCATGATTCTTCTTTCTTTTGAAGACAACACATCTGAACAAGACTGATTCACAATTTTAGAAATAAGTGGAGGGAAATGCAGAGTCATGAAAAGAAACAGAAAACTTCACTCAAAGACAGCTACGCACCCACATCATAACAAGAAACTCCGTCCACATGCAACTTTCTGCCATTAAAGGCCAAAATGACAGGAATATGGTATCAGACAAGAAGTGTCACGAACTAGCCGAGGCCAAGATTTAAACAAATACACATCAATAATGTCTACCCAAAAAGTCTGTGAAATAAAAGCAAAATCTAGTCCTTGTCCACCAATGCCTTGATACAGTATTAGGCCAATATGAGTTTAGCCAGGTACACCTGCTATTTCCTTGTTTTAAGGTCAAACAGACCTCTCTGATTTTTTGATCCTATTGTTTATGGGGCTGAGGAACAAACTCAGGGCTTTGTGCATGCTAAACAACACTCTCCCTCTAAGTTACATTCCTATTCCTTACATGTACATTTGAACGTGTACAATTGAAAGCATCTCTCAGATAAGCAGAAAAGCATGTATCATAAACAAGGGAAACAATCCAAAATATGTGCTTGCCCCATAGACTGAGAACCCAGAGTCAATTCCTGCTCATATGAATAAATAGCTAATGCCATTCCCTGAATTAAGGAAGATGGCAAGTTCAAGACCAGCCTGAGACACACAGTTAGTTCCAGGCCAGCCTGGGACAAGATGTTATTTCAAAACAATAACAACAAGCCAATTGAAGTAACTCAAGCCTGTAACCTAGCTACTGGGGAGGTGGAGATCTGGAAGATCACAGTTTGAGGTGAGCTAGGGCAAAAACTTCACAAGAACCCATCTTAACCAGTGGCAGAGTGCAGAGCCATGTGCCTGTTATCCTAGCTACACTGGGAAGTACGAACAGGGTGTCCTGGGCATAAAGAGAGACCATAATTCAAAAATAACTAATATAAAAAGGGTTGGTGGAGTGAGTCAAGTGGTAGGATGCCTGACTGGCAAGCTCAAGACCCTGAGTACAATCTTCTAATAACACCAAAATAAATAAATAACACTAACAACAACTGCAAAATAGCAGTTATCATGAAGCCAGTTCTTGAGTTGATGTCCTCCAGGAGAAGCTGTGATTCTGGCAAATTCAAAACCCTCTAGTCTAAAGTGAACTTTAAACCTTGCTGATTCAATTTTTTCCAGTACTGGGGACTGAACTCAGGATTTCAAGCATTCTACCACTTGAGCTATACCCTCATCTTTTTTGTTTTAATTTTGTCCATCAACAGGGTCTTGACAACATTGCCTGGATGACCTTGAACTCCATGATCTTCCTGCCTCAGTTTCCCCAGTTCTGGGATTTCAGAGGTATGCAACCATGCCTGTCCCTGCCAGTGCTCTATAATTCCACATATAATGCTAGAATAATGCCAATATTGCAACTTAAAGAATCATTGCACATAATAGCATAGAGGCAGTATTGCATTACTCTTTCTCCATGTGTAATATGATCTTTACTTGAGTTCTAAAATATAAAATATTTGGTGGGGGGCACTTGTCTATTTTCATGGGCATTGGAATGTCCATCTCCCATCCCAGGACCCCACTGTATCTCACCTCGACTTTGGAGAAGCACAGGTGCTTGATTCCTGGCTTAATTGCCTTTTATCACATGTAGACCCACAAGTCCACGCTGGTAGTAAAGTGGAGTCTATAGCAGGTCTTTAAAGATTCTATAAGGCCCCAAATATGACTAAGGGAGACTAAGAAAGAAACCCATGAATCTCATTAGGATTCACTGAACACACCACAGATGATTACTGTCTCAAAAATAAGAAACACAACAATACAGAAATATCATTAATTTTTTTATGTTTAAGGGTCCATGCAACAAGAAAGAAAATATTAAACATTTAGAAACTATAATGATAGAAAAACTTAATGGTAAAGTAAAATGAAAAGTTTGACTTTGTGTCCTCCACAAATCAGTAATTGTCGAAAAGAGGCACAAAGGTTATTAGAAAAATCTGGTTTGTGGATGGAACATAACGTGGAAATGTAATTGTGAAAAAGTCCAAGAAACACAGTTAATAGAATAAAATAATAATATACACAAATCTACAGTAAAATAAAACCATGAACTAAGTTTAATGGCAGTGAGGACAGAGGGTCCATACCAATCACTGTCATAGCATGGGTCTCCTCGATCTGATTAAGTTCAGCATTACTAAGGAAGACTATCCCAAAATGTTATTTTTAAGAAACTTTGCAATTATGGAACAAGACCACAATTTCAGCAATATAAATTATGTCAAGCAGGCAGTAATAAAATTCAACCTATTTGATCAGACATTCATTTCTTTCTCTGATAGTTGAAATTGACATCAAACCTTCCAAAGGAAACTTCTGAGGACCCCAATCCAATGAACAAAAGTTCATTGGATTGCATGAGACTGAATAGCCAGTATTAAATGCCAAATAGGTCCAATCTTGTCAGACAAGAGTGAGCAAGAACACCTACAGTGACACTACAGAACACCTTAGTGTCACTTAGTGTAGAAGGACAATCTACTTCTGAATATGCAAAGAAAAATACTTTAATTTGAAGAATATTTATGGATCAAGGCCCACTCTAATTCAAAAAATTCAAATCACTTCAATACCATGAAAAAACTTCACAAAATTATAATGTAAAATAAATGTAGAGATACAATTTTCAGTAAAAAGGAATAAAGCAAAATATTGTGGCCCACCTCACACTCTTTTCATATTTGTAAAGTGTAAGAAATACCAAACATTTTAGGAAAATACACGGAAGTTATCAGGACGCCACTTGTTTAGGCATGGTGCTTACATCAGCAAGGGGGTGTCAATGGTCCCAAAAGCCATAGGCGTGATGAGTGAATAACCACTGAGCCAGCCAGGCCACCCAGCTCCTTGTTTTCACATTGAAACAAACATGATTTATTGTAATTTTGAAGACAAGGATGAAAAGAACTGATTCACAATTTAAGCAAATAACTTACATGAAATGTACAGCCATGCCGGATAGAAAATTTCACTTAAAGGCATCTATACACTCATAGCATCATGACTCAACACATTTGCTCAGCCTGTGACTTTCCTCCTTTTCAAGTCCCAAATGACAGGAATATGGTCTCTGGTAAGAAGTATCAGGAAAACAGCCAAGGCCAAGATTTCAACAAATACACACAGACAATATCTACATAACAAGTCCGTGAAATAAAGGCAAAATCAGGCCTCCAAAGACCACTGTGCAGTCTTGAGCCTACAGCAGCTCAGCCAGGTGCACTGCTCTTTCCTCATTTTAGGATCAAACACGACCTTAGGATCATGTATAGAACAGTTCCAGAACAACATTTACACAGACAAGATGATCTGACTCACCAAGTGGTTACATAGAGCACAACACTGGAGGCCAGGTGACTAAGTTCCTTCCCTGTCATCACTGCCAAAGTCCATGGGACACACCTTATTAAGTCCTTAGAACACACAATATACCTGATTCAATCAAGCATCACAGCACAAAATACTGTGTACACATGTATGTAAATGGAAAAACGATACCTGTTGAAACTCTTCCAGGAATGAGGAAAGGAGAGGATAAAGGAAACGGTGGATGGGGTGAGTTCAAATATGATATATTTGATATATTTTAAGAACTTTTGCAAATTCCACAATGTACCCCCACCCAGCACAGCAATAAAAAAAGAACAAGAAAAACCCAAACATCACAACACAAACCACCAATTATCATTCGCTGGTAAATGGATGGAATTGGAGAACATCATTCTGAGTGAGGTTAGCCTGGCTCAAAAGACCAAAAATCGTATGTTCTCCCTCATACACCGACATTAGATTAAGGGCAAACACAACAAGGGGATTGGACTTTGAGCATATGATAAAAGCGAGAGCACACAAGGGAGGGGTGAGGATAGGTAAGACACCTAAAAAACTAGCTAGCATTTGTTGCCCTTAAGCAGAGAAACTAAAGCAGATACCTTAAAGCAACTGAGGCCAATAGGAAAAGGGGACCAAGTACTAGAGAAAAGGTGAGATAAAAAAGAATTAACCTAGAAGGTAACACCCACGCACAGGAAATCAATGTGAGTCAATGCCCTGTATAGCTATCCTTATCTCAACCAGCAAAAACCCTTGTTCCTTCCTATTATTGCTTATACTCTCTCTACAACAAAATTAGAAATAAGGGCAAAATAGTTTCTGCCGGGTATTGAGGGGGTGGGGGGGAGAGGGAGGGGGTGGAGTGGGTGGTAAGGGAGGGGGTGGGGGCAGGGGGGAGAAATGACCCAAGCCTTGTATGCACATATGAATAATAAAACAATAAAAATTAAAAAAAAGAGTCAAAATTAATTCATCTTACCCTTCCATGATCGCTAGAGCGTGAGGAGGTCACATTCCCACAATCTTCTATGGAAGCCCAGACACACAACCTATAGTGTCGCCAGACTACAACCCCACCTTCTAAGAATGTCATTGGAGGATCTGAAATGATTGACAGGACGTCTGTCCACTCTTTCCAGGTCTATAAGCAGTAACTCCACCCACATCTCAAAACTCAGCTCAAAAATTCAATACCATGTGTCGTTGACTTGTGCTTCACAGACCACTAGGTCAATGGCCTGAGCTTCAACCTGCCTGGGAAGAACTAGCGCTCACTACTTACTCTGCAGTGGACAATGGCTCTGGTTATGTATACCGGTCAGAACAATGGGGCTTTGAATCAGGCTCCTCCTCCATCCAGCCACACAACTTTGGGTCGGTTGGTTGGGTTTTTATTTATTTATTTATTCTTTTACTTTTTTTTTTGAGACAAAGTAAAACTACATAGCCTAGTGTGGCCTGGGCTTGTTATGTACTCCAGGCTAGCTTTGAAATCTCGAGCCTGCTACCTAGGCCTCTATAGTAAATGGGACTACAGGCAAGAACAATCAGGCCCACCCTTAATATCTTCTTTGTCCCACTGCTGAGGATTGAACTCATGGCATCGCACATATAAGGAAGTACTCTACTACTGAGCTACACCCCAAACTCCTGTAGCTGTACGACTCAGGATGGTCCCTTGCTTCAGATCCTTCATTTGTTAAAAGACACGAAAACTAACATGGAGTGAGTGAACTCTAACCATTTTTCTTGTACCTGCTTCATAGCAAGTATTCTCATATTGTTATATTATTATCAACTTCCTTCACAATTCGGGTCAAATCTCTCCTCTTCCTAGACATTTAGGCACCTTCACACACTATATTTATCTGCGTTCTTACATTCGTTGTCTACTTAACTTTCATAGCACATAATCTGTGCTGATGCAACCCTTCAAGGAAAGGTAGAAGGAGAAGGGGAGAAGGAATCCTTAGGTATATGGAGGGGCCTGTAACTGGGGGAAACAGATCCCTGTCCTCACTGCATTATGAAGCTCTGAACCTGCACACATCTTCATAGCCCGTGAATCACGTGTACACTACATGCACATGCATTGTACCAAGACCACCTCCTCTAAGTGCTAAGGCATCCACTATGAGAAATATGTTCTCTTTCATTGCCACGTTTAACCACAATAAAGTACTGTGAGGGAAAGCATACAGTCTAGTCCATAAATTGCCTTGCATACATGAAAACAATTTCCCATGTCAAATGGACCTGACACGTCTACTGGGTATTCCATCCCACAGTAGCACAATATACATTCTTCTCAACAACTCATGGAACTTTCTCCAAAAATATTTTAGGTCACAAAGCAAGTCTTAACAAACATAAGAAAACTGAAATAACCCCCTGCCTTCTGTCTGACCACAACAGAATAAAACTAGAACTCAACAACAAAAGAAACAGCAGAAAAATTTTCAAACACCTGAAAACTGAACAACATGTTCCCCTGTGACTAGTAAGTCACAGAAGAAATAAAGCAGAAAATCAAAAACTTCCTGGAATTTCATGAAAATGATAGTACAACCTACAAGAACCTCTGAAATATAGCCAAGGCAGTGCTAAGGGGAAAGTTTATAGCCATGAGTGCATATGTTAAAAACACAGAGAGATCTCAAATAAATGACCTAATGCTGCATCTCAAACCCCTAGAAAAACAAGAACAAGCTAAACCCAAAATTAGCAGAAAAGAAATCATAAAAATAATGGCTGAAATCAACAGAATACAGACAAAAACATGCAAAGAATCAATGAAACAAAAAGCTGGTTCTTTGAAAAGATAAATAAAGATTGATAAACCCCTAGCAAATCTAACTAAAATGAGAACACAAAAGACACATATTAATAAAATTTAAAATGAAAAAGGGGAGAAAAAAATAAACAGCAAGGAAATACAGAAGATCATAAGGATTACTCTGAAAACCTACATTCAAATAAATTGGACAATCTAGAAGAAGTGGATAAATTTCTAGACACATATGCCCATCCAAAATTGGACCAAGAGTATATAAATCACCTAAATAACTATAACAAGCAATGAAATTGAAGAAGTAATAGTTTCCCCAAAATGAAAAGTCCAGGACCTGACAGATTCATAGCTGAATTCTACCAGACCTTTAAAGAACTAATACTAACACTCCTCAGTCTTTTCCTTGAAACAGAAAAGGAACACAGCCAAAATCATTCTATGGAGTCAGTATTACACTCATCCCCAAACCGGACAGGGACACATCAGAAAGAGAATTACAGGCCAGTCTCTCTAATGAACTTAGATACAAAAATCCTCAATAAAATATTGGCAAACTGAATTCAACAATGTGTCAAAAAGGTCATACACCATGATCAAGTCAGTTTCATTTCAGGGATGCAGGGATGGTTCAACATATACAAATTGTTAAATGTAATACAGCATATTAGCAGAGGTGAAGAGAAAAATCACATGATCATCTCAAAAGATGCAAAAAAAAGCCTTTGACAAAATACAGCATCCTTTCTTGACAAATGTTCTGATGAAACTAGGAATAGAAGGAATGTACCTCAACATAACAAAGGCTATATATGACAAGCCTATGGCCAACATCATACTAAATGGTGTAAAACTGAAGCATTTCCTCTACAGGCAGGAGTAATAAACACAGGAAGAAGGAATAAAAGGAATTCAAATAGCAAAGGAAGCAGTCAAACTATCCGTGTATGCAAATGGCCTGGTTTTATACCTAGAGGAACTGAAAAACTCTGCCAAGTAACTCCTACACATCATAAATGCCTTCAGCGAAGTAGTAGGAAACAAAATCAGATTACAAAAAACAGTAGCCTTTCTATATACCAACAGTGAACAGACTGAGAAAGAAAATAGGAAAACAATTCCACTTATAATAACTTCAAAAAATAAAATACCTAGGAATACACTTAACAAAGGAAGTGAAAGTACTCTACAATGAAAACTATAAACCATTGAAGAAAGAAATCAAAGAAGACTACAGAAGATGGAAAGATCTGCCATGCTCATGGATTGGTAGAATCAATATTATAAAAATAGCTATGTTACCAAAAGCAAGCTGCGTGTTCAATGGAATTCCCATCAAAATTCCAATGACATTAATCACAGAGATTGAAAAATCAACCCCAAAGTTCATTTGGAAGCACAGAAGACTGATAATAGTCAGGGCAATACTGAGCAGAAATAGCAATAGTGGAGGTATCACATTGCCTGACTTTGAATTAGATGAAAGAGCCATAGCAATAAAAACAGCATGGTACTGGCACAAAACAGACAATGAAAACCAGTGGAACAAAACAGAAGACCCCACAGCTGTGCCCACCTGATTTTTGACAACGGTGCCCAAAACTTATGGTAGAAAAGATAGCCTCTTCAACAAATATTGCTTGGAAAACTGGATATCTGCATGCAGAAAACTGAAACTAGATCCATGTCTTTCACCCTGTACAAGTTTCAACTCAAAGTGGATTAAGGATCTTAATATAAGACCTGAAACTTTGAAGCTAGTACAAGAAAGAGCAGGGAATACACTGGAATTAATAGGCATAGGCAATGACTTCCTAAATAGAACTCAAAACGCTCAGCAACTAAGAGAAAAGATTGACAAATGGGACTACATGAAATTAAAAAGCTTCTGCACAACAAAAGAAATGATCTCTAAATTGAAGAGGCTGCCCACAGAATGGGAGAAAATCTTTGCCAGCTATACAGTTGACAAAGGATTAATAACCAGAATATAAAGGGATCTCAAAAAACTAAACTCCCAAAAGAATCAATGACCAAATGAAGAAATGGGCAAATGAAGTGAATAGAGCTTTTTCCAAGGATGAAGTCCAAATGGCTAAAAATATCACATGAAGAAATGCTCACCATCTCTGGTCATAAAGGAAATACAAATCAAAATCAAGTTAAGATTCTACCTCACTCCTATTGGAATGGCCACCATTAAGAACACAAACAACAATTGTTGCCTAGGATGAAAGGAAAAAGGAATCCTCATATGCTGTTGGTGGGAATGTAAATTAGTACAACCTCTATGGAAAACAGTATAGCTGCTCCTCAAAAAGCTAAAAATAGAACTCCCATATGATCCAGCAATCCCGCTCCTAGGGATATACCCAAAGGAATGTAAGTCAGGTTACAATAAAGGCACCTGAGTACCCAGGTTTATTGCAGCACTATTCACAATAGCTAAGCTATGTGAACAGCCAAGATGCCCCACTACTGATGAATGGATCAAGAAAATGTGATATTTATTTACAATAGAATTTTATTCAGCCATAAAGAAGAATGAAACTTTGGTGCTTTTGCAGGTAAATGAACGGAACTGAAGGACATAATCTTAAGGGAAGTTAGCCGGAGGTCTCATGTTTTTCTTATATGTGGAATATAGGCCCAATACAAATATGGACACCATTATGAAAAACATGTCATACTAAGGGGAGGGCACTAACAGGAGAGGGAGCGTAAAAGAAGGAAGTTAAGGAGATGAATATGGTTGATGTATTTATTACAAAAGAATTAATATAAAAAATTTAAATCTGTTGAAATCATCATAAGAAGGGGACTAAGGTAGAAAGTAGAAAAATGGAGAAGACAAACCAATCTGGTTTAATATATACATATTAAATATATATATATATGGAACTGTCCCAAGGAAACTCCCTGTATAGCTCTCTTAAACAAATAAAAATGTCCTTTTTTCGGCTTACAAAATCAGAGAACAGGAAGGCAGAACAGGTCCTGTCTGGGGGTTGGTACCAGTGGGAGGGGAGGAGGATATAAGGAAAGGGTGAAGGAGGCTGAATGTAGTGAAAATATTATGTACTCATGTATGAACATGGAAAAATGAGACCTGTTGAATCTATTCCAGGAGTGGGGGGAGGGTACAGGAGAATGATGGAGGGGGTGAACTCAACTATGATATTTTGTAAGAACTTTGGGAAATGTTACAATGTACCCCCAGTACAACAACAATTTTAAAAATAATAAAGTGGGATAAGAATGTCTGCTTGATAGTGACAACCCAAATATCATCGGCAAGCAGTTCTGCACCCCTCAGTTCCTTGGAAACTCCCCATTGCCCCGAAAAGCATTTGAGAGAATCTTTAGAGTGGGGGGGGCACTACATGGGGATGATTAGAAGTTGAGGCATGGGCAAGGGTAGTTGGTTGGGAGTGGCTCCGAGCATAACATTATACTCATTGTGCCAACACTATAGGGTATAAAAAAGGCATATGAATCAAGTTCCACAGCGGTACTCCTGGTGGATGCCTGAAATCTCAGCACTCAATGAAGAGGCAGGAGGGTGATGAATTCCCTGGACTGCAGGGGATTTCTGTGGACAAAAATAAATAATTGCAATTATTTATCTGCAATTGGAGAAAAAGTAAAGTGATCTGAAGTCTGTGTACTCGTGAACTTATCAGCAGGAGGTGAGACATTGTAGCTCATGGGAGTTTGGTTGCACATTTCTCACTCCGGCTCCATCTCTCCTGAACTCTGGAGAAGAACGGGTGCTTGGCTGCTGGCTTAAATTCTCTTTCACCACATGTAGATTCACACATGGACTGTTCAACCAGTCCAACTGGTAGTAGAGTACAGTGTGCAAGGGGCCTTTGAACATTCTGTAAGGCCACTGTGTATGTATCCTTCTGCCTAGGCCTCTAGGGTAGCTGGGAATGCACGCATGTGCCACCAGGACCAGCCTCATATCTTGTTTTTTTACGTGCTAGGTATTCAACCCAGAGGTTTTTTTTTTTTTGGCCCTGGGATTTGAACTCAGGGCCTACACCTTGAGCCACTCTGCCAGCCCTTTTATTGTGATGGGCATTTTCAAGATAGGGTCTCACCAACTATTTGCAGGGCTGGCTTTGAACTGTTATCCTCCTGATCTCTGCCTCCCTGAGTAGCTAAGATTTCAGGAGTGAGCCACTGGCGCCTGGCACAACCCAGAGCTTTGCACATCTTAGGCAAGTACTCCACCACTGAGCTACGCTCCAAATCCCTGTAACTATGTAACTGTGGATAATTTCTTGTCTCAGATTCTTCCTCTGTTAAGTAAATATCATGTTGGGACTGTCACACATAGAGTGAGCTATGGCTGAGCAAGTCTCTTGTGCCTGTTACATACCAAACATTTCTGCACTGTTGTCATTTTATAATCAACTTCCTTTATGATTTAGATCAAATCTCCCCTCTTCCTGGAGATTTCCTGCACAATCACAGACTATATATAAGTGCATTTTCACATTCATTGTCACCTTATCGTTCATAGTACATAATTTCACCATATAAAATACTGTCTATACAATCAGACATACTCTGGCCTGATTAGACATGACAATGATGGATGTCAGTAGCAGGAGATAGCAAAGAAAAGAGTGCAGGGCAAAGAACCCCAGACATGATGCTGCAGATAAGTTAGAGGATTAAAGCCTCCAATAACTACATCAAATTGACTTTCCAAAGCTGTCACTCAGGCATCAGTGTGTCCAAGGGATCAGCACGGAGAGATGGTATAAAAAGACTGGCAACTCAGCATAAGATAGTCACTAAGGGTCCACCAGGGGTAATGAATTCTTCTGTGCCTACAGGTGCGGTGATGACAAGAGTCTTGAATGAGCACACTAGGTCATGGCATGGGTGATTCTGCAGTGGCTCCCACGGAAAGTGAGCAAGCACAAGGCGTCAGAGGCTATTACCCACCTGATGATGCTGCTGCCTGCAGAGATGGCAGTGCCAACAAGTGACGAACAAGACTCAATGGAAGAACATTTTGGGGAAGGCATAATCTTACAGCCATAAGATAATATGCCGATGATATTCTGAGATGATTCAGGGGCGTTGGGTGGAAAGGACTTGGACTTCAGAGTAGGAGAAAGACCTAGAGCTGTGCATCTAGAAGGCCTCATAGAAGATTCACTGTGGGAGTCCTACAGCAGCTGAGGTCTCCTGAGGACAGAGAATGGGTTGCGATCAGAGGCAGAGTCCTAAGGAAACTGCCACCGAAAGGGCAGGATCAACAGGTGGCAGTACTAAAGGAGACACAAAAAAGGACTCCTCGGGGTACAGAAACTAAGGCCCAAAAAGCCATGGCTTTGGCACAGGAATTGTTCCAGAATCCTGGTGAACCATCTCTCTAGCTGCCAAACATTCTCAAAGAACCTCCTGATCAGCAGCAATTCCTATCTAAGTGTGTCTCTGGCTTTCTGAGGCTGTAGTCACCTTAACTCACACATTCCACACATGTGGCCAATTTGCCTCATATTATGGGAGGCACTGCAACGATGACAAGACTCATTCCCAGATGTCCATACAGCCTTGAGAAGACTCTGAGTGAATGCTACCATCTGCTAAAGTATGATAAGGAGTCCAGTTGATGGTAACGATCCAAATGTCAGGGCAACCAGTTCTACAGGCCCTCAGTTATTTGCAAGCTCCCCATTGCACAGAGAAGCATTTAAGAGAATCTCTGGAGTGAGGGGATACATTATGTGGGTGCTATATGGATTGAGGCATGTCAAGGGTTGCTGGTTGAGAGTTGCTCTGAGCAAATTGTGGGATTCATTGTGCAATACCACAGAAGGTCACAAAAGTCATATGAGTAAAGTTCCGAGGCAGGGCTCATAGTGGATGCCAACGTCTTAGCACTCAAGGCAAAGACAGGAGGATCATGAATTCCAGGGTACCTTGTACTACAGGATCAAAAATCAAGACCTATCTGCAATTGGAGAAAAGAGAAGTGATGTGAAGTCTGCGTACTGGTGAACTCATCAGCAGGAGGGTGAGACACTGTAGCTCTGGCCATTTTAGACTGAGTGGCAAGAATATAGTTGGTGACACTTCTGTCCCAAGATCTACAGAAAATCCCAGGGATAGATTCATCTCAGTTCCATTTACCATGTGGCACAGCTACAGGCAAGACAGGCTGTTACAGTCTTCTTCTCCTTTCCTGTGGGGGCAGATTGACGACCACATTGGTAATGAATGAAATGATTAATCCAAGGTAAGATGTATACAGGAAGAGAATTTTAGTAAATCGGACATTGCATACAAGCAGCAGATATTTTAAGTCATGCCAAAAACCCTTAACTCATGTAATTGTACTAGTACAAAGAGTTTATAAGACCTAGCACTGTGGCATAAAGGAATAGGCCTCAGACACAGGGACGAAGATGCTATTCAGGCTTTATTAGGAATGGACAGGGCTTGCTGCTTCTACCTGTGGTTCTTAAGACTTCTTGGACTGATCTTTTATAGGCACTGGTCCCCTATTTCTACCTTACACTTGACATTATCGGACTTTGCCCCTCTATTCCCATTTTTCCTGAGCATGTATTTGTGGATTTTATAGAGTGGCAGAAATGATTACTTCTCGTAGTCTGTATTAGGTTACCTACTACCTTCATATTCTATTTTGGTATTTTTTTAGATCCGCCATTGTTAGGGGAACAACTTTCTCAAGAAAGGAAGAACATCTATCATGGCTAAGAGACTTTACATTCCTGCCACCATGCTCATTTCTTCAATGAACCAGATGAACTAGCTCATAGCTTTGGACTGGGAGTGTATAGCTGTATCAGAGCACTTCACAAGTAAGCTCAAAGCCTTGTACTCAATCCCGGTACCTCAAAAATAAATATATAAAAATACATTAAAAAACCCCAATGTAAATAAATAACTGGTTCAGAGATTCACATAGCAAAACCACAGCTTCCTTAATCACACAGGCATTCATTGTGAATAATAAAAATCTATACATGGGAGGTCCTATCAAACACTATTGCAAAAACACAACTATTTTACAAAATGCAAGAAATCAATGTGACATAGATTTTAAAGGATCAGAAATGAGCATAGTTCAGGAGAATCCAACAGGAAGCCTTCTAAGTTACATTCTCTGTAGTGCAGGTACTCATGAAACTTAGCAGGTCATCATTCAAATCCCATGAGTATGAATGGTTCAGACAGAGTGAAGAGAAAAGTACTAAAGCCAGGAGTTTTGGCCAGAGGACTGAGTCACACAGAACAGAGAATAGTATAGGAAGGTCTCAGAGAAAAGGTGCCTGCTGAAGAGACCAATCAGCCTGAGACCCCACTCTCTACCCTGGAGGATCAAAACATGCTACAGACACATTTTCTTTCCTTTCTCTTTTTGGTGGTGCTCAGAATTAAACCAGGGCCTTGTTTATATTAAGCAACCACTCTACCTTGAATTACATTTCTATTCTCTGCCTGCCCATTCTGACGTGGCCCCATATGTAAAATATTTTCAAATCATCTCTTGAATGAGGACAAAAGCAAATATTATCAACAAGGAAAACAGTTGAAAAGGTTTCCCCGTTGATTCTGAACCTAAAGTCAACTCCTGTTTATATGGATAAATAGCTTATGTCATTCCCCGAACTTAGAAGGCTGAGACAGGAGCATGGCAAGTTCAAGACTAGCCTGGGACACACAGTGAGTTCCAGGCCAAACCTGGAACAGCAACACCCTGTCTTAAAACAACAAAAGCAACAACAAAATGCTGATGTCACAAAGTCAGTCCTATAGTAAAGTCCTCGAGGGGAGGTTCATGACCTCTGTAGACCCCTATAGACTAAGGTTAACATCAAACCTGCCAATGTTTTTTCTTTCTGTACTGGGGATGGAGCACAGGGATTCCAGCACAATACCACTCGAGCTATGCCCCCATCTCTTTGTTTAATTTTGTCCTTCAGACAGGATCTTGCTAACACTGACTGTGCTGGCCACGAACTCATGATCCTCCTGCCTCAGCCTCCCCAGCACTGGAATTACAGGTGTATGCCACCATGCTTGGCTCTGTTCTCCATGTACAAGTGTTATTATTTAGTTGAGTTCTAAAATATAAAATATAAACTTATCTTTAATCATGGAGAGACAGGATAGATCAGGGAAATTGAGGCATGGGAAACAGAAGCTAGAAAGTCAGAGATAAACACTATATTAATGAATGGCTTCATTGAAAGCATCTAGGCACTATTTTCTTTGCTTTAAGCCACACACTGGCTCAATAAGCTCCATTTGGTAAAAAGGAAAAGGAGCATGTCTCTCCCTCTTTCCTTGCCCCCTTCCTCAATGATAATTATTGTGCTCTGGAGACTGAGCAAGGATATTTTAAAGAAAAACACGTGCTAGGAAAATAAGTCCTCTGGGCACAAAAAGTGTTTACAAAAGAAAAATACTTATCTTAACAAGCACACTTGTCCTAAAGTGACCACCTGGCAGGACTCATTCTTTAGTAAAAGGGATGTTCAAATAGCTATGTCATAGTGACCTAAATTCAATGGGCAAGCCAACCTTGAAATCTTTGGGCTCAATTGATAAGACAGTATAAACTGCAAAAATGACTAATTTTACCAGGTGTCAGAAAAAAGAGGGGCACTTATCCTAAGGTAAATTCAAGCCAAACCCCCAAACTACTCTCTCATCATAAATACTCCTGATGTTACAAGACTCATGGCACCTGTTATCAGATGTACCTGCACCCATATCTGGGCTGTGCATGATCAACTTTCTTGTCTCTACCTTAATGTGTCCTAAAATTGTTTTCTTCAACAGCATCATGAACTCAGTACTGAAGGGCCAGGCAGAGACCTCCTCCCTTTGGAGACCTCCTCTCTGGAGTGTCACCCATTCCAGTAACAACAGGAGTTTGGCTGCACATTTCTCACTTCAGGAACTAGTTCCATCTCACTTGGATTTTGGAGAAGTACAGATTCTTGGCTCCTGGCTTAAATTGTTTTTTACCACCCATAGATTCAAATACTGACTGTTCAATCAATCCAAGCTGGTAGTAGAGTTAAGTCTTCAAGAGGCCTTTAAACATTCTGTAAGGCCATGATGTACGACTATTAGGGAGATTGAGAAAGTCCACAAATGCCATTAGTGTTCACTAAACACTGCCCACGGTTGGTTATTGTTGCAATAAGAAGAAGCAGTGCCATACTGAAATACCATTAAAATATTTTTGTATTTAGTAGATCCATGAAACAAGATACAAACTACTAAAACTTTCGAAAATATAATGGTGTCAATAATTTAATGGTAAAATAAAATGACAAGTTTGGCTTCATGGCCTCCACAAATAAGTAACTGCCAAAAAGAGGCACAAAGGTTATTAGAAAAATCTTTTCCTTGTCTGTGAATTGAAGATAACACAGAAATTTTTAAACAAAACTCATGAAAATGGCCAGGACCACAATAAACAGAATAAAATGATACTACACACAGATCTACTGTAAAGTAAGATCCCAAACTGGGTACAATATAGATATAAGGAAATGTCACAGCAAAACTCCCACATATAACTATCATATACTAATAAAAATGTTTGAAAAAGAGAGATAAGGAATGAAACATAATATTGATAACCAAAAAAAAAAAACGGCAGCATGGACAGCGGGTTAACAACAATCACTGTCATAACAAAGGAGGTCCCCACAAATTGATTAAGTTCTCCATTTCTAAGGCAAGACTATGCCAAAATGTTATTTTAAAGAAAATTTGTAATTAGAAAAAAGACCACAATTTAAGCAATATAATTTATGTCCAATATGCAACTACAAATTTCAAGGCACTTAATCTAACATTAATTTCATTTGCTGATAGTTGAAATGTAAAACAAACCTCCCCAAGGAAGCATCTGAGGAGCCCCAGAACAAAAAGCTTATTGAATTCCATGAGAATGAAAGTCTAGTGTTGAATGCCAAATAGGTCCAATCATGTCTGACAAGAGTGAATGAAGAATGCCCAAAGTGACCGTCACTATTAAGGTCCCAGCTGTACAATCCATTTCCAAATAAGCAAAAGGAAATTCCATTCATTTCAAGAATATTTATGGAACACGGGTCAAATAAAAATTGAACACGTAAAATGACTTCAATGTCATGAAAAACCCACAGTTATTCTGTAATAAAGGTGGAAATAACTATTTTGTAACAGGGACTTAATGGACAACAGTTGCAAACCATACCATTATTTTCATATTTGTAAAGTGCAAATTTCTCATAGAGTCTTGTGGAAAATGCATGGAAGTCATCATAATGAGGCTAGGTTGATACAATGATTATCTGGGTGTGTTAGACACACAGGCAAGAGGTTGTCAGTGGTGGTGAAGGCCTGGTAAAAGGTGAATGACAAGTCCTGGGTCCACCAGGCCACAACCTTCGCATTCTCACATTGAAATGACCAGGAAACATTTTTCTTTTGAAAAGAATGGACAAAGAGAACAATTTTCCATGTAAATAAACTATTTAAATGAAACGTACAGTCATGTAAAGAAACTAAAAACTGCACTCAAAGGCAGCTACCAAACCACAGCAGCAAAACTTGAAAGAGAAACTTGTCAGCAAGTGAATTTCCTCTTTTTCAGACCCAAAACGACTGGAATCTGGTCTCTGACGAGAAGTACCATGAAAAACAGCCAAGACCAATATTTAAACAAATATAAATGGACAATATCTACACAGCAAGACTGAAATGAAGGCAAAATCAGGGTCTTGTCCACCAAAGGTCACTGTGCGGTCTTGGGCCAACAGCAGCTCAGCCAGGTGCACCTGCTGTTTCCTCATTTTAGGATCAAACACGACCTTAGGATCGTGTATAGAGCAGTTCCAGAACAACATTTACACAAACAAGGTGATCTGACTCACCACGTGGTTACATAGAGCACAACAGTGGACACCATGTGACTAAGGACCATACCTGTCATCACTCCCAAAGTCCACCCGACACACCCAATATAGACCATACAACACACCATATACCTGATTCAATCAGAAACCACAGCACAAACCACCGATTGAGAGTCAAAATTAATTCACCTTACCCTTGCGTAATCCTCAGAGGGTCAAGTAGCCACGTTCCCACAATCCCCTAGGGGAATCTCTTACGGAAACCCAGATGCACAACCTACGGTAAACCGAGTATGATCTCCTCAAGAGGTAAAGCTTCTTTAAGAGCCAGACTATAGCCCTGCCTTCCAACAATGTCACTAGGTGGTCTGAAGTGGCTGACAGGCAAACTGTCCACTCTCTCCAGGTCTACAAGTAGAAACTCCACCCCCATCTCAAAACTCATCTAAGTAATTCAGCTATATGTGTCCTTGACTGTGCTTCACAGACCATTCCTGTCCTATTCACAAGTTCTATTAAGACAATGTCCTGGGCTTCAACCTGTCTGGGAAGAACTAGCAATGACTTCTTAGTCTATAATGGACTATGGCTTGTGGTTATGTATTTGGGTTGGAATAATGGGATTTGGAATCATGTCCCAGCCCCTCCTATCAGCTATGCAACTTTTGGGTTGTTTGTTATTTGTTGTTTATAGGGGATTTATTTATTTATTTATTCATTTATCCATTTCTTTACTTAGGTGTTCATTTACAGAATGAGCCAGGAACTGCAAAGTCTTCACTAGCAATTCATGCAGAATTCTCATAGCATATGCCTCTGTCATAAATGCCTCATTTTGCCCCAAGGCAACATTTCTCATGTCACATTCACTAATATGCTTTGTCTTGCTCTGAGGCATGTGGAAGGGCAGGAGACACTGCCTTGAACACATGATGCCTGTCACAATTTCCCACAGGACACTTCTGTCCTCATCCTCCATAAGTAGGTCTGCATAGTACTGCTGCACCAGCCTTTTCCCCACCTCTAAGCTGTAAGCTCCTGAAGGAGAGGCCACATCCAATGTGTCATTCCATTTTCCCTAATTAGAATAGTCCATACCTCTTGTCAGTCTGTAACTGCTATTATTTTTCATGTGAAAGTAACAGCCAGACCACCCTTTCGAAATCCTGTACCTTGTGACTTCTTCACAATTACCCATGAAACCATTCTTTTAGGTCTTCTCCACAGCCTCCCTGCCACAATGAAGAGATGTGACATGACACTATGACAGTGCCATACCACAGGAGAGAGTACAGCAACTGCATATGCAACAGGGAGGAGTTGTCACATAAGTGTCACAAACTGCTTTCAAATATCAAATAAGTTACCTTTGGTCACCGACACATGATTTCTTAAGAAACATAGGGTTTATTACTTTTCTTGGTATCTCAGACCTCAGGTTTCACTGGGTGGGAAACAACAATTGCCCAGGATTTCACTTAATTTAACCAATTACGGCAACAATGAGAAGAGGCTGAATATTAATGAGGTATATAGTTTCTAGACACTCCAGTTCATACTTTTAAAAAGAATGGAATTTGACCTTTGGTGAATGAACTTTAGGGTTTATGATGCTTCTTTCCGAATGAAATCTGTGCCAATAGAAACTTAGATGAATAAGCAGGTTATGATGGCTCACAACAGAGGAAAAAATTGAAAGAATGGTGGTTGGAGCACAGCCTGTGCAAAAACTTAGTGAGACACTATGAGAGCAAATAGACCGGGCATGTTTACCCATGCCTGAAATACCAGGTACAGGGTAGGCATAGGTATGATTATAGCCACTCAAGGTCTCCATCGGGCTGAAATGAGAGAACTTATCTGAAAAATAGGTAAAGCAAAAGGCTTGGAGGTGTGGAATACCTGTTTACAAAGTGGAAGGCCTTGAGTTCAAAGCCAGGTACCATGAAAAAAAAACCCAGCCAAATAGAGTCCAGTGTCTCTTATATCAACAACCAAAATGAGCTGAAGAAGAGGTATGTGTTGAGATGAAAGGTTCCAAGTCCCTTGAGAAGATATTAGCTAGTACATACATACACTTGGCATTTCCCTCCCCCGCGCAACTTGTCAGAAGTCACAAACTGACCTCCAATGTATTAATCACTACACAGAACAGAAGTGACTTTACAAGGAAAAGAAGGAGCAGAAACCTCTCTGGCACTGCCAGATTTCAGGCTGTCTCCAGGCCACAGAGTTCACAAATGATAGAAAGTCCCAAGGGCTGCTGGGTGCTGAGCCCTGCCAGCCTCCATGTAAGGTGTCCCAGCTGACTAGCTCAAAGATGGAAACACCAGGAACTCCTTGTGTGATCCTTGGGTGCTGAGCTGCTCCCTCTTTTGTGGTGACAGTTGATGAGACTCTGGCCTTTGCCATGGCCAAGGAAATCCCAAGGACGGAGCATTCTGATCATTTTGAATGCCCCGTCCTTGGGATTTGAAGGTGGAGGGGCAGGAGGGTTCTGTGGTGCAGTTTAAGACGAAGAGGCAAACACCACTTAGTAAACTAATAAAAGCCTATTATAATAAAAGGGTTTGTCCATGAGGCACATCAGATTCAGACTTGATGGGCAGCCAATGAGTGAAATAGACACAGCTGCACAGTTGGAAACGGAGGATAAGGGATACAACCAATATGCTCCAGCAGCTGACAGGCAGTGTCTACCAAAAGGGGAGCCAGCTACTTTATTCCAGAACCGTCCTGTTCTCAGAAGCCAAGAATGCATTCTTAATTACAAAACTGCAATTTGCAAGCCTGGTATGATGATTTACCACCATAATCCCAGTTATTCAGGAGGCACAGATAGGAGAATTATAGTCTCAAGCCCCTATAGACAAAAAAAAAGCTCAAGTGGTAGACCGCTTTCTCTAGCAAGTATAAGGGCCCTAATTTGAATTCCAAATATTGCAGAAGAAGGAGGAGGGGGAAGGGGGAAAAGGAAGCCAGTAGGGAGAGAAAGAAAAAGAAGGAAGGGAGGGAAAGAAGGAGGGAGGGAGGAGGAAGAGAGAAGGAAGGAAGGAAGGAAGGAAAGAAGGAAGGAAGGGGAAAACTTACATCTAGTTCTACCACACCCTGACCACTACTGTGCAAGTTTTTCAGTTCTTTCATTGCTCCCCTTCCCCTGTCGTAGTTGCACATGAAGTAGCAGGTGTGTGCAGTAATATTCTGCTTCCTCCCCCTTTTCCTAAATGGATGATAGGTTTTGATTAACAAAAAAGGAAGACGGTATGGGGAAAAATACTGGTACTGTGAAAATATCCCCTTTCTTCTTTGGTGTTTTGTTCGTTCAGCTATTATTTTCATATTCCTGCATACTCACATTACTATGAGAACCAGCAGCGCCATACCTCCCTGGCCATTTCCCCATGTACAAGTTTGACCCTTCAGTTGAGTTTTTAAAAATAAAACGTTTGGTGGGGAGCACTTGTCTCTAACCATGGGAGTTTTTTTCATCTCTCATCCCAAGACCCAGATCTATGTCACCTGAAATTTGGAGACATGCAGGTGCTTGGTTCCTGGCTTAAATTGTCTTTCACATCCTGGAAGCCCATGCATTGACTGGTCAACCAGTCCAAGCTGATAACAGAGTGGAGTCTACAATGTGCTTTTAAATATTCTGTAATGCCACTAAGTATTACTAATAGGGAGATGGAGAAAATCCACCAATTCAGTTATGATTCACTGAACACTGCCCACAGTTGGTTATTGTCTCAAAAACAAGAAGCAGTACAATATTGAAATACCGTTAATACTTTTTTATATTTATTAAATCCATGAAACAAGCTATAAGAGATGAAAAGTTTAGGAAATATGATGATATTAAAACCACTAAATGGTAAAATGAAATGAAAAGTTTGAATTAGTGGCATCCACAAAGCAGTAACTGTCCTGTGAGAGGTATAAAGGTTATTATAGCAATCTTTTCCTCATTTGTGGATGAAACATAATGTGGAAATTTTTTAAAGAGCCAGAACACACAGTTAATAGAAGAAAATGATACTAGACACAAATTAAAATCCCAAACTGGATTTAATGGTAGCAAAGGCAAAGTGTTAACAGCAATTACTGAATCATATAGGCAGTATCCACAAACTGATTGAGATCTGCATTTGCAAGCAAGACTGTCCCTAGATGTTTATTTTTTTTATTTTAATCTTTTGTGGCAGCACTGAGACTTGAACTCAGGGCCTCATAGTAGTTAAGCAGGCACTCTACCACTTGAGCCACTCTGACAGCCCTGTTTTGTGTTGGGCTTTTTTGAGATAGGGTCTTGTGAACTATTTGCCCGGGCTGACTTGGAACCCCAATCCTCCTAATCTCTGCATCCTAAGTAGCTAGGATTATAGGTGCAAGCCACCAGCGCCCGGCTTGATGTTTATTTTTAAGAAATTTGTAATTAGGGAACGAGACCACAATTTCACCATATATGTCAAACATGCAATTATAAGCCTCAAGGCACGTGATCAGATATTAATTTCATTCTCTATTAATTGAAATTGACAACAAACCTCTCAAAGGAAACTTCCAAGAGTCCTCAGAACAAAATCTGTTGAAGGATTCCATGAGAATGAACATCTAGTATTAAAAATCAAACAGGTCCAATCCCCATTTCCAAATATGCAAAAGCAAAATGCTTTCATTAGAACAATATTTATGCAACATGGGCCAAAACAAAATTGGACAAATTCAAATGACCACAACATCATGAAAAAAAACCTCATGCAATTTTATTGTAAAATAAAAGGATAAAAAATGATTTTATTGACATAAACACAGACTTAAAGAAACAAACTGTTGCAAACAATATCACTACGTAGGGTATAAATTATGCCACGCATTTTGAGGGAAATACGTGGAAGACATGAGGATGCAGCCTTTTGCTGTAGTGAATAACTGGCACATGGAATACACAAGCAAGAGGGTGTCAATAGTCCTAAAGGCTGTGCACATCACGTGTGAACAAGCCATAAGAGTGCTGGGCCACTCAGCTCCACGTTTTCACATCAATATGGCCATGATTCTTTTTCATTTTAAGAAAATGGATGAAGAGGACTGATTCACAATTTAAGCAAACAACTTAAATGAAATTAACAGTCATGTAGTAAGGAAACAGAAAATTTCACTCATAGGTAGCTAGCGACCGACACCATCATAACCAAAAACCCTGTCTCCCAGTGTGTGACTTCACTCCTACTTAAGCCCAGAATGACAGGAATATGGTCTGTGATAAGAAGTATCATGAAAATGGCCAATACCAAGGTTTAAACAACTACAAATGGACAATACCTACACAACAAGTCTGTGAAATAAAGGCAAAATCAGGTCTGGCTTCCAAAGGCCAGTGTGCGTCCTTTGGCCAATACTTGCTCAGTCAGCTGCACCTGCTGTTTCCTCATTTAAAGAACAAACACGACCTTAGGATCATGTATAGAGCGGTTCAAGAACAACATTTACACAAACAAGATGATCTGACTCACCACGTGGTTACATGAAGCACAACACTGGACGCCAGGTGACTAAGGACTGTCCCCGTCATCATTCCCAAAGTCCATGGGACACACCTGATAAAGTCCTTAGAACACACCATATACCTGATCCGATCAATCATCGCAGCACAAACCACCAATGAAGAGTCAAAATTAATTCATCTTACACTTATGTGATTGCCAGAGGGTGAAGATGCCATGTTCCTGTAGTAAGAAAGGGGAGACCAGAAAAGAAATAGACAGGCTGGCGTTCTGTCAACAAGACGGGGAAGGGGATGGCAAAGCAGAGAGATAACACTTAAAGAATTGAAACATGAAGTGTCACATAGCACTAGGGAGATGAAATAGCCAGTGAAGTCACAAGCAGCCATATGTGGGTAGCACTTTACTTTTTGCTTCTGTACCCTGCTTGCAAGGTTATATAATGTGAGACACCTTTGTTCTTGGGGCTCAGCCTTTGGACACGAGTCCGCTGGGTCTATGCTGACACAATAAAACATTGCTTCCTGCTAAACTGCCTCACAGACTCCTATCTCAGCTCATAATTTCCCACAACATTCCCACAATCCCCTAGGAGAATCTTGTATGTAAGCCCAGATGCACACGTCATAGTGTGATGAATATGACCACCTCAAGGGGTAAGGCTTCTTTTAGAGCCAGGCTATGGCTCTGCCATCCTACAACATCATTGGAGGGTGTCTGAAATGATTGACAGGCAAACTGTTCATTCTGTCCAGTTCTACAAGTAGAAGCTTCATCCACATCTCAAAACCCAGCTGAGTAATTCAACTCTGTTCAAGTTAGCACTTTACACCTATCATTCAATGTCCAAATCTACTACTGAGCCCTTAGCCTGTGTTTCTCATCATTTCCCTCTTCCTCATTCATCCTGCTCCAGCTCAATTCCACCCTCTTACATCAGGACTTCAATGAATTACTGTTCTGCACCATCACACAGAAGAGCATTTCAGAGAACAGATACTGGTTAGTGCATGGGCAAGAAGGGTAAATGGTTGAGAGTAGGTCTGAGTGAAATCATAAAGCTTAATACAATGCATATAAATAAAGTTTCAAGTTGGTCTGGTAGTGGATGACTTAAAGCTCAGCAATCAGGAGGAAGAGGCAGAAGGACGACCAATGTCAGGCCACCTTGGGCTATACAGCTAGTGTTTGGCTCAAAAAATAAAGAAAGATCATCTGCAATTGGAGAAGAAGAGAAGTAATGTCAAGTTTGCATACTGGTGGACTCATCAGCAGGAGGTGAGACATTGCAGCTTTGGTCCCCACACCTGCATCCCGTATCTCTATGAAATCTCAGGGGAGACCCAGCCAAGTCCCTGGTGTGGCACATCTACAGGCAAGCCAGACTGCCACAGTCTTTTTCTCCTTTCGTGTGGGGGCAGATTAAGGACCACAATGATAAGGCTAAAAGATGAAATGATTAATCTAATGTAAGATATATCCAATGTAAGATGTAGAGAGGATAGGAATTTTTAGTTAATTGGAACTTGTATCCATCAGTGGACACTGTACTGACATATTTAACCAACAAGCAACAGCAATAGAAAAAAACCTTCTACTAACATAACTGATTTATTGTGCTGTTACAAACACTTTACAAGACCTAGTGGAGTGGTGTAATGGAGGATGCCTCAGATACAGCAACCAAGATGCTATGCAGGCTTTACTAGGAATGGACAGTGCTTGCTGCTTCCAGTTGCAGTTCTCAGGAGTTCTGAGATCTGACTTTTGTAGACATGTTGGTCCCCTTATCTCTGCCTAACACTTGGATTACCAGGTTTCCCCACTACTCCCATATCCCCAAAACGTATTTGTGGCTTTTATAAAACAGTAGGAGCAATCACTTCTTGTAAGGGGTATTAGGTTATTTTCTACCTTTATGTTCTATTTTTGTATTTTATACTTTTTTAGAGCTGCTACCTTAAATGGAGCATTTCCTTAAACAAGTGGGAGAACTTCCATTATGGCTTGGAGCTTTTAAGCCACTGCAACCAAGCCCATGTCTTAAATGCAACAAACTAAGCAGTTCACAGCTTTGGACTGGGGGTGAAGCATCATGGTAGGGCACTTGACAGGCATGCATAAAGCCTTAGGCTCAACCCAGCAATATAATGGTTCCCAGCTCTGCTATGGTTCATGAAATGCACAGAGCAGAGCCACAGCTTCTTTAATCACACAGACATTCGTTGTGAATATTAAAAATTTACACATAGGATATTATCAAACACTTTATTGTAAAAACACCATGATTGGATAAAATGCAAGAAACTAATGTGTCATACATTTAAAAGAAACAGAAGTGAGCATAGTCCAGGAGAATCCAACAGGAAGTCTAAGTTACATACTATGCAATGACAGGGTAGCAGTGAGACTTGGCGGGCTTTCACCCAAACCTCATGAATGTGACTGGCTTAAACAGGGTGAGGTGAAACGTACCAAAACAAGGAGCTTTGGCTAGAGAACTGAACCACACAGAACCCAGAAGGGTGTGAGAAGATCTCAGAGTAAAGATTACCTGCTGAACACATTAACCAGCCTGAGACTATTGCCTTCACCCTGGAGAATAAAAACATCCTACGGACATGTTTTCTTTCCTTTTTTTCTTTTGCAGTTTTTTTTTTTTTGCAGTGTTCAGAATTAAAGCAGGACTTTGTGCATGCTAATTAAGCACTATAGCTGAGTTCCATTCATATTAATTAAGACATATTTGGACACATCTGCATATGTAAAATATTTTAAAAGCATCTCTTAATTAATCACAATAGCACATATCATAAACAAAGGAAGCAACCCAACGTCAGAGCTCATCCAATAAATAAGAACAGAGTCGACTCTTGTTCATATGGATAAATAGCTGATGGCATTTTCAGCACTTGGGAGCCTGAGACAGGCAGATGACAAGCTTAAGACTAGCCTGAGACACAGACTGAGTTCTAGGCTAGTCTGGGCCATACAGAAACACACTTTCTCACTAGAACGATGATAACAGCAACAAAAGAGCTGAACACTGTCCCTTGTTGGTTATTGCCTCAAAAAATAAAAACCAGTTCAATACTGAAATACCATTAAGCCTTTTTATAAATGTAGTAGATTCATGAAGCATGATACAAACAACTTCATGGTAAAATAAAATGAAAATCTTGGCTTCATGGCCTTCACAAGTCAGTGACTGTCAAAAAAGAGGCAAAAAGGTTATTACAAAAATATTTTCCTCATTTGTTAATGGAACAAAACACAGAGATTTTAAAACAAAACTTGTGAAAGGGCTTGGACCTACAATTTACAGAATAAAATGACCCTACACACAATTCTACTGTAAAGTAAGATCCCAAACTTGGTTTAATAATGGTACTGAGGACAGAGGGTTCACACCAATCACTGTCATAACATAGGAGGTTGTACAAACTGATTAAGTTTTGCATTTCTAAGTCAAGACTATCCCAAAATGTTATTTTTAAAAAATCTGTAATTAGAGAACAAGACCACAATTTCAGTAATATAAATTATGTCCAACGTGCAATTATAAACTTCACGGCACACGATCGGACATTAATTTCTTCCTCTGCTAATTGAAATTTAAAAAGAACCTTCAAAAAGAAACTTCTGGGGAGCCCCAGAACAAAAGATCCGTGGATTACATGAGGATGAATATTTTGCATTAAATACCAACCAGATACAATCTTGTCTGACAAGAGCAAAAAAAGAAACACCACAATGAGAATAACCAACAAGGGCGCAGCTGGACAATCTATTTCCAAATGTGCAAAAGAAAAATACTTACTTCTGGAAACTATTTCTGCATCACTGTCCAAAGCTGAACAAACTCAAATCACTTCATTATAATGAAAATAAGCTTATACCATTATGTTATAAAATAAAAGAAGAAATAAGATTTTTGATAACAGGGACTTAAAGCAACAAACTGTTGGGAACCAGTTTTCATGTATGCAAGATGCATGAAAAAAACAAGCTTTTTGTGGGAAATGCATGGAAGGCATCAGGATGAGGCTTGGTTGATCCAATTACCTGGTAGCGTGTCACACACAGGCAAGAGGATGTCAGTGGACCCAAAGGCCATCATGTGAATGAACAAGCCCTGAGTCCAACAGGCCAAACAGCTCCTCATTTGCATGTTGAAGTGACAATGTCTCTGCTCATTAATAAATATTTTCCTAATTTTTCATACTTTTATATACTTAATTCCTTCTTACTCTTCTTTCAGCACCACAGGTTTTCAATTGGACAGCTTTGTAGCACCTTCTGTTGAGATATAAAACACCTCAGTACATAACATGACATATTTAGGGACTCAATAAATGCTTAAGGAGCTACTCAAATGTTCGGGTGAACATAAAAATAGCCTTGTTAGGACCAGACACCATTTCTTATCACTCACAGATGGCTGACAAAAAACCTCACTCAGACCCAAAAGAATGGCAAGCATCCACCTTTAGTCTTTTATCTCAAAGTGGCCAGGGACAGTTGTTAACCATTATGTCTGGACACCAGGGATGATGGAACAGGAGATCTAACCACAGCTTATCTTCCTTAGTTATCCAGCCACTGCATTCCTTAGCTACCCATAAAAACCATTTTTCCTGCCCAGCACATTTCCAGTCCTTTTCCACCAACCTCCTATATCTATCCCCAGTCTGTAAGCAAAAGTGGGCTCTAACTTCTATTAGAGAACCATCTCCACAGGCTCTGTTTCCCAAATGAAGCCTGTGTTGATGTTAAGCCATTTCCTCACCTGTCTCTCCATGCCTTATCAGTCTAACATCTGGTGCCAAAACCTGGGACAGGGCTTGTATGTTCAACTCTCAGCTCTCCTGGGAAGTAACCTGGGGAAGAGTGAGCCGTGGCAGCTCCACCTGGGCTAACTCCCAGACTCTGAGTGGGGACTACTGTCATCCTCCCCTGTCCCTTGACTGCCTCTCCCCTCTCCCTTCCTTCCCATCGCTCCATCTCTGCTATCCTTTCCTTCCTCTCCTTTCTTTGACAGCTCCATCAGTAACAACGACTCCATCACCGGATCCCCATCCAACACTGGCTTTCAATTTTGGTGTGTTTCCCCTTTTCTGAGTTTCTCTCTTACTGCTTGTCTTACTGTGGATGACTTACTGTGGACCAAGTGAAGCACCAGCACCAGGTGAGAGAATCCCTCTCTCTACCAACTGGATGAATTCACCTGCTATTTTCTGGGGATGCCTAGAAAATTCAGGTGTACTGCTTACTAGGTTAACAGCTGGTCATGAGGATGCTCTGGCTTTCTGATATGCCTGCTCCACTGGGGACCACTGCAGGGACTACTCGCATAGTTTCACTCACAAAGTGAGCCAGAAGCCATCTAAGCTTCTGAGATGTCTCCTCCAAAACCTCCAGACCCTGGGTCTCACAGAAATCATCAAGCCCAAATGATTGATGTTCTGCTGTTAAACAGTGTGGCCCCAGTATAAGTTGGACAAAGATAAGCACTGGACCAAGCAGGGCACTTTCAATTTCCAAATTCAGTGTGTGATCTCAAAAACTTCCTCTCACACTATGGAAGATGATGTCCAAGGTCCCCTATATCCAGGCGTTTCCTTATCTCTGCTCAAAATCTCCCTCTGTCAAGCTTGTAATTCCTTCCAGGTGTTCCTTCTAAATGAAAATTCCTCTTATACTGAAACACCCCCACTCAATAAGCCTTCTCCCCAATAGTCTTTCACTGATTTTGACCCTGCAAAGAGGCTCTTCTTCTAACTCCCTGTCCTGCTCCCTTCCACCAACCTGCTCCCCTTCCTCCCACTGAGACTCCCTCTGCTCCTCCACCCTCTCCCCAGCTCCCATCATCTCTCCCTTCACCCCCACACATGATCCTGTTCCATGTACCCTCCTCTATCTGCCCTTTCTTCAGACCCAGCCACTGTCCTCCCCCTCCATGATAGCAGGAGTAGAGGGCCTTGTCTGCGTTCCTGTTCCTTTCTCTTTTTCTGACCTATCACTAATTGAGAAGTGCCTTGGTTACTTTGTGTCAGACCCCACCACAGAACCGAGTTCTGTCACCTGGTCCTATGCCTTTAACCAGGCATGATATATATGTTATCCTTTATTCCACTCTTTCCCCTGGAGATAGGGACCGTATCTGGGAGGCTGCTCAAACTCATGCAGACACTCCACCAACAAGTCACCAACCAATTCCCCATTGGAATGGTTGATGTCCCCAGAGAGGATCCTAACTGGGACTATAAAGTGGATTCCCAGGATTGGAGACAAAGGGGACTGATGATAACCTGTCTTGTGGTTGGGATGGACAAATCCTTTCTAAAGGCAGTGAACTATGCAAAGATTAGGGAAATTACTTGGGCCAAATAAAAAAATTCTGCCTTTTATTGCCACTTAACAGAAGCAGTGATTAAATTCACCCACCTGACTCCAGAAACCAATTAATGGCCCTTTTACCTCCACCTTTATTTTATCTCCCAGATGGCCCTGACATCTGAAAAAACTCCAAAAACTAGAAGACAGTCCAGAAATGCCACAAATATATCTTATGTAGACAGCCACAAATATATCTTATGTAGAATGCCACAAATATATCTTATGTAAACAACAGAAAGGAAGAACAAAAACACCTCAAAAAGTAAAAAGAAATCAGGCCAAATCCCTGATGTTGGCAGAGGCTATCCAAAAAAGATCCTCAAAGGGCACAAATAACACACTCCATACTTACACCAACAAGGGGCAAAAGGCTCCCCAGGGATCCTATTTCAAATGCAGCCAGCATGGCCACTGAGCAAAAGCTTGCCCTAACCCCAGACCACCACCAGGACCTTGCCCTCTATGTGCTCAAAGGGGCACTAGAATTTGGAATGTCCACAGCTGGATCAATCCACCCGCCCTAGACAACTAATGCTCACCAGTCACACACCCCTGACCCAAGGCTGGCAGACATTCTAGGCTTGGCAACAGAAGATTTACAGGACCCTGGAAGCACTACCCCCAACAAGACCATTGCTGCCTCAGAACCCAGGGTAACTCTCTCAATATTAGATAGGTGAATCTCTTTTCTTATTGACATGTGGGCTACTTACTCAGTTTTGCTGGAGTTTTCCAGACCTCTAACCCCGTCCTCCCTCTCTTTGTGAGGGTTAATGGCAAGCCCTTTATTCCATTCCACACAGACCTCCTTCTTTGTACTCTGTTTGACACCCAGTTTTCACACTCATTTTTGGTCATCCTTCAATGTCCCACTCTACTTATCAACAGGGGCATCCTCCTCAAATTTAATGCCTCCCTACACTTTAATAGCCCTACACAAATACTCCTGGCCCTCTGCCACCCAGATTCTGTCCCTCCCTTGACAGACCCCCTACACACACACACATACTGACCCCACATCCCTTCTCCCTCTAGTCAGGCCTCATGCATGGGATATCTCTCTTCCCATAGTTACTACTTATCACACTCCCATAAAAATAGCCCTAAAGACCCCAGCTCTGTACATCAGACAAACCCAATACTCCTTGGGAATATGAGGTCTACCAGGTCTAAAAGCCATCATCTCTCACCTTCTCTGGGCAGAGACCCTCAGACCCACCAACTTCCCACATAATACTCCCATCTTATTAGTCAAAAAGGGATTACACAGCTACCACTTAGTCCAAAATCTCCTTATTAACTAGTCAGTGGTCCCCATACATCTCATTGTCCCTAGCCTCTATACCCTTCTCACTCATATTCCACCCACCGCCACTCATTTCCTTGTGCTGGATGTCAAAGATGCATTCTTCTCCATTTCCCTAGACCCCTCCAGCCAGGATCTGTTTGCCTTCACATGGACAGACCCTGACACCCACACTTCCACCCAGCTGACCTGGACAGTCCTTCCTCAGGGCTTCTGATACAGCCTCACCTGTTTGGACAGGCCTTGGCCAGTGACCTCATGTCCCCTCTCCCCCTCTCTCCATGCAAACTCTTACATTATATCACTGATATGTAACTCTGTAGTCCCTCCTTGGACCTGACTCTCAAACATACCACACAACTCCTCAGTTTCTTACATAGCAAAGGATTTAGGGTCACCCCTTCCAAGGCCTAAATATCAGCCCCACAAGTCACTTACCTAGGTCTCACCATTACCCCACAATTTAGGGCCATCCCACAGTCCTGTAAACAGATAATCCCAGACTTACTATGCCTTAAAACAAAAAAAGACCTGTCCTTTGAAGGTCTGGTTGGATATTTCCATTTGTGGATTCCCAGTTTTGGTCTCCTTGCCAAGCCCTTCTACACAGCATCACAGGGTGCCCTCAAGAAGCCCCTACACCCTTTTAAGCCAATTTTGGCCCACTTCACTGAATTCAAAGAGGCTTTATTGAAGGCTCCAGCTCTTGGACTCCTGGACCACTCCCTGCCCTTTTGCCTGTACCTACACACAAACCAAAACATCACTCTGGTCCTCCTGTCTCAGGATTATGGCCACACACACATCCCATACCTATCAAAACAATTAGACTCAGTCATACAAGTGTGGCTCACTTGCCTGAGGACCCTGGGAGCAGCAGCCCTCTTAACATCTGAGGCACAGAAATTATTTACACTAAACCAACCTATAACCGTCCTATCCATCCAGAACCTCCAGGAACTCACTAACCATCAGGCTCTCTTAACTTTTTCCCCTACCCATATACAGCAGCTCCGTGTGCTTGAGCTCTTTGTCTCAAATCCCCTTTCCTTATCTCTTTACAGTGCTACACCCTTAAACTCACCTCTCTTCCCCTATTCTCTCCATCTTTCCCACCTTTACCCTCCACTACACGGTGGCTGAACCCACTGCCTTCACTTGAACTCGGGGGGAGGGGTACCCAATCCAAGAAATGGTTCTTCCTTGATCATAGAGTGGTCATTCCTCAGGCTCTAGAATACCCCATACTTTCACAATTCCATAATCTCTCACTCAGGATACAAGCCCGTGCTGCACCCGTTACAGGCTCACCGAGTGTCCCCCCTCTCTAGCTACCACTCTTAAACAGAACGCCCAGTCTTGCCTTATCTGCTCCCAGGTACCCCCCAGGGAAGGGTTAGCCCTCCACCCCTCCCCACACAACAGGCACGAGCTAGTCAGTCTGCCAGAACAGTACTGGCAGATTGATTTTACCCACATGCCTCCAGCTCACTGACAAAAATACCTTCTCACTATGGTGGACACCTTCAGAGGATGGCTTGAGGCATTTCCCACCTCCACAAGAAAGGCCAAAGAAGTTATCAAGGCCCTCCTAACCCATACCTTTCTCCAATTTGGGGTACCCTCAACTTTCTAGTCAGACAACAGCTATGACTTCATCTCAACCATTACCCTACAATTTTCCCAGGCACTAGGCTGTGTCCCAGTCCTCTGGCAAAGTGGAAAGGTCCAATGCCCTCCTAAGACAACTGACCAAACTGTCTCTCAAACTTAAGGTCACTTGACCCTTCCTCTTACCTACAGCCCTCACCCGCCTCAACCCATATCCTTCCTCCAATAGCAAAGGTGTCTCTGGTATCCTTAACAATCCTGCAATTATTCTTTTCCCTCCATACATGGAGTTCTGAGACTGCACACATCTTCGTAGCCTGTGAATCATGTGTAAACTACATCCAGATGAAAGGAGTCTGGTGCCATAAATAAGTTCTCTTTCATCTCCACATTTATCCTCAGGACAAGTACTATGAGGCGGGAACATACAGCTTGTCCTATAAATCGCCCTGCGTACACGAAAGCAATTTCCTACACTGCTCAAGACTTCCCAGTTCCCAAATTCCTGTTCTTTAGGAATACGCACAATGCGCCCATCAGCGGAAAGTTACACAAAGAGCAGCACCCTTTCCACCCAGATCCCACCAAGTGTCTGTGTTCTTGCATTTTAAGATCAAAACACGACCTTAGGATCATGCACAGGGAGATTCAAGAACAACATTTACACAAACAAGATGATCTGACTCATCACGTGGTTACATAGAGCACAACACTGGGTCCCACGTGACTGAGGACCGTCCCTGCCATCACTCTCAAAATCCAGGTGACACACCTGATAAAGACCTTAGAACACACCATATACTTGATTCCATGAAAAACTATCGCACAAACCACCAATTAAGGGTCAAAAATAATTTACCTTACCTTTACGTGATCGTTGGACGGTGCAGTTGCCACATTCCCACAATCCCCAAGGACAATATTCTAGGGAAGCCCAGATGCAAAAGCCATAGTAATACTAATACGATCACCTCGAGGGGTATGGCTTTTTTAAGAGTAAGCCTGTAGCCCTGCCTTCTAATAACGTCATTAGAGGGTCTGAAATGATTGACAGGAACTTTATCCACTCTGTCCAGGTCTATGAGCAGTAACTCCACCCACATTTAAAAACCCAGCTGAGTAATTCAACTACATGTGTCCTTGACCTGTGTTTCACAGACCATTTCTATCCCATTCACAAGTTCTACTGGGTCAATGCCCTGGGCTTTGACCTGACTAAGGAAGAACTAGGACTCACTACTTACTCTACAATGGACAATGGCTTGTGGTTATGTGTACGGGTTGGGGCAATGGAGCTTGGACTCATGCTCCTCCTCTGTCCAGCCATGCAACTTTGGGTTGGTTTGTTGGGTTGGTTGCTTGGGTTTTATTTATTTATTCATTTATTGAGGTTCTTTATATTATTGTTGTGCTGGGGGTACATTGTGACATTTACAAAAGTTCTTACAATGTATCATAGTTGAATTCACCCCCTCCATCGTTCTCCTTTATCTTCCCTACCCCCATTCCTGGAATAATTTCAACAGGTGTCATTTTTCCATTTTCATACATGAGCACATAGCATTTCCACCATATTCACTCTCCTGCACCCTTTCCTTATACCGTCCTCCCTCCCAGTGGTACCAACCCCCCAGAAAAGACCTGTTCTGCCCCTGTTTTCCGTTTTTGTAAAGAAACAATGACATTTTTGTTAGTTTAAGATATCTATACAGGGTGCTTCGTTGTGGTATTTCCATGTGTATATGTACTATAAACCAAATTGGTTAATCTCCTCTATTTTTCTACTTCCTACCTTAGCCCCCTTCTTATGGTGTTTTCAACAGGTTTTAAAACTTTATATACAATTCTTGTACAGGAACTACATCAACAATATTCATCTTCTTAATTTCCTTCTTTTATGCTCCCTCTCCCATTAGTGACCTCCTCTTAGTGTATTTGTATTAAGTCTACATTCCATATATGAGAGAGAACATGTGGCTTTTGGCCTTTTGAACCTGGATAACTTCACTTAAGATGATGTTCTCCAGTTCCATTCATTTACCTGCAAATGAAAAAAATTTCATTCTTCATGGCTGAACAAAAATCCATTATACATAAATACCACATTTCTTAATCCATTCATCAGTTATATTTTGTTTTGTTTGAGACAAAATATCATTACAAATCCCAATGTGGTCTGGAGCTTCCTATGTAGCCCAGGCTAGCCTTGAAGTCTTGGTCCTGCTGCCTACACCTCTGAAGTAGCTGGGATTATATGCATGTACCACCTGGCCCATCCTCAGATCTTGTTTTCTATGTGTTGGAGAAAAAGCCTTGCACTTGCTAGAGAAGTGTTTTACCACCAAGCAACACCCCAAGCTCCTATACCTATGCAACTCTGAATGATTTCTTGCCTTAGTTTCTTCATCTGTTGAATGAGAGAGAAAATAAGGACCACCTCTGGGCTGTCATGATACACAGTGAGTTAATACTCAGTTTCTGTTGTGCCTGGTACATGCCAAGCATTCTTGTACCATTATTCATTTTTATCCTGATTCATTTATTATTATGATTTAGATCAAATCTCTCCTCTTCCTGGAGGTTTTCTGCACCATCACAGGCTATATCTACCTATTTCCCACTCATTCTCTACTTACCTTTCACAGCACCTAATATGCACCATAGGAAAAAACATGTACAGGGGCTGGAGAGTGAGGCCCTCACTTCAAACTCCAGTGCCACTGAAAGAAAAAAAAAGAAAGAAAGAAAGAAAGAAAGAAAGAAGGAAGGAAGGAAGGAAGGAAGGAAGGAAGGAAAGAGAGAGAGAGAGAGAGAGAGAGAGAGAGAGAGAGAGAGAGAGAGAGAGAGAGAGAAAGAAAGAAAGAAGAGAAAGAGAGAAAGAAACTCCAATGCTCACTTGAATTCAGAGGGCGCAGGACAGCAAGTCCTCCCAGGAGAAGAGAGCCCCCTGGTGGTAAGGTTGGGATATACACATCCTGCCTAGCATCAGCTGTTGGAGTTAAGTACACAGGAGTGTGGGTCCACAGCTGCTTTGCCACCAAAGAGTGAAAAATCACCTCCACTTGAGGGTAGGGTCTCTTCCCCCACCCCCATAATGTACCTGCAGTCTACAAGTTCTATGTTTTTGTGTGTGGGCCATGACAACCAGGGGCAGTTTTCTGATGAGTTGAGACTCCTATGCAAACACAGGAAATCAACCTAAAATGGGTAAGAGGAAATATGGAATTTCTAGACTCACATAAGAAGAAATCCAGTTTGCGGCTTCTTTGAGTTTTCAGGGGGCTCCTATGTCCCTTTCACATCACAACTGCATCATTGTGTGTGTGTGTATTGTAGCTTTTTAGGTGACAGAAACCTCTCAAAATCTGCCACTGTCTTCCTCTTTCCTATGGGCCAGACATCTACAGTTGTAGTTACTTGGGAGGTTGAGTCAAGAGAATCAGTTGAGCCCTGGTGTTGAGCACAAGCTGTCAATATAGTGAGACAATACATAAACAAATATGAATAAACAAATAAACAAATAAATAAATAATCCAGGGGACCAATAGGCTAGTTAGAACAAGGGTAGTAACACTGGAGGAAGGAAGTAGTCAGATTCTGTTCTATGTTGAACGAAGGCAGGACTGAGGATTTGGTGATGGAATTACTGAGTGACCTGAAAGAAACAGGGTTCACGAAGGACAGCGAGTGTTCAGCTCCAGTCGTGGGAAAACGGAGCTGTCAGTTACCAGGATGAGGAAGACAGAGGTGGAGCAGATTTGGGAGATAAAAGCATCAGTCAATAAATAAATCCCTTTACAATTATGAAATCATTGTGTTAATTTCAAAAACAAAACAATGCAATGCAGTTTCTTTAGATGTTCATAAACTTAAGAGTTTTAATTAAAATCCAAACTTTAAACCTTTTATTCAGTTGTTTATTTTTTCAAATTGTTTTGAAATTGCAATGATAGGACACCCATTGCCTTTGGGCTGTTCTTTGGGTGCCTAGGGGCTGACATGCAGCATTAGCTCATAAAATACACCATTTATGAAGGAACTGAACTGAGAGTCATTGAAACTGACTGCCCTAAATACCTGGTGTATTACCTGCATACCTGTGATCATGATGTTAGAAGAAGTAATGCAAAGATGTGAGTGGTCATTCCAATTTGTAGTGTCGGTAGAAGACTAAAATCAAGCACCTCTGGTAAGCAATACAACTCCTCTTATGTTTTCAACATCTGTGGAGGTAAGTATATGATTGCATCTCTGACTTCTTAACATACCACACTAAGAGAATTCTTCCTTAGCTGGGCCCATGGTTCAAGTAGTAGACAACCTACTTAGCAAGAGCAAGGCCCTGAGTTCAAACCCCAGTGCCACAAAAAAAAGATAAAGGAAAAACAAGAGAGATATTTCTTCTTGATTTTATTATTTATTATTATTATTATTATTATTATTATTATTATTATTATTGACTGGGTCTGGCAATATAGACCAGGCAGGCTTATAACTCTCAATCCTCCTGCTTCACTCTCCTGAGTGCTGGGATTACAGTTGTTCACCATCACACCAGGCAACAGATTTCTTAACATTTGACTCTGCTTACATTAACTACTCACCGTTCATTATGCTGCTTTGGATAGCATTTGTTAATATTTGGGACTTTTCCTAGTAATGTTGCAAGACAACCACATCTGTGGTCAGGGAACCAATCAATTTGTCTGAGAGATGCTGGAAGAAGCAGGAAACTGTGCTCACAGAACCTCACTCAAGTGGTCCTCAAAGAAACATGCAAGGAGTGATGCGTGAGGAGCTAGGAGGGGCGTGGCAGGGGAACTCATCAAGTTCCAGAATAAGGGCTCTCCTGCTCTCCACCAATATTCACTTGCTGCACACTTGCCATAGGCTACAAGGAGTCTTGGACTCTTCCCAACTCCCTGCCTCTTGACCAGGGCAGCCTTGGAAACATTGGCCCCACCTCCCTGATTCTGACTCCTCCTCCATGAGGACATGAGCCCTGCACCCACAACCTCTCCAGCCTTGCCTCAGTTCTAAGCCTGTGGCACTAGTGACTGCCTGGCCTGACCTGAGGGCAAAGCAAGCACTAGACCACAGGCACCCACACACAGTCTTCTGTGGCCACGAACACCCTCTTGGAAATGAGCACTTTTTTAAATTTAAGTTTTATTTTAGAGGTATCATGCATTAATAAAGGAGATTTCAATTTGATCATTCCATATATGTGTACAGTGTGCCTTAATCAAGTTTACCCCCATCATTATACTCCCTTTTCCCTTCTCCCTCTTCCCTCCACGTTCAAACAGTGTTGGTGGATTTCCTTACGCTGTTTCCATACGTGTATGTAGAAAATACTTCCATCCTCTTCAAACCAGCACTTCATGAATGCACTGAATGCAATGATGGGAATGATAACACAATATTGGTGCACTGGTAAAGAATAAAAGCCAATATATCTGGCAAAATGATACCCACTGACCTGATACAGATCTCAAATGAGGCCAAAAGGTCTATTTTTTTTTTTTTGGCCTCTTCCCATAGGAGGGCATTGACCTCAGGCTATATTCCTCAGGCTCAATTTTCAATCCCAGGCTCAGACTTATCTTTCACATTTTTCATCACAGTCAGATAATAGTCCTGTCTGTGGTGACTACTGCCATTAGACCTTAAATGTTCCCCCGAAGCTCATGTGTTGAAGGGTTGGTCACCAATGCAGCAGTGTTCAAAGGACTGACGTATGTCAGTGATGGGATCATGAGACCTTTGATTTCAACAGTGGACTAATCTACTTACAGATTCGTGGTGTAATGACTTTGGGGAAAAGGCTTTGTTATAAAATCAAGCTCTCTCTGCTTATTGGCCACCATAAGGTAGCAACTTTGCTTAGTGACATTCTCCCCTCTGCATTCGGCCTCACACCAGGCCCCAAATCCTCAGATCCACGAAACCATGGACTGAAACCATGAGCAAAAACAAATCTGCTCCTTTAAGTTGATTTTCTCTGGTATTTTTGGCACAGTGAGGAAAATCCGACTAACAGAGTGACCTTGAGAGATACTTAGTATGTGTTCAAAAATTTCTGTCCCATGCAAGGTGATAGTCGCTGCTCTTTTCTCTCAATAGCACAGTCTCTCTTCCTTCAGCTCAGGCTGAAGCCTCCAGGAGGACAGGGAGTGAAGTGTGGTGGGACCCTTCCTCGTGGTCTCAGCCAGCATTGCCCCCACTCCCCTTCTGTAAACACTTCCCTTTCAGCAATGTGTGAATATGAGAAGGGACAAGAGGTCAGAGCCAGGAAATGTTTCCTTTATCTGGATGGATTTTAGGAGCTGTTTACATCTCTGTGTTGTTCTCCCATGGTGGTTGCCCTTATGACTATTTCTGGGCACGATGCACTGCAGTGCCAAACACGCAGCCTCCAAGCAGATGACTTCAGAGAGCTCCTTCCCACCCCAGCAACTCCCACTTCCAATTTTTTTGTGATCTTGACTCCTACCCACTGTCTCTGTCAACCTCCAAGGAAGACAAATCACAATCTCCCACAGGCCTACTTGAAGCCCCATCCTCTAGTAATTTAGAGGTAGAGGCATTTCCATATGTAATTCTGCTGACATTGCAGGTGCTCTAAACACAGCCTGCATGACTCCATATCCCCAACCTCTGCATCCTTGCTAACCTCCCTCTCCAGGGTAAGTGGCACAGCTCATATGTGGCCACTTTGGGTGGCACACAGATGCCTTAGGAACAAGGGACCATGAGAACAGGCTGGGCATGTTCATGCCAATAATTCTAGCTATTTGAGAGATGGAGATTAGGAGGATCTAGATTTGAAGCCCTCCTAGACAGGAAAAAGTTAGCAAGATTCCATCTCAACCAATAAACTTGGCATAGAGGCATACAACAATACAACCGTGGTCCTAGCTAATTAGGAGGCATAGGTAGGTGCTTAACAGTCTGAGGCTAACCAAAGTGAAAAACACCAGATCCCTTCAGAAAAATAACTAAAGCAAAAAGACTGCCTGTTTAGCAAGTGTGGGGATTGAGTCCAAAGTCCTGTATGAAAATCTAACAGCCAGATGCAGGTGGCTCAGGCCTGTAATCTTAGCTACTCAGGAGGCAGAAATCGGGAGGATCGTGGTTTGAAGCCAGTCTGGGCAAATAGTTTGCGAGACCCTAACTCAAGAGAACCCATCACAAAAAAGGGCTGGTGGAGTGGCTCAAGGTATAGGTCTCGAGTTCAAGCCCCAGTACCACAAACAAACAAACAAAAAGAGGCCATACAAACAAACACCATATCAACTGAAAGCAAGTGAAACAGAGTTTCCATTTTATTGTTTCCATCAGGGCTCAGATTTTTTCATCCACACCATTTTCCTGGATTTCTCAACACATGCATGGAACACAGATGTGTGAGTCACACAGTACACTGGCAAAGGCCAACACTGCCCTGGTGTTGCTTGTGTCAGCGCCCACAGCCACTTGTCCATGTGCCCATCACTGCTGTGCCTCCCCAGCTGTCTCCCAACCAAAACACTCAGCACACTTCTGGAGGCCAGGCTGGGATTCAGGTATTCATCTGCCTTCCTCTTGATGCTAGATATGCATGTACTGGGCTTGACTGCAGACTGTCCTTTGTCCATGATTGCTCAGCTCCACGGATGGCTAACAGGAAAACAACACAGCAGAGAAGGCCTGTCAATGTTGCTGGAATCTAGAGCTTCCTGTAGGAGAAACACCTAGTGCCCCAGAAGCCTCTCTGCCCTTGTCCTTCCAGAAGAGACCCACCATGTGCATACCGAAGGTCCTAAGAGTCTGGTTAAATGGAACAACTGAATCTAAGTGTCAGCTGTTTAGTCCTCAATACACACAACTGCATTCCTAGTATCTCTGTTTTAGTTCAATGATACATTTATGAATTCCCTTTTCATTTCTATACCATGAGTTTTGAGATCCAGTGTGTAAAGGTGCACTCCTTATTGATCTTTCCCATGTTCTTTTCAAGATAATTTCAAGATATGGCCATGCAGGTCCATGCACACTCAAAATCTGGTTCTGATTGATAATTGTGATATGCATTGAATTCATAGATTAATTCAGAGAAGAATGGAGGCCATATCAAAGACAGTCTTCTTTCCCATAGAAATGGTGTTTTAAGATACTATTTTAGTGTCCGAATAGGAAGCCCATAAGAGTGTCATGAGCGTTTCCCTTATTTTTTAATTCATAGATATTATAATGATTGTCGATAACATTTTATATCCACTGTATACCATAGTTATTTGAGTATTTTGCATTTTTATACATTTAACTTACCTCAGGTAGTCTCTCCAAGATTACTTTCTAAGCGATTACCTTGGTTTTTGTTGAAAGGAAGCCCTGTAAGAAGAGAAAGACAGTTTGTCACTTTCTTTTGTTGACTCAATTCCATACATTAAGTGGTCATCCCTGTCCAAATAGTTTCACACAATGAACATTCTGTCACGGGGTCTAACGTTGTCCTATCTGTGGCAGGGAAACATGAATAACAGGACCTCCCTGCCTCTCGCAGAAAGGAGTGTGTGACCTGGCTCCCTCTTATGGGCAATACCTCAATTATTACAAGAGATGGGGCCGTCAGTGTGAGCGCAAGATTCATCTTCCCACAATGGCTAGCTTAGTTTCTCAATAGAACAGTGCAATCAAAACGACAAAGCCCTGTTCCCACCACTAACCAGCTGACAGCTTATAGAAGTCCTGATCTTGAGCAGGGGTTCACAAACTGTGGTCTAGGTCCCAAATTTTTCCTGTTCCGTTTTAAACAGCTTATGGAATCCTAATTCATGCAACATGCAACTTATCCATCTAGAGCACACAATGTAATGATTCTAACACATTCACAGCACTGTGCAACCATTGCCACCAACTAATTTTATAATACTTTTACTTCCTTAAAAACCCAGGACCCCAAATGGCCAGTAAGTACATGAAGTTCAACATCCTTAAGGGAATGCAAGTCAAAATCACACTGAGATTCCACTCACTCAAGTCACAATGTCTATCATCAGAAAACAAACAACAACAAATTCTGGCAGTGATGCAGGGGGAAAGGAACCCTTATATACTGTTGGTGGGAATGTAAATTCCTGCAGCCACTTTGGAAATCAGTATGGTGGTTTCTCAAAACCACTAGAACTAGAACTACCATGTGACCCTGTGATATTCCTGGGCATAGGCCTTGCCTCTGTGACTTATTAGTCATCTGTCCTTGAGGAAGTGAATTGGCTTCTGTAAGTCAACATATAGAAGCTAGCTTTGCATCCCCCGCTTTCTGAGACTGTGGTCACCTTAACACATGCATTCTTTCATACATACAGACATAGACTGAGTAAGATGCCACACACTTGGCCAATATCCCTTTTTATCTGTGAGGCAGTAAAACTTAGTCTTTGCAAGCCTCATCTGAACTACAACAAAGGTTCATTCCCAGATGTCCATCACAGGCTTGAAAAGACCGTGAGTGACTTCCATGGGCCAAGACATCCCCCACCTCTCCCATTATTCCCAAACACCTATTTGTGGCTTGTATTAAGTAGCCAAAAGGATCCCTTGTCACAGGAGGGTATTAGATTATCAGATACATGTATGTTCTCTTTTGGTACTTATTTATACATTTTAACTTATGTTTTGGATCTACACTCTTTAAGAGAACATTTTCCTTAAAAATGTGGGGGAGGGGACTTCCATCATGGCCAAGAGACCTAACGACCTTGCCCCCAAGCCTATGTCTTCAATGCACCAGATTACCAGTTCACACCTTTGGACTAAGGGTGTAGTACCTTGGTTGAGAACTTGACAGTGATGGGCAATCTTGAACATGGCAGAACAACAGCTTCCTTAATCACACGGTCATTAATTGTGAATAATAAAAATCTACAAATGGGATCTCATCAAATACTTCATTGTAAGAACCCAAATATTCTACAAAATGCATGAAACCAATGTGACATACATTTTAAAGGAACAGAAATGATCACAGTTCAGGAGAATCCAACAAAGGTTACATTCTATGCAATGACAGGGTAAAAGTGACACTTAGCAGGCTGTCACCCAAACCCTATGAGTGCGACTGGCTCAAATAGATTGAAGGGAAAATTACTAAACCAAGGAGCTTTGGCCAGAGGACTGAGTCACACAAAACACAGAGGGTGTGGGCAGGTCTCAGAGAAAAAGTATCTGCTGAACAAACCAACCAGCCTGAGACTGCTGCCTTCACCCTGGAGGATCAAAACATCCTACAGACCAATTTTCTCTGACTTTTTTTGGTTCTTGTTTGTGTTGGGGATTGAACCCTGAACCTTGCACATCCTATATAAATATTCCACCTCTGAGCTACATCCCAATCCCCTACACGCACATTTTAGTATGGCCCAAATGTAAAATATTTAAATGTATTTCTTACATAGGCATAAAAGCACATTTCATAAACAAGTGAAATAATCCATAGTCTGAGCTCATTCCACAGACTAAGAACATAAATATTCATATGGATAAATAGCTCATGTAATTTTCTGATCTTGGGAGGCTGACACAGGAGCATGGCAAGTTCAAGTCTAGCCTGGAACACACAGTGAATTCAAGGCCAGCCTTGGTTGCACAGCAAAACCTTGTCTCAAAAAAAAACAAGGAAAACAAAAATAGTTGATGTCATGAGGCCAGTCCTTTAGTTGAAGTCCTCCAGGGGAAGTTCATGACTTCTGTTGAACTTTGTAATTCTGTGAAATCAATTTAAACCCTGCCAATGAATTCTTTTTCAGTAGTGGGGAATGATTCCAGTGTTTTATGCAGGATACCATTTGAGCTATGCCCCCATCTCTTTTGTTTTTATCTTCTCCTTTGAACAGGGTCTCACTAACTTGACGTTGGCTAGGCTAGAAATCATGATGCTCCTGAGTTCAAACTCCCGTCCCACCAAAAAAAGTCTAAAAAACAAAAACACCAGATGGAAATCTTAGAAATATAAAACTCCTTAAATCCAATAAAAATATAGTTGAAAGTCACTCCAGCAAAGTGGAATGAGTAGAAGACAGAATTTTAGAACTTGAAGAAAAAATAAATATAATGGAAGAAACAGATGAATACATAAAGAAAAGAATGCAGAGTTATGAAAGAAATATGCAAAAATCCTGTGACTCCCTTAAAAGACCAAGCCTACAAAGCATGGGCATGAAGAAGAAGAGGTGCAAGCCAAAAGCAAAGGAAACATATTCAACTAAATAATAGCAGGAAACTCCCCAAATCTCTAGAAAGAGACACACCCATCCAGGTACAGGAGCCCCCTTGGACACCAGACGTAGCCAAAACAGAACCTCTCCACAGCATATTATGGTTAAAACAATAAACACAGAGAACAAGGAAAGAGTATTGAAAACTCTAAGGGGGAAATGGCAAATAACCCATGAAAGTAAACCCATCAAATAACAGCAGATTTCTCAAAAGAAACCTTAAAAGCAAGAAGGGCATGGAATAAGGAATTTCAAGCATTGAAAAAAAAAGCAATTTATCAAACTTTGATAACTCTACCCAGGAGAAATAAAAACTTTCCATGACAAACTGAAACTAAAACAATTAACCACTGAACCAGCACTTCAGAAGATACTCTAAGGAATCTTACATGCAGAAGATGAAAGTAAACATAGCCAGGAGAGGGTGGGAATAATTAAATCTCAGAAAATGACCAGACAGATAATTGTAGCATAGAAAAGAATCAATTGCACGTACACACGCACACACACACACACATATATACCAAAAGCCACAAAATGGTACGTATTACTACATACCTCTCAATATTGACACTGAAGGTTAATTGTCTCAACTCCCCCATCAAAAGTCATAGATTGGCAAGCTGAATTACAAAGTATGACTCTATGATTTGTTGTTATAAGAAACCTGGGATTGAACCCAGGGCCTCAGGCTTGCTAGGCAATCACTCTAAAACCTGAACTGTAACTCCAAATATTTTATCTTTGTTTTGTGATAGGGTCTTGCTATATTTTCTCAGGCAGGCTTCAAACTCCTGATCTCTTCTTCCTCAGCCTTCCCAGTGTTGGGACTGCATGTATGTAGTCTCGTGCTTAGCCTTACCCATACTTTGTCAGGCCAAAAACAATGGTATATACATAATGCCAGTAAATCTGTAAGTTGAATAATTAAGGCAAAATTAGTTTACAGGCAATAAATAGTATTTCTGGTTTCTGTGATAAGGGGTTACACGAAAATAGCCAAGACCAAGATTTAAACAAATACATAAGTACAATATCTACACAAGTCTGTGAAACAAAGGCAAAATCAGGTCCCTGTTCTCCTAAGGCCACAGTGCAGTCTTGGGCAGACTATAGCTCAGCCAGGTGCACCTGCTGTTTCCTCATTTTAAGAACAAACATGACCTTAGGATCATGCATAGGGAGGTTCCAGAACAACGTTTACACAAACAAGAGGATATGACCCATCATGTGATTACATAAAGTACAACTGACTAAGGACTCATGTGACTAAGTACTGTCCTTGTTATCACCCCCGAAGCTCATGGGACACACCTGATAAAGACCATAGAACACACCATATACCTGATTTGATCACAGAACACACCATATACCTGATTTGATCAAACATAACAGCACAAACCACTAATTAAGAGTCAAATTAATATACTTTACACTTATGTGATTGCTGGAGGGTGTGAGTACCATAGCCCCACAATCCCCAAGGGGAACCTATACAGAGATCCAGATGCATATCGTATGCCAAAAATGATCGCATCAAATGGTAAGGCTTCTTTAAGAGCAAAGCTATAGCCCCACCATTGGAGAGTCTGAAATGAGTCAGGGAAGCTCTCCGCTCTCTCCCGGTCCACAAACAGAAACTCCACGCACATCTCAAAACCCAGCTGACTAATTCAACTGAATGTGTCCTTGATCTGTGCTTCATAGACCATTCCTGTCCAATTCATCAGTCCTACTAGGTTAATGCCCTGGGCGTCAACCTGTCTGGGAAGAACTAGCCATCTGTTACTACTCTACACTGCACTATGGCTTGCGGTTGTGTATAGGGCAGAGGTGGGGGCAGGAGGAGGGTTTTGGTATCATGTCCCAGCTCCTCCTCCTACTGGCCAAGCAAGTTTGGTTTTCTTTGGGGAGCTTGGTTTCTTGGCATTTATTTATTTATTTATCCATCCATCCACCTATTTCTTTCTTTATCATTTTGTATTTTGAGGCAAGTCTCACTATATAGCCTAGTTGGCCTGGAACTTGCTATGTAATCAAGACTAGCTTTGAACTGTTGATCATGCTGCCTAGGCCACTGCAGTAGCTGAGACTAAAGATGTATGCCACCAAGCTGATAAACATAGTTGCTTTTATTGTGCTGGGATTGAACCCAAGACCTTGCACATGCTAGGCAAGTGCTTTACAACATAGCTGTATCCCATACCCCTGTAGATATGGAAATCTGGATGATTTTTTTACCTTATATTCTTCATGTGTCAAATGAGAAAGGAGAGAAGAACCACCTCTGTGCTATCATGAGTCAGAATGAGTTGATAACTATGCATCTTTTTTATGCCTGTACATCTCAAGCATTCCTGCAATACTGTAAAATTATCAACTTCCTTCTCGATTCAGGTCAAATCTCACCCCTTCCTGGAGATTTTCTGTACCGACACAGACTATATCTACCTGCATTTTCAAATGCATTACCTATTTACCATTCATAGCTCTTAATTTGGATCATACAACAAGAAGACAGACCAAAAATATTTTCCCCAAGTTCCCTTGCAAAGATTTTAATGTCCACACTGAAATGTGTCATTAGATAGCTAAAAACCCACAGTTTTCTAGGACAGGCTTACTGCCACCAATTTAAAAAAAAATAAACACTGACAAGATGCTTACAACATGCTGGGCTTTGCACAGAACGTGAAACTCAGTTTACTTTACATGTTTTGTACACAGGCAGCATTGACACATTTAAGGGACAGATAATGCCTAAAAAATTCTGAGGTTTGCTTGCATACTTTGACTCTGGCCCTTCTGAGCTGGGTCTCACCTTTCTCTCTACAAAGCCCCTTACTGCCATTGTACATGACTGTATCTTGGAGCATCTCCTCACCCCAGGAGCCCACTGGGCGTCACATAAGGCAGATGAAAATGAGAGGTTTATGTTGCCTCAGCGAGAAGTCGTTTCACAGTGGTAGTAGAGTGTTTGGTGGCTGCATATCCCAGCTTCCTGGTGGGGTGTGTGCGCTTTCTCCACAGTCTCCCATAGTTTTTCCCTGGGAATAAGCTCCAAACGCCCACAGAGGTCATGTGCTATATCATCTCCCCTCCAATGAGTCCCTTCATTTTAGGTCTCATAACCCCACAACCCTACCCTTGCTGCCCAGAATTTGCTCTCAAGTAAGCTGTTTGTACCCAGTGGGGTGTCCCAGTGTCAGCCGGAGCTACATATCCAAGCAATGTGTCAAAAATCAATAATGATTATTTGCAACTTGAGAAAAAGAGAAGTGAATTGAAGTTTCATACAGCTGAACTCATTGGAGGAAGGTAAGATTTTGTAGCTTGGGTCTTTCTAGACCGTGTGGCAAGAATACGGCATTCCTAGATCTCTATGAGATCCTAAGGATAGACCCAGCCCAGTCACCTCATGTGGCACTTCTACAGGCAGGAGAGACCGCCAGTGTCTTCCTCTTCTCCTGTACAGACCACTTTATGACTGCATTTATATGAGTTTTGGAAGAAATGTTTAAAGTAAGGTAAGCTACACAGAGGACAGGTAATTTTAGTTAACTGGAAATTGTATACAAGTAAGTAATGAACACTGAACTGACATATTTACAGAAAAAGAAATGCCAAAACTCCATTCTACCCACTTAGTTAATTCTGCTATTACAAACATTTTAAAAGATCTACTGGAATGGTGTAATGAACGATGCCTCAGACCCCAGAATCAAAATGCTATGCAGCCTTTACTATGAATGTATGATTACTGATTCCAGCCGTGGTTCTCAGGAGATTTTGGAATGACCTTTTGCAGTCCTATCTTTGCCTTGTTCATAGCGTTCCAGGACATCCTCACCCCCGTCCTATGTTCCCCAACCATGTATTTGTGACTTTCATCAACTGGCAGAAAGGATCACTTCCTATAGAAGGAATATTAGAATATGTGCTACCTTTATCTCCTATTTTGTATATTGTTGGACCTCTACTCCCTTTAGGGGAGCATTTCATCAAACAAAGGGGAAAGCTTCCATCAAGGCCAGAAAACCTTATGCTCCTGCCACTAAGCCCATGTTTTCAATGCACCAGATTACCCGGATGATGATCACCTGCCCAGTGATGCCAGGTCCTGCATTTGATCCCAAGAAAGTCAAAATAAATGAATAAATAGTTCAGAGCTCTGTTCTGGTCATCTGTAGAGTCTCATGGTAGAGCCAGAGCTTCATTGATCACACAGGCATTCATCATGAAAAACTGAAATATACAATGGCACGTTTTAAATACAAAAAAAAAAATAAACCCAAACTGACAAATCTATTTTAAAGAAAGAGAAATGAGCATACCTCACGAGAACCCAACTGCAGGTCTTCTAAGTTACATTCTCTTTAGTGGCGAGGTTGTCATGACACTTAGCAGGCTGTGTCACAATCACCGTGAATGTGACTGGTTCAAATAGGGTGAGGTGAAAAGTACTAATCTAAGTAACACTGGCTAGAGGACTGAGTCACACAGAAAACAGAAAATGTGGGAAAGTTCCAGAGAAAATGTGTCTGCTGAACTGACCTACCAGTATGATAAAGCTGCCTTCACCCTGGAGGATCAAAACACTGCAGACACATTTTCTCTGATTTTTTTTTTTGTGGTGTTGGGGATTGAAATCAGGGATTCTGCATGCTAGAAGTGAAGCTTCCTCTAAAGAGAATCCTCTATAGACATGTTTTAACATGTCCCACGTGTAAAAGATTTAACATATCACCTGAGTAAATATGAAGCACATAACATACACAATAAAAACCTCCTAAGGTCTGAGCTCATCCCTAAACACAGCAGCCCAAAGTGAAACTCTGTTCATATGGGTAAATAGTTAAGAGTCCTTTCCAGCATTTGGGAGGCTGAGACAAGAGAATTACAAGTTTAGGACTAACCTGGGTCACACAGCAAGAACCTGTCTCAAAAGAAAATTAAATAGCTCATGTCATAAGGCCAGTCCTAGAACTGAATTCCTCTAGGTGAGGTTCATGACTTCTGTAGAACTGCTGTGATTTATGAAATTAAAAGCCTATAGACTGGGCCTGTACTTGCTGTGAGGGGAGAGAGGTAAGGCAGAGTGCAGGGGTAAGGCAGAAGGCAGTCCCCCTGCTTATTGCCCTGTCACATACCTAGTGGGTCCCACAGGTGCTCTTGCCCCACCCCACCATGTCTGGTGATCCTGGATGTCAGCTGAGTGGGTTGTATGAGCGTAAGGCTATAGGGTCTTTGGCACTGTGCCCAATCCTATAAAGACAGATGATACACAGCATTGCTCTTGGTTTTGTCCTCACCTTTCTGTTCTCCTAGTGTGAACACCGCTCTGTTCCCATCAGCCCTGAAGTATTCTTAAGACTGAACACCACTCAGTCAATTAAATTGCCGAGTTCAGATGGAGAGATATTTGAAGCTGATGTAAAAATTACCAACAATCTGTGACCATCAAGAACATGGTGGCCAGAATTAAGAGATACCTACAAGTTGGGAGAAGATCTTTGCAGCTATTTATCAAATTAAGGATTAATAGCTAGAATATATAAAGAAAATTAAATACCAAAAGAGTAGATAGCCCAGTTCATAAGTGGGAAGATAACCTGAACAGACAGTTTTAAAAAGAAGTACAAATGATCAATAAGCACATGAAGAAATTTCAGCATCCTTAGCCTTAAAGGGAAATGCAAGTCATAAATGACACTAAGATTCCATTTCACCCCAGGCAGAATGGCAACCATCAAGAAAACTAACAACAACTGCTTGAGAGAACTGAGGAAAACAGCCCTCATACCCTGTTGGTTGGAACGTAAACTATTGCATCCACTATGGAAAGCAGTATGGAGTTTCCTCAAAATCTAAAAATAAACCTATCACACCATCTTGTTATACTACTCCTGATCCAAAGAGGGGAATGGGGTAAGAAAGAGTAATAGAGGGAGTGAATTTGATCAAACTACATTATTTTCAGGTATGGAAATACCACAAAGAAACCCCTTTGTACAATTAATATGCACTAGTTTAAAACAAGACTAGAATGAAGAGAGATGTTGGAAGATTTGTGAACGGACAATGAAGGAGAGGATGATCCAGTTCCTCTAACAAATGCTAATGCAGAAATATTTCAACAGGTCATTGAGTGGTGCACCCACCACAAGGACGACCCTCTCCCTCCTGGGAATAATGAGGACAAAGAATAGCCAAAATATAATATCCCTGTTGGGATAAAATCCTGAAATCGCCTAAAATTGATTTCATTTTTAGTAGATCCATGAACCAAGATACAAAAAGAGTTAAATTTTAGAAAATATAATGCATCAAAAAAAACCTTCATGGTAAAATAAAATGAAATGTGTGGCTCTGTGGCCTCTACAAATCAGCAATTGTCATCAACTAAGAGACACACAAGTAATGAGAAAAATATTTTACTCATTTGTGAACTGACGATAACATGTAACTTCTTCAACAAAACTTGTGAAAGGGAACAGGACCGACAATTTGTACACTAAAATAAAACCATACACATCTAGTATAATAAACTGGGTTTACTGACAGTGAGGAGACGATTAATTGTTATCACTGTCAGAACGTATCAGGAGTCTATATGGTTTGGGATTTCTAAAACAAAATTATCACAGCATATGCAGTTTTAACAAAATTTATATTTAGGTAACAAGACCAGAATTTAAGCAATATAAATTATGTCACACATACTATGATATTAAAAACTTCAAAGCAATTCATTAGACATTAATTTCTTTCTCTACAATTTGAAATTCACACCAAAGCTTTTAAATGAAACTTATGAAGAACCCCAGGGCTGAGTTTCTTTGCATTTCATGAGAATGAATATCCAGCATTAAATACCAACACGGTCCAACCTCGTCTGATAAGAGTAAAACAGTATTTCGACAGAGAACACACCAGTCTGGGGCTTTCTCCCTGCTGTTTGGCTACTTAGGCCTTGTGAATGTGTGACTTATGGAGGAACCCCTGTAGTCATACTGCTGATTCTCTCTATCGGAAAATAAATTCTGAATGTTCCCCCAACCAAAAAAAAAAAAATGAAGAACGTTCACGATGAATGTAACATGAAGAGACCAGTTGGACAATCCATTTCTGAATGTGCAAAAGAAAAAGATTTTCATTTGAATAATATTTATGAAACACAGCCTAAACCAAAATTAAACAAATGCAAATGAATTCAACGTCATGAAAAAACACACTCAATTACATTGTGAAATTGAAGGGGAATAGGATTTTTGGTAACAAGGACTAAAGCAACAAACTCTCGCCTATCACACCACTATTTTCATATTTTTAAAATGCAAAGAATATCAAACATTTATTTGGAAAAGGCATGGAAGTCAAGAGGACCAGGCTTGAAAATACCCAGCTCAACCACGTGCTACTTAGGAGACTGAGATTGGGAAGATGGCGGTTGGAGGCCAACAGGGGCAAAAATTTGGGGAGACGCCATCTCAACCAATACTGAGTGCAGTGGTTCCTTCCTGCCTGTCTTTCCAGCTACTAAGGGAAGTTTAAAATAGAAGGATGGCGGTCCAGGCCGGCCAGGCAAAATGAAAGACTGAACCTCAAAAATAAAACGAGCAAAAAGGGCTAGCGGTGTAGTTGAAGTGTTAGTGCACCTGTGTATCAAGCTTTAATGCCTGAATTCAAACCTCAGGACTTCAAATAAATAAAAGAAACAGAAAACTTCACTCAAAGTCTGCTACTCAACCACAGCATCACGACCAGAAACAGTAATAAAATAGCGAATAACTTTCCTACTTTTCAAATCAAAACAACAGGAATATATTCTCTCGTGAGAAGTATCACAAAACAGCCAAGAGCAAGATTTAAACAAATACACACGGACAATATCTACACAAGAAGTCTGTGAAATAACGGTAAAATCAGGTCCCTGTCCACCAAGTCACTGTGCGGTCTGGGGCCGACAGCAGCTCAGCCAGGTGCACTGCTGTTTCCTCATTTTAGGATCAAACACGACCTTAGGATCGTGTAAAGAGCAGTTCAAGAACAACATTTACGCAAACAAGGTGATCTGACTCACCACGTGGTTACATAGAGCACGACACTGGACCAAAGTGACTATAAGGTCCGTCTCCGTCATGAGTCCCGAAGTCCACGGACACACTTGACAAAGACCATAGAACTCAACATACACCTGATTTGATCAAACATCTCAGCACAAGCCACCAATGAAGACTCAAAATTAATTCACCTTACACTTACGCGATAGCTGGAGGAAGAGGACACCATATTCCCACAATCCCCAAGGGCAACGCTCTACGCAAAACCGGATGTACAAAACTTATTTATGTGGAATATGATCACGTCAAGGGGGGAGGGGAACAGCCCCTCCCTCAAACACTGTCATTGGAGGGCCTGAAATGATAGACAGGGAAACTGTCCACTCTCTCCAGGTCTACAGGCAGTAACTCCACCCGCATCTCAAAACTCAGCGGAATAATTAAACTACCTGTGTCCTTGACCTGTGCTTCACATGCCATCTCTCTCCCATTCACGAGCCCTACTAGCACAATGCCCTGCGCTTCAACCTGTCTGGGCGGAGCTAGCCCTCACCAATTGCTCTACACTGTACGATGGCTTGTGGTCATGTATACGGGGTGCAGCAGTACTGTGCATTCACTTCCGAGTGTGTCCTCCATTAGGCCATACAAGTTTGGATTTGTTAATTGGGCTGGTTAGTTGGATTTTAGATATCTTATGTATTTATTTTGGCCTGGAACTTCCTATGCTGTCAAAGTTAGCCTAGAACTCTTGTTCCTGCCTCCTAAGCCTCTGGAGTAGCTGGAACTACAGGTATGTACCATCAAGACCAGCCTCATGTCTTTTTTTTCCTCATGTGTTGGTATTGAAACCATAGCCTTGCCCATGCTAGGCAAGTGCTGTATCACTGAGCTACACCCCGAACTCCTGTAGCTATGAAGCTCTGGACAATTTCTTCACTCAATTTCAGCTGCTTATAGTTGTGGGGCCAAGGTCAAACAGATCTGTTATGAGACATGCACCTATTTCTGCACTTCATCCTTGTCAAATAAGGGTCTGGCGTGTTCAGCTGGAAAGAATATCTGGGAGCACCACTGCTCAAGAACAACCGTGCACACAATCACAGTGCTGCGAGGATACTTCTGCCCCAGAACTTTCTGGATACTTCCAGCATGCCCCTGACGTGAGTTGGACTCCAACCTCCAACTTGACAGTTATGTCCAGGAGCGGAGAATAGCAGACCTATGTAGTATGTTAGGAGAATATCCTCAGCCTCTCCCAAGTGCTTGCAAGAGGGGTGCTGAAGACACACTATTTGCTCCTCCTGGGTTGAGACAAGGACTATAAAAGTAGTAAAAAAGGACCCATGAAGGATAGGGGCTTTAGCCAGCCCACCTCTGTTTTGATTGCCACACTCCCAGTACCTCAATTCAAAGCTAGTGCCACCTTTCAAGGAATGGGAGAGGAACAAGAGGACAAAAACACTGATATGTGTGAAGGGATCTGTGACTCGGGGCAATCAGAGATCCCTGTCCTCCTTGCACATCTCCACAGCCTGTGAATCACGTGTACACTACATACACATGCATTGCACCAAGTTCATCACCTCTGAGTGCCCAAGGGTTCAGTACAAGAAGTAAGAGCTCTTTCATCTCCTCGTTTACCTCCAGGGCAAGGAAGATGACAGAGAAACATAAAGCCTGGGCCATAAACAGTCCTGTGTACATGAAAGCAATTTCCCACATCCCTCAAGACTTCCCAGTTCCCAAATTCCTTGTTCTTGAGGGAAAACTCACAACATGCCCGTTTCTCCCTTCATTCATACATTGAGTCCTTCTTGATCCTCAGTTGCAAAGTCATGTGAGCAGCAGCATTCCTCTCCCCTCAGATCTCACCACGTGTCTCTGCGTCCTTGCACGGTGGGGAGAACATGAATGATGGGGGACAGTGGCTCACAGCCCAATGAGCAACTCCCTCCTAAAACAAGAGATGCTAATGATAAGAACGAACGTGTGTGCAGTTCCCACTGCAAAGGGAGACCAGGAGGGGAGGTTCTTTGAATACTGCAACTGGAGTCCAAGGGGGGAAGTTACTTGAATTCTCAGGGAGATAGATGTGAGACTTCTGATCTTGGGCCTCTCTAGACAGCAAAAATAGAGTCACTAATGCTTGCATCCAAGCTCTCTACGCAATCCATGGGCCAGTCACAAACCTAATCCCATACTGAACTTCATCAAGAAGCAGACAGAGCAGAAACATATTCCTTTCTTTTCCACTGGGAAAATTTGAATTTCACAGTGACGTTTCCTTAGGCAGCTCACAATTCTTCCTGCAACCAGTTTGCAATAAAAACACTGGCTGACATTTTTCACAAGATGCTGGGCTGTGCAGAGAAAGTGAAGCTCCAGTTTACTTTACATGTTGTGTAAGCAGGGAGCACTGACACAATTAAGGTACAGACAATGCCAAAAAGATTCTGAGGTTGGCTTGTGCACTTACACTCTGGCCCTCAGAGCTGGGTCTCATGTTCCCTCTACAAGACCCCTGACTACCAGTGCACACGACCCTGCTTTGGGATCCCACCTCACCCAAGGAGCATGCCTGGCATAACATGAGAGCAGCTCAAATGAGAGAGGTTTTAGCTGCCCCAGGTAGAAGACCTTTCTCAATGGCAGCAGACTGTTTGGTGGCCGCATGCCCCAGCTTCCTGGTGGCATGGCTCAAGAGATTCTCAAGTGTGGATTTTCCCATAGGATCACCTGGGAATAAACTCAAACTGCCCACAGAAGCCATTTGCTACATCACACTCAGAACGTAGGTCAGTGTCAGATTTTTTTGGCCTAGCAATATCAAGGCATTGAGTTTGATAACCAATAGTGAAAACATTAAAATTAGAAATTAGAAACGAGGCAATTACACTTGGGAAAATTTTCATGGAGCGTTCACTCATTGAGCAGTCTCTAATATGGAACTTAGGTCCTTGGAGAGATATCAGTGGCACTAATAGACAGTTGCTGATATGCAGATTGAGGAATTTCATCTCAAGGAGCACGTATACCTGTAGGCTACTATGTGAATTGAATATAAAACAAAAATGCCTTCATTCCACATGGATCAGAAAACACCAATACTCTGTCACAATAGGAGTCAGAAAATCATTCCAACAGGAGATAATAGACATAACTAAGATAAATATCAAGAATCAGGGCTGTAGGTATTGCTCAGTGGGAGCTCACGTGTTTAGCATGCACAAGGTCCTTGGTTTCATTTCCACCACTGCAAAAAACAAACATCAATCGACAAAGAGCTCACAAGCAAGCTGTACCATCAGCATTAAGAATGCTCACTTTGAGGACTGTCTCACGTTAATCTCTCTGATGAGAGTCCTCAGGCTTTTGAGTAAAATAACAAGTACTTCCTTTAATTCTTGCCTTGAATATACTGCACTATCACACAAAGGACGTTTGAGTATAAATAGGCCAGCGCTGACTTTTTCTTAAGCCAGTAGGGTAGCACTAGAGGCATTAAGAAGAGTCAGAAATTTTGTTTAAAAAAGCAGGGATAGCATTCTCACTGATAGAGGAGGAGCACGTTCCTGAAGTCCCAGTCCCTAGCAGTGTGGCCTTACACCAATCCCATCTTCTTGTTTGTAAGTGCAAACAAACAAGCCATGATGTTCAATGGCAGGAATACCAGGGAAGAAAGACACAGGGCAACACTGAGAAATAACACTGTATTAAATGCACAGTTTCCATTCTAAAATAAACTCCCGCCTATTCCAGATGACCTGCAAGGGTCATTCCCTCCAGGGAACAGAAGAGCACTCACACCAGGTGTGAATTCACTTAATTGTAAATTGGAGATGCCCCGTGATAGTCCAGAAGCACACGTGAATAGTGAAGATGGAAATGAATTAAATGCCGTGCAACTCTTGTGGTAAAGGTGGCTCCCAAAGACACTAAATGATCACAAATGACATTTAGAGGTGACAGGTAGCCAGCAACTGTGACATTCTTTTTTATTCCAAATAAAAAAGATTCAGCCAGATGGTTTATGTATAATTTTTAAATGCTGAAATAGCATAAAATTGTATTCACTTCTAATAGATCCATGGAAAATATAATAATATTAAAATATCTTCACCATAAAATGAAATAGAAAGTGTGGCTATGTGGCCTCTACAAACCAGTAACTCTCAGAAAGTGTGAGACCCATAGGTAATTAGAAAACATTTTTACCCATTTGTGAATTGAAGGTAACACAGAACTTTTTAAACAAACCTTGTGAAAATGGCCAAGTCCGACAATTCGTGGAATACGTGGAATAAAATGAAACCACACACAAGTTTAGCAAATAGTAAAATCCCAAACTGAGTGTAATGGCAGAGAGAAGCCAGTTAACTCTATCACTGTTGTAACATATCAGGACACTGCATGGTTCTGGATTTCTCAATCAACACTATCCCAACATGTTTATTTTTAACAAAATTTGTGTTTAGTGAACACAAATATAAATTATATCAATATAAATATAAATATAAATATAGCAATATAAATTATATCAAACATGCAATTATATTATAAACCTCAAGGCAGCTCATCAGATACTAATTTTTTTCTCTTTCACATTGAAATTGAGACCAGACTTTCCAAGAGACAGTTCTGAGGAGCACCAGGACCCTTCAATGTATTCCATGAGAATGAGTATCTAGCATTAAATACCATCCAGGTCCAGTCTTATCTGACAAGAGCAAACAAAGGAACACTCACAATTAATGTAACCAGAAAGGGCCTAATTGGACAATATTTTGCAAAAGCAAAATATTTTCATTTGAAGAATATTTATGAACACAGCCTGAGCCAAAATTAAATGAATTCAATACCATAAAAACACTCAATTATTTTGTAAAATAGAACAGGAAATATATTTTTTGGTAACAAGGTCTAAAGCAACAAACTCTTGCCTACTACACGACCATTTTCATATTTGTAAAGTGCAAATAATACCAAACAGTTTTGAACAAAACATAGAATTCAACAGGACAAGGGTTGGTTGATACAATGATTACCAGGGCATGTAACACGTGGACAAGAGGGTGTCAACAGTCCTGAAGGTCATGCATAAGGTGAAGGAACAAGCCTTGAGCCTCAACAGGCCAAACAACTCCTCACTTTCATGCTGAAATGACCAGGATTTTTTTCTTTTGAAGACAATGGACAAAGAGGACTGATGTGCAATTTGAGTGAACAACTTAAATGAAATATACAGTCACATTGTTAAAGAAACAGAAAACACTGAGTGCAGTGACTCAAACCTGTACTCCTAGCTATGTGGGAGGCTGAGGTTGGGAAGATTGTGGTTCAAGGCCAGCTCTGGCAAAAATTTTGACACCCCATCTCAAGCAATAGTTGAGTACAGTTGCCTGAACCTGTCATCAGAGGGACTACGGGATGTGTAAAATAGGAGGTTGGAGGTCCAGGTCAGTCAGGTAAAATGAAAGATCCTATCCTATAAATAACCACAGCACTAAAGTGTAGCGGCATAGCTCAACTGGCAGAGCACTTGCCTTGAAAGTACAAAACTCTATGTTTAAATCTCAGTACTGCAAAAAAAAAAAAAGTAAAAGAAGACAAACAGAAAAGTTTACTCAAATCTAGATACATATACAGAGTATCATAACCTGAAGCAGAAACAAACTCATCAGTGAGTGACTCTTCTCTTTTTCAAGCCCAAAATGGCAAGAAACAGCATAAATGAAATATAGAGTTAAATTATTTACGAAAAAAGAAAACACCAGGTGCAGTTGCTCAAGCCTGTAATCCTAGATACTTGGGAGGCTGAGTTCAGGAGGATCATGGTTCCAGGCCACTACTGGCAAAATTTTTTGTAAGACCCCATCTCAACCAATAGGTGGATGCAGTAGTAGGTTCCTGTCATCAGAGCTATTAGGGGGAGGGTAAAAATAAGAGTATGGTGGTCCAGTCTCATTTTAGCCAGGCAAAATGAGATACTCTATCTCATAAATAACCACAGCAAAAATGGCTGGAAGTGTGGCTCAAGTGGTAGAGCATCCATCTGGCATGTGAGAAGTCCTGAATTCAAAAATATGCTGCTCAAAAAATAAATAAGTAAACAAGAAGTAACACAAAATTTCACTCAAAGTCATAACCTGGAATAGACACAAACTCATCAAAAGATTGACTTTCTTCCCTTTAAATACCAATGTCAGCAATATGGTCTCTGTTAAGAAGTATCGGGAAAACAGCCAAGACCAAGATTTAAACAAATACACATGAACAATATCTGCACAGCAAGTCTGTGAAATAAAGGCAAAATCAGGTTCCTGTCCTCCAAAGGCCACTGTGCAGTCTTGGGCCAACAGCAGTTCAGCCAGGCGCACCTGCTGTTTCCTCATTTTAAGATCAAACACGACCTTAGGATCATGCATAGGATGGTTCGAGAACAGCATTTACACAAGCAAGGTGATCTGACTCAACACGTGGTTACACAAAGCACAACACTGGGTCCCACATGACTAAGGACTGTCCCTGTCATCAATCTCGAAGACCACAGGACACATTTGATAAAGACCATAGTACACACCATATACCTGCTTTGATCAAACATCACAGCACAAATCACCAATTAAAAGTTAAAATTAATTCCCCTTATAGGCATGTGATCACTGGAGGGTGAGGACGTTAGGATCCCACAACCATCTATGGAAGCCCAGAAGCACATCCACCCTATGATGAATATGATCACTTCAAGAGATTAAGCATCAACCTATAGCTCTTCCTCCAAACATTGTCATTGGAGGGTCTGAAATGATAGACAGGCAAACTGTCTACTCTCTCTAGGTCTAAAAGCTGTAACTCCACCCACATCTCAAAGCCCAGCTAAGTAATTCAACTTTGCACTTGGTAGTACTTATACCTATGCCCATCACTTAATGTCCAAATCTACTACCGAGTTTTGGAGTACCACACATAAATCTATGAGGTCAACATAATCAAACCCACCAGATACTGTTTGAAAAAGGAGCTGGGCGGCGGGGGGGGGGGTGAGCTAGAAGGAGATGCATGAAAATATAATGGAGGGGATGACCCTATTCAAAGTATATGGTATGCATCTATGAAATTGTCACAATGAAATCCCTTAGTATATTAAAATAGGATAATTCAAAAATAAAAACTGGGGCAAATGGGCTAAGAAAGAGTAATAGAGACAAGGTGAATTTGATCAAAGTACATGGTACACATGCATGTAATTATCACAGTGAAACTTCTGTACAATTAATTGATGTTAATAAATATTTTTTAAAAAGAGAATGAATGGAGAGGACTGATTTCTCATTTTAAGCAAACAACATAAAAGTTGTAAAGAAACAGAAAACTTCACTCAAATGCTAAGATACAGACATGTAAACAAGGCAGGTGCTGGTGGCTCACATCTGTAATTCTAGCTACACAGGAGGAAGAGGACAGGAGGATTGTGGTTCAGAGCCAGCACAAGCATACAGTTTGTAAGACCCTATCTCAAAAACACCCTTCACAAAAAAGGGCTGGTGAAGTGGCTCAAGGTATAGGCCCTGAGTTCAAACCCCAGTACCACACAAAAAAAACAAAAGAGATGGAAAGATTAGCAAGCCTTATTTGATCAGATGTTATCCCCACAAGTGGGAATATCATACCGAACCTGTAAATATGTACAATAATTGCATGCTATTAAAAAATGAACAATTCAAAAACAGAGGAAGTAATGAACAATATTAAACTCTTTTAGAAGCATAAACAGTTGACAAACTGATAAGGAAAGTAAATAAAAATAATTCTGAAACAAAAATCAGGAATGAACAAAGAAACAGTTTAATAGCTTGAGAAATTATATATACACATATATATAAAACAATACACATAATCCTATCAGAAATGGAAAGGCTCCTTTAAACATAAATTCTACAAAGAAAAGAGCATAAACACATATAAAGCCAAAATAGATCATTTATGATATGAATACAAATATTGAATCAGTAATCACAGAGCCTCCAGTAACGAACAGCCAGTGGCCAGAAGGCTTCACATATAAGTTACACCAAATATTCAAATTGGTGCCAAGGCTCACAAAACTCTTCATTTGGCAATGTCCCTTTCTCATTAACTTGGGGTCAGATATCCAGCCTGGGCAGCATGACTTCATTCTTTCTCCTCTGATTTGTCCTCCAAATGCTGAGGATGGTCCTTTGAAGGAGGTTCACAAACAATCCAGCCTAAGTACTTGTCTCAGAAAACCTACACAATATACTCTGACAAATTTACTGATAATGTTAAGTTGACTGTCCAAATATAAATTATAAAATAACCACGGCAAAAGAGAAACTATCCAAACATGACCTGAGCAATAAGGGCTGGATGTGTGGCTCAAGTGGAAAAGCCCCTACCTAGCAAGGGCTAAGCCCTGAGTTCAAACCCCAGTACTGGGGAAAAAAAGAAACAGAAAACTTCACTCAGAAGCAGCTACCAACCCACAGCACTGTGTGACTTTTCTCCTTTTCAAGCCCCAAATGATAGGGATATGGTCTCTGATAAGAAGTATCGTGAAAACAGCCAAGGCCAAGATTTAAACGAATACACATGGACAATGTTCACCCAACAAGTCTGTGAAATAAAGGCAAAATCAGGTCCCCGTCCACCAAAAGCCACTGTGCGGTCTTGGGCCGACAGCTGCTCAGCCAAGTGCACCTGCTGTTTCCTCATTTTAGGATCAAACACGACCTTAGGATCATGCATAGGATGGTTCAAGAACAACATTTACACAAACAAGATGAGCTGACTCACCACGTGGCGGTTACCCTGGACCCCACGTGACTAAGATCCGTCTCTGTCATCAATCCCGAAGTCCACGGGACACATCTGATAAAACCACAGAACACACCATACACCTGATTTGATCAAATATCACAGCAAAAAACACCAGTGAAGAGTCAAAATTGATTCACCTTACCCTTATGTGATTGCCGGAGGGCGGGGAGGTCAAGTTCCCACAATCCCCTACAGGAACCTTCTACGGAAGCCCTGATGCACAGTCCACAATATGAGGAATATGATCGCTCAAGTGGTAAAGCTTAAGCGCCAAGTTATAGCCCCGCCCTCAAATAGTGTCATTGGAGGGTCTGAAGTGGTTGACAGGCAAACTGTCCACTCTCGCCAGGTCTACAAGTAGAAACTCCACCCACATCTCAAAACCCAGCTGAGTAATTCAACTGTATGTGTCCTTCAGCTGTGCTTCACAGACCGTTCCTGTCCAATTCACCAGTCCTCCTAGGACAATGTCCCGGGCTTCAACCTGTCTGAGAGGAACTAGCCCTCACTACCAAGTCTACACTGTATGATGGCTTGTGGTTACAGATACGAATTGGAGCTATGGGGCTTGTAATCACTTCACAGCTCCTACCAGCTATGTAACTTTGGGTTTGTTAGGTTAGTTGGTTGGGTTTTATCTATCTATCTGTCTATCATTTACCTATCTTCATCTATCTATTTATTCTCATTTATTTTGCTTTTTGACACAAAGTATCGCCATGTAGCCCAAGTTGGCCCGGAACTTGCTATGTAGCTGAGATACTCTTTGAAATCTCCATTCTGCTGCCTAGGCCTCTTAAGTAGCTGGTGGTACATGCATGTCCCTCTAGGCCCAGCTTCATATCTTGTTTTTCATGTTCTGGGGATGGAACCGAGAGCCTTGCAAGTGTGCTAGGTAGGTGCTCTACCACTGAGCTACACCCCAAACCCCTGTTGCTATACAACTCTGGATGATTTACTGCCTCAGATTCTTCATCAGTTAAATAAGAGGGAAAATAAGAACCACCTCTGCACTGTCATAATACAGAGTGACTTAATACTTGGTTTCCCTTGTGCCTGGTACATACCAAGCATTCCTGTACTATTGTTACTTTGTTGTCAATTTCCTTTATATTCAGATCAAAACTTCCCTTTCCTGGAGATTTTCTGCACTATCAGAGACTGTATATACCTGCATTTTCCCATTCATTATCAACTTTTCATAACACATAATATGCATCAGATGAAGCAATGTACAATTTTTTTCCTTGACATTATCGTTTTTGTTGGTGGAGTGGCTCAAACGGTAGAGCACCTGCCTAGAAAACATAAGGCTCTAATTTCAAGCTCCAGTACCACCAAAAAAATTATCATTTTCATCTGTGATAAAGTCTCTTGCTCATTAATACATTATATTATGAATTTTCATATGTTTATGGACTTAATGTCTTATTACTCTTCTCCCAATTTACAAACATATTTTCACTGGACAGCTTAGCTGCTTCTTCTGGTGAAATGAAATAAATCTCAGTACATAGCATGACATTTTCAGGATTCAATAAGTGCATAAGCAAGTACTAAAACTAGACTTCTCATTTGAGAAGTCTCCAGAAATATCCTCCCTTCAGGAAGTCACAGTGTCTGTTGGTCCACTGACTGTCGTTGCCAGATCAGGCAGAATCTGTGTGGTAGAACAACCAGAAATTGGCAAAGGATTTTTGGAGGATGGCTTGGCTACTACTGTGAGAAAAGGAGGCACAGGACTGCCATGTGCAGTGCATGATGGTTGATGTAGGTCACAGGGGAGAGCAGGTACATTTAAGGACAAGGGAGCAACAGCACAAGCAGGAGTGGGAAACACATTGCCTCTCACAGAAGAATGCGTACTCTGGTCAGATTGCACAGGACAGTGAAAGGTGTCAGTATAAAGAGATGGCAGAGAAACCAGTCTAGGACAAAAACAACCCAAGTTTGATGCTGAAGATAAGTTGGAGGTTTAAGGGTTCCCATAGCATGATCAAATTGACTTATCAAAGCTGTCATTTTCACAAACAGTATGTTCTACTAAAGCATAGAGAGATAGTATAAAAAGGTGATTTAGCTAAAAGAAAGGCATTAGGGTCCAGTGGGTGCTAATGAATTCCTGAGTGCCTACAGCAGCAATGAAGTTGACCCTAAGCGGCCAAGTGAATCAAATTCCCAGCTGTTTGATCCTCACATTTCTACATTTCCAGAGTCTCTGTTTTGGAACAATGACATATTTATCATTTCCTGTTTAAATTGCTAACCCCATACACTGAATTTTGGTACCCAGTGTGACCAGCTTCCCTCTTAGACAATCCTTCCCCTGTTCTCTTCAAGATAGTTTTATAAAATGGCCATCCAGATTTCCACCCACTCAAAATCCTTTTCTGATTTATATCTGGAATTGCGCTGTATTCATTGATTAATTTAGAGAATAATGGAGACTGTTTCAAAGTTAGTCTTCCTTCCCAGTAAAATTGGTGTTTTAAAATATTATTTTAGTGTCCAAATTGGAAACTCATAGAAGTCTCATGAGTATTTTCCTTATATTTTGTTCATAATATTCATTGAGTTTTGTAATGTTTTGATCAGTGCCAGTAGGATTTTTATTGTCCTGCATCCTATAGTTATTAGAAGGGTATGCATTTTTATACATTTAACTTATATCAACCAAACTCTCCTGGCCTACTTTCTAGGTGATTGTCTCAGTGTTTGAGGAAAGGAAACAAAGCTGCAAGAAGAGAAAGACTACTAGCCACTTCCTGTTGTTAACTAAATACCCTACACTAAGTCATAATCCTTTTCCAATTTGTTTCAGATACTGAACACAACTGTCATGGCGCTTTTACATGCTTCTATGTGAGATAGGGAGCAACGCAAATGACTGGACCTTCCCTGCCTCTCATGAAAGGGAGTGTGTGACTTCGGTCCCTCTTGTACGGGCATCTATGTTTCAAATTCCTCAGTTGTTACATGAGATTGAGTGGGTACACCAGTGTGGGGGTACACCAGTGTGGCGATACACTGCATCTCCCCACAATGGCTATTTTGTTTCCCCAGTAGCACAGCACAATCAAAACTACAAAGCCCTATTCCCACCACTAACCATCAGACAGCTTGAAGTCCTGAGCTGCCTCTAGACTGTACCCACATGGGTCACACTTTAGTATTAACCACAAACTTCTATAGAAGAAACCTGAGAAGTACTATAGCTTGAAAAATACCACTATTCATAGACATCATTTACAAGAATTGTGTATTACAGCAGTAGCTTCAGACTCGTGACCAGGGCTGGATCCAGAGACACTGCAATAGTTTTGAGTTTGTTTGTCCTAGACTACCACACATTTATTAACTCACAGTTTCTGTGGGCCTGGAATTTGGGCATGGCTTAACTGGATCCTCTGCTCCTGGTCTAACAAGGCTGAAATCAAGTTTTTGGTCAAAATTAAGAAATCAAGATGTTTTTCTCTAGAAGCTCAACCACAGAAGAATCCACTTCTAAATTCACTTGGGTTGCTGAAAGAATGTTGGCCCTGACTTCTTGTTGGTTATTACCTGGAGATTTCCCTTTTCCCTTAAGAGTTTGCCTGAAGTTCCTATAGGCCACTTGCGTTCCTATCAAGGTAAGCTTTCCCTACGGTGAATTTCTTTTATCAAGCCAGTCAAGAGAGCCTCTTGAAGTCTGGTAGCAAGATGAAGTGTTACGTAACTCAATGTAGTCACAATTAGAAGTATGACATCTCATTATCTTTGCCATAATCTAGTGTTGAGGAGCAAGTCATAGGTCTCAGCACATTCAGGGGGGTAGGGATCACACAGAGGTGTGAAAACACAGCACAGCATTCAAAGGGGGCAACCTTAGAGTCTGCATTCCACAATAGGGAGAAGATATATGGCAATAGATGCTACCTACCTCTTGAGGGTGTCTGACTCATTGTGTCTCACCTGCAATGGCACTTTCCCCAGATCCTGGCCCCCTCCATACAAGCTGGACCCCTCTCACTACCACCATCTTTCTGAATAGATTAGGGTGCCAGGGTAAACTTGCCTTAAGTACTCTGTTTTTGGAAGATGATAACTCACAGAACTTCCAGTTTTATACCCTTCATATAAAATAGAGCTGAGCTGATAGAAGATACCACACACATGTGGTGTGCAGCTTTGCTCCGTCTGCATTTGACAAAGATGTGTCACTGGACAGTCATCACAAGCTTCAGAATGGCTGACCTAGTGCTGAGATGGGGTCAGGTTAACGGTAATACTCCAAATGTGAACGGTCATTGCTATTATCTGCTCACCTAAACAGCCTCATAAAAGCTCCCAAACACCCAAAATAGCAATTCAGAGAGTCCCTAAACAAAGGGGCACATATTACATAAGATATTATGCTGATTCAGCATATAGGTGAAAGCAGCTGTGTGGGAATGGTTCACCACCAAATATAGAAAACTCATTCTGTAATAAAAGGAATATGAAGAAATTTTCAGCCTGTACAGAACAAGATTAGTTCCACTCAAAAAGCCTCGTATGACTATTTTTCACTTAAATCTTTGACTAAACTTCTTCGATCCTCTGGAGTGACATCTTCTATTACTAGTTCAAGTCTCTATTTCACATTTAAATTTGCTTTTAGCCTGAAATAGGGTGGGATTTTCACAGGCAATGATGTATTTTTAAAACTATAGAGATGGAATTCTTAAAAAGAATGAACAGCATGAACAAGAATAAATCAATAGAAAAGTGACAATGCAACATTTGCATTGTTGCAAGGCCAGTTCACGTTCCCTTTGGATGAAGAATTTGGTGGTCCTAGTCATTAAAGCATAGCATAGAGTGAATCCAAGGTATGGGCCCAGACATGGAAGGTAAAAATTTGTTTTCAGACGGTTGAGTCTGACCCAAGATACACTGCAATAGGCAACTGGTTATGCATTTAAGGAACCTGAGCAGCACACCCAAATAGGAACGGAGATTTGACATTTGGATAGCAAATGACATCTGATGCCATTTTCACATTCATGTGTGAATAACTCAGTGTAGCAGTTCGCAATGAGGCAGGGCTTCAGAACCACTCAAAGAGCTGAATTTTAAAATATAGGCAAGGGAAGGAATGTGTTTCTAACTATCCAAATGATTAAATGTAGAATCTTCTTGATATTCCTGTTGCAGAATGTTTTGAAGTGGGAGTGAAAATGTTCTAAAAGTAAGATTGTAGTAATGATTGTATAACATGGAAAATATACTAAAAATACTGACTTGTGAAATTTAAATGGGTGAATTATATATAATGTGAATTACCTCTTAGTAAAACTGTTTTAAATAAGTAAACAGGCCAGATTTGGCCAAAAAGATGAACTTTGTCAACCCCTGGTCAAGCTTTTTGCCTTATTTCCTTTTTTATTTCATGTATCCTTAAATGAGCTGAGGACATTTATATAATCAGCCCTTCTATAACCCATTCATAGCAGTTGGAAACACAACAGCAAAACACTGGGATGCCAGAATCTTGTGGTGGCAGGAGGAACGACTTTCACAAGGGCCTGGTGCTGCCCCAGCTCCCACTTGCCCTTCTTCTCCTAGGAGCTACTGCTTCCTGGGTCAGGAAGAACAAGGGACATAAGAGAAGAAAAATTCAACTAGGGCCTGAAAATTTTTTTTAAATTTCAGTGCCTAGAACAACATCTGCCACATAAAATGGAACCGTGGTAAGAATTCATGGATTGAACCAAAGAGCAAAAGCCCAAACTCTGAAGCTATTCTTCTCTGCTAGTGTCCTTTATTATAAAGTGTGGCACTAAACACTGAGTGGTTGGCAAGGCTCACTGGACCTGTAAAGCAAGCTCAAACTCTAGGGAAAAGCCACTTCCCATTCCTGCAAGCAGCTCTGGGGTTGCCTCCTGATTCCAGTCTGAAGATGGGATGCACCTCTCCCACAAAGTGGCCCAAGGAGGCCTACGTACACTACATATGGCAACGTTTTTGTTTAAGGGTCATCTGAGGTCTTCATGGGATGATGGGACACTGAGCATTAGACTCATAGGAACTGAATGATGAATTGACCACAGGTAAGCTCTACTGATGCCCAGATAATTCATTTATTAAAGTTGGTAACATGTAATCTGCCCCTATATCTACCAGGCACTAGCCTAAGAGCTTGCTGATGGATTAATAAAACACATGAAAGACACACACACACACCTGAAAATACCCTATCTTTATGGCATTTAATTTCTAACATGGGACAAGAGTCATAGATAAACACTAGTGATAGGTGGAAAAATGCTATAGGTAAATAAACATTAGACATAGCATAAAGGAGACTCAAAACTGAAGGCAAGCTGTAACTTTAAATCATGCCTGTAGTGTCTATAGGACTAAAGACGAACAGTGAATACAAGGTTTGGCTACTGCGACATTTGCACTGGGGTCATGGAAACCGCTCTCCAGGTATAGCAGGACTGAGCGCTCTCCACTATGACCACATTGACAAGGTCATGTAATTGAGGAACGTATCCAGGAGGAAGTTTCAGAGAATCCAAAGTGAAAAAGATAGCATTGTCCACCACCCCATGTCTTCCATGTATGCTAGTAATGCAGACCTGCGATGAGAAAAGATGAAAATTATTGTAAGCAAGCATATCCATTGTAACAGGTCTCTCACTTCCTCACTCTGGCTCTAACCTGCAGATCGCGTCCCCCATCACTTATTCCCAACCTGCTTGGCACATTGCTAATGCCAGGGTTGCTTTGTAAACATGTTTGTGCCCAGATTCCACATCACACCAATTAAAACAAAATCTCTGGGAATGGGTCCTGGATCTCTGATAAGATATCTAGCTTTAAATATCACTCACAATGGCTATTAACCTCTAATTAGGGTTGAGAGGTATACTAATATTTTTCCTACTTCCTTGGTCATATTCCAGGCTCATTCCTTTGATTTTTTTATTGTACAAAATGCATTTAGTTTACCAACTCATATTCCGTTTCCACTACCAAAATCATACCAGCTATTACTGGTATCCTCAAATCCCACTTCACCATTTTTTCCCAACAATTCCCTGAAGCCCAAATGCTCTCTACTTTTGTTTCTCTTAGAACATTTAATACCTCCCAAATAAGCTTCATAATTTAGATCTTAATTATATTCATGTTCTACATTATTCTCTAATTATTTCTTTCAGAACTGCAGTCTTTTCAATGAGAAAATCAGTTCCCTTTTGGCAAATAACATATTTTATTTTAGGTTTACCAACACACCCAGTAGAATTCTGGGAATCAGAAATTATCACTAAAGAAGAATATGCAGAAACAAAGGACAAGTACAATGTGCAAACAAAATACCTCATTCACATGCTTGTGTGCCAGAGGCTTCACGGAGATGGCCTTTCTGTTCTGTGTGCCTGGCTGGATGGAAAATTCAACTTCTACCAGGTCACCATGATAAGGCTCAAAATCTAAATCAATCACGGAGAGAAATCAAATTGGAATAGGTTTTTTTGGTAATGTTCTATTTCATAAGTTACTTTGACATAATCCCTAAAATAGTTTCTACTACATCCTAGATACATTTTGAGTATCTTTTGTGGTACTGGGATTTGAACTCAGGACCTCACACTTTCTAGGTAAGTGCTCTACCATTTGAGCCACTTCCCCAGCTCATTTTGAACATTTTAAAGCAGTTAACTTATAAATTGTCCTGTCAGAAAAAGGAAGTTTGTAATCCTTTAGTCATTGATTCTTCTCTACTAATTTGACTAAGTCAAATGAGGAAAAGTGTCAACTGTGCATTACCAATGTCTTTAATGAGTAGCAAAGGGCTGATTAGACAATTGGTCATATATACAACTCCTTTTGGAGAGGCAGTCAAGTACATAGGTAAGAGCACAAGTTTGAACACGGCTTTCTGTTTCCAAATCTTGAAACTGCCACTTAGTTTGCAAACTTCATCAAGGTACTTAATCTCTCTTGACCCCAAAATGAGAAGCATAATACTAGTACTTACCATCTAGGTTTGCAGGGACAATTAATCAATACATATAAAACTCCCACAATGGTACCTGACACCTAATCAGTACCAAATAAATGTTGATTGCATTAGTAGTAACATTTGCAGTAGGACATGTTGCTACAGAAAGAAACAATTTCATCAGGTGTTTTGGATAAGTAATGAATACTACATATTGAATGTCTTACAGTTATAAACAAATATTTACATATTTTGTAATAGGTATCAGGAGAATTTGGAGCAAATGTAATTCTCTCAAACAATACTACTTAAAATGTAAATCGGTATGACCACATCAGAGAACTGGCAATATCTACCAAATTTAAACATTTCTGCACAACATGACACAGAATTTCCTAGTTCCTTCATAGTCTTTTCCTTGTTTCTGTTCAATTCCATTATGACTAAATTTTAGTGTCCTCCATTTTTGTGTTGGTACTGGCATTTGAATTCAGGTCTTCATGCCTGCTAGGCAGGCACTCTATTTCTTGAGCTAATCCTCCAGCCCATTTTATTTCTAAATTTTAGAATAACCTGTGACATGCATTGAACCTCCTCTCTCTTGCTCTTTTACATTTTTCTCTTCACATTCCTTTCCTGTGGCTTTCTGTGATATTCATAGGCTGAAAACTCCAAAATGTATGTACCTGAAGTTCTAATCAACCTCAGATTCATATTTCCAAATGCTTACCCAAATCATTATGCCCGAGGCTGAGTTCCTGCTATTCTACTCATGAACCTTACTTTGCTTCTCATGAACCTTACTTTGCTTCTCATGAACCTTATTTTGCACATCTGAAAACTGGGACCTCTTTCTTTACTGTGGTCCAAATTTTAAAAAACCTGAGGACTAACTCATGACTCCTCTTTCCTTCACGTGTATCAGTAGTTGAATGATGTCAAATTCACCATCCAATACTTTCACATCTACCTCTACCTCCAGGATCAAATCAGCCTTACCTTTTACTAACATTGTCTAAGTCTCCATCACTCTTTAGGACTATTGCAACAGAACCCTAACCTGTCTTCCAAATCTACAATCCACTTAATATCACAATGTTAAATTGAATTAAACTTGGCCTAAATCAGACTCCATACTTGGCTGGTAAATTATGGCCTAAAAAAAAGCCTCCTTAGTCAGTGAGCTGCAACATAGCTTGAGTTGTAATTTGTAACCTAACAAAACAGTATACCTTGGTAACCAAGCAATTGAGCCTCAGCCAATCATAGCATCTGAAACCTCAGCAAACCCAGGCTGAAGGTTGCCAAATTATACCCAGCTATGGTAAATACTGTATTTCACCAATCAGGCAATCTCTGTACTCATTTCTTACGTTGTTGGTTATAAATGTAGCTCATCATATCACAAATAGAGGCATTGTGAGCCATCTTTGTGTACAAAATTCTCATAGTTATAGAATCTTTTTCTTGCTAAAATAAGTGTTGTTAAATTTAACTGATCTTAGGATTTTTTTTTCAGCAACAGAATTGCTTACACCCTCTCTAAAAGCTAAATCCTTACAATGACCTATAAAGCCCTATGTGGCTCAGACATTTACTCTCTTTTTTCAGCTCTTTACTGAAATTTTACCTTTTCATAAAATCTTCAGTGGACACACTATCTAACATTTCAACCTCTAAACTCAACTATCTAAAAATTTCAATGGCTCCTTAGATTTGTATTTTTCCATGAGCTAAGACTCAGCAGTTTCAATTCCAGTCCTAAATACATTATCTATAATAATAAAACCAAAGGTCCACAGACAGACTTGTACAAAAATGTTCTTGGCCTCTTTCTTCATAATAGCCAAAAGCTACTAAACAGCCAACATGACCTTCAAGAGGAGAATGGAAAAACTGTAATACATTTGATATAATGAACGATAGACACATACAAAAACATATGCATCTAAAAATATTCTTCTTAAGAAAAAAAAACTCCTACATAAAAGATTATGTGTGTCTGATTCCATTATATAAAATTCTCAAAAGGACTAATTAAATCCATGGTAGGGAAAAATAGAACGTTTGTTTGCCTGGATGATGTGAACAGGGATTGAGTAGGGAAGGGCATGAGGGCAATGTTTCAGGGCATGCACTTGTCAAAACTAAAAAACACAAACAAACAAAACTGAACAAATATTTATCATAAGAATTTTTACACCCAGGCCTAACCTCTTGGGTCTCATTGGTCAGGTCTAGCCACTTGCCACAACATGCCAAACAAAGAGACAAGTAATGACAGAGAAAGATGTAATTAATGAGACACAGGCATACTGCGGGTAGAAGAAAGGTATGAATTTTGACCTATCTACCCTCATAGACATTTGCTTTAGGTTTAAATAGGAGAAAGAGCTGGGGTTAGAGGGAGAGATAGGCATATTTATTAATCAGTCCTAGTCACAGGTGTGTTCTAGTGGTCTTAGGTGGCTGTCACAAGTCGTCAAGCTCATTGTCTGAGGATTGGTCAGGTTGGGCCTTGTTACAATAAGTCATTGCGGACTGGTAGGTGATCTTTGTCCATTGTCCTGTCCTTTCTGGACTCCACGATGGCTGCAAAGTGACTGCAGGATAAAACGACTCAAGGCAAAGGGCACAGACACAAATGGAAGCTAGAATGCCAAGCTTTTATCTTGTTTTCAGTTAACTTATGGCCCAAGTAAGGAGTCAGTGCTTTTTAGCAAAAGCAGCTTTCAAGTACCTGTTATATACTGAACTTGAGTTGTTGATATAAAAATGAAACAAAGCAAGTTGACCTCATCATTTTGTCAAAACACAAACAAAAACAAAGCCCTTTAGGCACCTATAAAATACCCAATCATACAATTTCACCCACTTTGTGACAGCATTCAATTTAAACCTATTTCCCTCTTCCTTTGACCCTCCCCCAAATCACCCTACTACATCCCAAATCCTATAATAGGCTCTTTCTAATATGTTTTTACTGAGCTATAACAGGTTCCCTCACTGAAATAAGTAATAAACCTAACTTGATCTATTGTCTGGAGAGCATTCACAAAGTTAGGAAAGTTATTTCTAGCAGAGGTTAAATATCTCTGCCAGAAAATATGAATGCTATTGTAAATTCAGTTTTTTTTCCTTTTATTATTCATATGTGCATACAAGGCTTGGGTCATTTCTCCCCCCTGCCTCCACCCCCCTCCCTTACCACCCACTCCGCCCCCTCCCTCTCCCCCCAACCCCCTCAATACCCAGCAGAAACTATTTTGCCCTTATTTCTAATTTTGTTGTAGAGAGAGTATAAGCCATAATAGGAAAGAACAAGGGTTTTTGCTGGTTGAGATAAGGATGGCTATTCAGGGCATTGACTCACATTGATTTTCTGTGCATGTGTGTTACCTTCTAGGTTAATTCTTTTTGATCTCACCTTTTCTCTAGTTCCTGGTCCCCTTTTCCTATTGGCCTCAGTTGCTTTTAAGGTATCTGCTTTAGTTTCTCTGCGTTAAGGGCAACAAATGCTAGCTAGTTTTTTAGGTGTCTTACCTATCCTCACCCCTCCCTTGTGTGCTCTCGCTTTGAACATGTGCTCAAAGTCCAATCCCATTGTTGTGTTTGCCCTTGATCTAATGTCCACATATGAGGGAGAACATACGATTTTTGGTCTTTTGGGCCAGGCTCACCTCACTCAGAATGATGTTCTCCAATTCCATCCATTTACCAGCCAATGATAACATTTCGTTCTTCTTCATGGCTGCATAAAATTCCATTGTGTATAGATACCACATTTTCTTAATCCATTCGTCAGTGCTGGGGCATCTTGGCTGTTTCCATAACTTGGCTATTGTGAATAGTGCCACAATAAACATGGGTGTGCAGGTGCCTCTGGAGTAACCTGTGTCACAGTCTTTTGGGTATATCCCCAAGAGTGGTATTGCTGGATCAAATGGTAGATTAATGTCTAGCGTTTTAAGTAGCCTCCAAATTTTTTTCCAGAGTGGTTGTACTAGTTTACATTCCCACCGACAGCGTAAGAGGGTTCCTTTTTCCCCACATCCTTGCCAACACCTGTTGTTGGTGGTGTTGCTGATGATGGCTATTCTAACAGGGGTGAGGTGGAATCTTAGCGTGGTTTTAATTTGCATTTCCTTTATTGCTAGATGTAAATTCAGTTTTAAAGTCACACTCTGGAGATAAAATTATTTGTTTTGCAGTGCTAATACAAATATAAATTTGGAACAAAGCATCATTGTAAACATTCATCCTTAGAAATTAAGAAACCGATAGAGTAGACATGTTCTTGGGATTGGTTTGAGTGCAAATATAATTTATAACTGCATACAAATATGCTATTATATTCAATCAATTCAAGTTGAAGCTGTAATAATCATGATTTATAAGATGTGTATATGTACTTATTATTCAAAATCACCAAAAAATTCTAGGGATTGAATGCAAAAGAAATTCTGACTTACCATGACCACACTAGTTTTCTCTTTTCTTTGTCCTGTTGAAACAGATTTCAGGCATACCTGACCCTCTGAAGGACTACTGTGTAAATCAACCCAACTGCCCAAGCATGAGAGTGATTTTTTTGATGAAGTCTTTCAGTTTTTGTTACAGTTAGAAAATCAGTTGGAAATCTTTTTTTTTTTTTTTTTTGTGGAGTTTTACATCAAATGCAAGGCCTTGAGCAAGTTACACAAGCACAAGCATTCCTTTGGGTATATCCCCAGGAGATGGATTGCTGGATCATATGGCAGGTCTATATTTAGATTTTTAAGAAGTCTCCAAATTTTTTTCCAGAGTCTTTGTACTAGCTTGCATTCTCACCAGCAGAGGATTAGGGTTCCTTTTTCCCCACATCCTCACCAACACATGTTGGTGGTGGTGTTTTTGATGATAGCTGTTCTAACAGGGATGAGGTGGGATCTTAGTGTGGTTTTGATTTGCATTTCTTTTATGGCTAGAGATGGTGAGCATTTTTTCATGTGCTTTTTTGCCATTTGAATTTCTTTTTTTGAGAAAGTTCTATTAAGTTCAGTTGCCCATTTTTAATTGGTTCATTAACATTAGGAGAGTTTAGTTTCTTAAGTTCCCTGTATATTCTAGTTATTAGTCCTTTGTCTGATGTATAGCTGGCGAATATTTTCTCCCACTCTGTGGGTGGTCTCTTCACTTTAGAGACCATTTCTTTTGTTGTACAGAAGCTTTTTAATTTTATGAAGTCCCATTTGTCCATCCTTTCTCTTAGTTGCTGGGCTACTGGGGTTGTATTGAGGAAGTCCTAGCCTATAACTATTAGTTCCAGAGTGTTTCCTGCTCCTTCCTGTAGTAACTTCAGAGTTTCAGGTCTGATATTTAGGTCCTTGATCCATTTTGAGTTGATACTAGTACAGGGTGATAGACATGGCTCTAGTTTCAGTTTCTTGCAGATGGATAACCACTTTTCCCAGCAACACTTGTTGAAGAGGCTGTCTTTTATACATCATATGTTTTTGGCACCTTTGTCAAAAATGAGGTGGGTACAGTTGTGTGGTGAATAATACTATTTTAAAGTCCAACTATAAAGCCAATCTGTCAATATATAAATACTTCGAAACCAGGTTTAGAGTTGGGGGTATAGCTGAGAGGAATAGCACTTACCTACCTTGTGAGAGACCCTTGCTTCCATCTCTAGCACTACAGGTCAAAAAATGGATTTAATGTTAATCAGTTATAACATCCTCTTTAGTCTTAAGAAAGTCTTAGGCTAGACAATGGAAGATATGATTACTCCAAGTATAGCTTAAGCTACAGGAGAGTTTGCCCAAAAGAAGCTATGGTCTTTGGTAGAAGTGTAAAGACACAGCCAACCTGCAAGCCTGGCAATGAGATAGCTAGGGAATAAATATCTCAACATCTCCCCTCTCACCACAATGTTCTGCTTGTGCTTCTCATTATCTAAATTCAACCATCATAATGTTAGCAGCTAAAAACCAGTATCTTTAATGACTTTATTAGTCACTAAGAGGCATATTGAAACAGGGAAGCCATCTTAGACCGAGTAAGATGCTGCTATTGGTCAAGGCAAGACCCAAGAGTGTTGGATACCAGGCATGGACCTTGGGCTGGTAAATATTGGAAGATGCAAAGTCTCTCCAAAGTAGGAGCTTGCAAAGCTCTCCTATTCTCATTCTTCCCACATCTCCTTTGAAGAAAACAACCTGTTGTGACCACATACCAGCTCCCTGATGCAAACTAGATAAAGTACTAGAACTGTTTGGAGACTCCCTGATGCCAGATTAATCAATAGCTATAGATAAGGTGTCCTGTGTGCTCTGACAATCTCCAGACCAGATGTTTTCTAGTTAACCTTCAACAAGCCTGAAGAAAATAACCCACCAGACTCCATTCCTTTTACCTTTGATCAAAAGAATTGCTGACGTATATTTCACCTGATTCCTTCCCTTGCACTGACCTATAAAATAAACACTCTAGCTTGGTAGGCATTCACGTGTCCCACCAGGAATGTGCAGCCCTCCTGACCCCAGCTCTGTGTCTTTATGTCTGTGTGTCTTTATTTCTCATTCCACGTCGCTCCCAGTTGGGTTCAGCAGCTTAGCCACGCACAAGAGAAAGCCCACAAAGTGATAAGAAGGCTACATAAAGCTTCCTTTTAATTTTTCAAGTGAGTACTTGAAATAGTTTATTCTGAAAAGCAAAGAAATAACCTTATTTGTGGTCCCAGGCTTCTAACTCAGGATACACAGGCTGAGGCAGGAGGATAATAAACTTAAGGCCAGAATGGGTTACATTTCAAGTTCAAGACCAGCCTGGACTACATAACAATACTCTGTCTCAAAAAAATACATACTCAACCCTTCTATCTCACACATTCTACAAATACTCATCTACCCTTTATTCCTCAAATTACCTACAATTGCTTGTATTCGTTTATACCATTCCATTGGAACTGACCACACCAAGGTTCTTCGATAAAATTCAATCTGATAGTCTAAACTATATATTTAACACAGGATCAGATTCTACACCACCTGGATCCTACTGGCATTGACAATTATCTTCTCATACCATCCCTCGTTTGAGTCATACCACACATACTCAGCACACTGCAGCCATTCTGTCCTCCCTTCAATTTCTAGAACATGCCACAAGTTTTTCAAGACTGTTACATTGGCTCTTCCTGGTTTAGAATATTTTTCCCCAGCTGGCTCCTTATTATCCTTCAGGTCTCAGCTCAAGTGAGAGGCCTTCCCTGATCAGCTGTCTACAGTAAGCCCTACCCCCGCCCCAGTTTTCCTATCACTGTACCTTGTGCAATCCTGAAGAGCAGAGCTTTTGCAGGGGAGGGAAGCCTTACATGCTGATTGTCAATAATCTGCCATATTAGAATGCAAATGTTATGAAAACAGTACCAGTGCCTATAATCCTAGCACTTGCAAAGCAGAAGCAGGAGGATTCTGACTTGGAGGCCAGCCTGGGCTATGTAGCAAGTTCCTGACCAGTCTGGATTACATAGTCTCAAAAAAAAAAAAAGAAGAGATATGGCCCAAGTGGTAGAGCTCCTTCTTTGCAAGTGAGAAGCCCTGAGTTCAAACCCTAGTCTCACCAAAGAGAAAAAAAAAGGGAGGAAGGCTCAAAACAGTACATGGAACAGAGTGAGGTACTCAAATATCTGTCCAGTGAATAAGGAAACAACATATATTGATTCCCCATTATGTGAGACAAAATTAACATAATTTTTCCTGGTTTTCTTCTTTTAGTTTCCCTTTTTGAAAATGGAACTGTGGGTTTTTTTTTTTTTTTGCCATTTTCACAACCAGATTCATAATAGCTATTCTGACAATTCTATGTATGACAAGTTACTAGTTAAGAGCTCAAGACTTCTTGTACTTTTCCAGTGATGGGCATCAGCAGGACTTCCTTTTTTAGCCACCTCTCTCTCTTTTACTCTACAGAGAGCTATTACTCTGACTGACTCAGTTTATTTTGTATACATTAAAACTTTCACCTATGCCTGTGTTTCTATCCTCTCCCTATACATCAGGTACTTTTTCTATCAGTCCTTCCTGCTCTCTTCTGCCGCTTCATTCATACCTTTGTCATTATTAACCTGTCCAAGCATCCCCATTGTGAGAAGAAGGTTTCAGTAAGACTACCATTGATGGTGACTTTCTGTTGGCATGGTTACAGAGATTAGGAAATTACTTTGGAGTTTAGCATTCAACATACCTTTCCTCACAGAATTGAGGATTTATGATGAAACAGGTCATAAAATTCAATCATTTTGGGAGACTTCCTGGGATACCAACTAAGGTCAAGTTTTAGCTTTTACATCCAAGAAAAGTAAACTAGAGAGCCACTTTGTGTGGCTGAGACAATGTCTCCCTTTGTCCCTATGTTAAATGGCAGCTGATTAGGGTTGAACAGGTACAATTTTTTTTATTTCTATACATCTTTCAAAATCCAGCCTGGCATGGATTGCAAGGACATGGAGTACAGCTCGGTACCATACTCAGTCCAGGCAGCCTTCCCCAATTCTCCCCATATTGGTCAGTCATGCTCATTGCTTTGCTCAATAAGATTGTCCTCATCATGTCATTTTAATGTATTCACACGTCTGACTCTCACAATTAGACTATGAGGTCTTTACAGGCAAGGCTTAATAAAATCTTCCTTATTTTGTGTTACCCCTATCTAGAATTCTCCATTGTGCTGAGTTAAATTCAAATACAATTTTTAAATTAATGAATTATTGCTTTAGGCATAAAACAACAAAAATGTTATATCCAATAATCACAAATAGAATTCAGCAATGGGCACACACACACATGGAAAAGTACAAAGCTATCTCTAAGTCTTATTTTAAAGCATTTGAACAGGAAATAAATAGTATTCTTTCATACTCTTAATACCATTAGTTAGATTAGAAACCCAAAACCTACATGGACAAAAATTACAAAAATATTAGTAACTACATCCAATAGGTGCAAAAATAACAGCATACGTTTTAAAAACATCATGTATCTCTCTGTGTTGTACATTATTTTCAAGCTCCAAGGGTTCACCTCAAACATAGCAGGCAAGTATATTGCAGAAGTAGTTCTAGTACTAAAATTCTCTCATCAAATAAATCTGTTCCAAATTTAACCCTGGAGATGATGCTTTTAACCACCTCCAAATCTAATTGATTATATTGATAATATTTTTTAAAGAGTAAAACTGAATTTTAAATTTAAAAAAATGTAAATTGTACCTGTACAAATAACATTTAAAGAGAAGTAAGCTGCATGATTAGTGTGGTCAGTACCACCCACTGCAGAGGTAAGAGTGTCTGGAGATACATCCACTCTGGTGTCTGATGGTTCATCACAGAAAGCATCCACCTGGAAGATAAAGAAACAGTTACTTCATAACAAAAGTTTTAAAAAGCACAAATATTGAGATTGCTGATGTTCAAGAGTTTTGAGCAACTCTCATAAACATTGGTGAATATATTTCAGTTGACAAGCACATCTTGACATGAGTTGATAAAATAATGCCTGAGCTTCACAGCTTTTTTATTTATTTATTTATTTTTATTATTCATATGTGCATACAAGGCTTGGGTCATTTCTCCCCCCTGTCCCCACTCCCTCCCTTACCACCCACTCTGCCCCCTCCCTCTTCCCCACACCCCCTCAATACCCAGCAGAAACTATTTTGCCCTTATCTCTAATTTTGTTGAAGAGAGAGTATAAGCCATAATAGGAAGGAACAAGTGTTTTTGCTGGTTGAGACAAGGATAGCTATATAGGGAGTTGACTCACATTAATTTCCTGTGAGTGTGTGTTGTCTTCAAGGTTAATTCTTTTTGATCTCCTTTTCTCTAGTTCCTGGTCCCCTTTTCCTATTGGCCTCAGTCGCTTTTAAGGCATCTGCTTTAGTTTCTCTGCGTTAAGGGCAACAAATGCTACCTAATTTTTTGGGTGTCTTACCTATCCTCACCCCTCCCTTGTGTGCTCTCGCTTTTATCATGTGCTCAAAGTCCAATCCCATTGTTGTGTTTGCCCTTGATCTAATGTCCACATATGAGGGAGAACATATGATTTTTGGTCTTCTGGGCCAGGCTACCTCACTCAGGATAATGTTCTCCAGTACCATCCATTTACCTGCGAATGATAACATTTCATTCTTCTTCATGGATGCATAAAATTCCATTGTGTATAAATACCACATTTTCTTAATCCATTCGTCAGTAGTGGGGCATCTTGGAAGAACTGGCTAAAACAAGAGATGAGGGGATTTTGGGGGGTGGATGGAAATGAGTGGCATTTTGATTGTGGTGGTGGTTACATGGATGTACAGCTTTGTCAAAGCTCATTAAATCCTACATTTAAAACAACAACAACAAAACAGGGCCAGCCAGTATCAAATAAGCATAAACACTATATTTTCTACATGTTAAGATCCTGACCTGGGTACCAGTGGCTCATGCCCATAATCCTAGCTACTACTACTCAGGAGACAGAGATCAGGAGGACTGCAGTTCAAAGCTAGCCCAGGCAAATCAAATAGTTCACAAGATCGTATCTCAAAAAAGCCCATCACAAAAAATGGACTGGTGGAATGGCTCAAGGTGAAGGCCCTGAGTTAAAGCCCCAGTACCACACACACACACAGGGCCAGGGGTGTAGCCTAGTAGTAGAATTGCTTGCCTTGCAAGTATAAGACCCCAAGTTTGATTCCCAACACTGCAGAAAAATCATAAGACTATTCTACTTCTTATTACACATGTCAAAAATTTATAGCTTTGTTGATTTTTAAAGTTATAGTGGCAGCTTATAAAAGAATATTCACATGCATGTGTTTGTATAAATTAATACAATACTGATAAAAGGGAGCAGAGACATGCATAATATAAATTTAACCAAATTCCACATGTTTCATGATATTGGTAAGTCAACAAAAGGTATAAGAATATTGTGCATATTATTCTTGTGTTTATGAAAAGAGGGCTTCTATTTCTAAAAGTTAAAAGTGGGTTGGTGGAAAAGCTCAACTGGTAGAGTGCCTGCCTAGCAAGTATGAGGGCCTGAGTTCAAACCCCAGTACTACCCAAAACAATTTAAGGCCCATGTAGTGGTGTGCACCTATAGTCCCAGCCATTCAGGAAGCTAAGGAAGGAGTAATGCTTGAACCCAGAAGTTCTGAGCCAGTTTGGGCAACATAGTGATGCTTCATCTCAAATTAAATTTAATGTAAATTTAAATTATTTACAACTATAAAATAAAAATTAAAACAACAAAAAGGTGTCATGTCTGAGCAATGAAAGTTGTCCAGGAGTGCAGGAAGGGTGAATTTTGTTTTCCATGTTATCTCTTTCCTAGAATTTGAATTATTTATGTATGATTTTATACATATATGAAACATTTCAAATTTAAAGAATTCAAATGCAGTTGGCATTTACTATCTAAATAAAAATGATTACGTATGTCTCAATTGTTTAAGAAAGGCACATACTTTAAAGCAACTGAGGCCAATAGGAGAAGGGGACCAGGAATTAGAGAAAAGGTTAGTTCAAGAAGAATTAACTTAGAAGGTAACACACATGTACAGGAAATCAATGCGAGTGAACTCCCTGTATAGCTATCCTTATCTCAACTACAAAAACCCTTGGTTCTTCCTATTATTGCTTATAATCTCTCTTCAACAAAATTAGAGATAAGGGCAAAATAGTTTCTGCTGGGTAGCGGGGAGAGTGAGGGGGCAGGGGGGTAAGGGAGGGGGCAAGGGGAAGGGGGGAGAAATGAATGACCCAAACATTGTATGCACATATGAATAAAATAAAAATTTTTTTAAAAAGGCACAAAGAAGAGTTCTGTAAGTTTGCAATCTTCCATATTATATAAAAAATATCCACACTGTACTATATGGGAAGAAGAAATCAGTTTGAAAATACAATATATAAACATATTGAGAACAATATAAAACTACCCTAAAATTAAAAGCTCACTTTAAAAGTTAAACAAATAATTTGAATAAAATTGGTTGTTAATAGCAGAACAAGAATATTAAAAATTGGGGAAAAAGTAGAAAATATATAGAATCTGTTCAAAGAAAAGTATAAAACAATTCCAAAGCATATAAAAGGAGAGAGACATTCTTAGGGCCGGGATCTGTTATTATGTCTTTTCTCCTTAAATTAAATCTATAAATTTAAAGTTATCCCAACTTTAAATATCCCAATACATTTTTTGTTGGGATTTTTGTTGTTGTTGGGATTGGGAGAACAACATGGTGTTTTTCAAATTGACAAAGAAAACTCAATATGTCGGAATATGCACGAAAATTCTCAGAACGTAAATAGGAGTGTTCACAGAGAAGCCAGGCTACCAAACATTGAAATATGCTGTAACGTTTCAATAGTTCAAACCATTTGATCATACTTGCCAAAGATAACAATCTTGTGATATTAGGCTGCCCCCACAATTTCAAATGCTATGAGATTGTGTTGAATGACACAAGTGGCATTTGAACTCAGTAAGGGAAAAGTGGACCTTTGCATTAAACATATGGGGCAGTAAACTATTAGCGAAACAAGATCCGGATCCTTCTTTCTTTAAAAAGATTGTTTGTACATTTATTCACATGTGTATACATTGTTTGGGCCATCTCTCCCCGCTACCACCGGACCCTACCCCCTCGCTTCCAGGCAGAACCTGTTCTGCCCTCTTCTCCAATTTTGTTGAAGAGAAGAAATAAGCAATAATAAGAAAGATATGGCATTTTTGCTAGCTGAGATAAGGATACCTATACAGAGAGATTCCTAGCATTACTTCCATGCACAAGTGTTTTACAACCTGAATTGGTTCATCTCTACGAGACCTCTTCACTTCTTCCTGGTCACTTTCCCATATTGACCTCTGCCAGTTTAAGATTACTATATTCACTCCTCTACAGTGAGCACATCAACCACATTCAAGTTTTAGGTTTCCTTCCCTTTCCCTATTCCTCCTGTACTTGTTCTCCCCTTAGTGTGTGACCCATGTCCAATATTACTGCATTTGTTTTAGGTCTAAAGTCCGCATATGAGGGAGAACATACGATTTTTGGCCTTCTGAGCATGGCTAACTTCGCTTAAGATGATGTTCTCCAGTTCCATCCATTTACTTGTGAATGACAAAATTTCATTCTCCTTTGTGGCTAAAATTCCATTGTGTATAAATACCACATTTTCTTAATCCATTCATCAGTAGTTGGGCATCTTGGTTGTTTCCATAACTTGGCTATTGTGAATAGTGCTGCAATAAACATGGGTGTGCAAGTGCCTTTGGAGTAACCTTGTTGCATTCCTTTGGCTGTATCCCTAGGAGTGGTATTGCTGGACCATATGGAAGATCTATGCTTTTTTTTTTGGTGGGACTGGGATTTGAACTTGGGGCTTTGCACTTGCAAAGCAGGTACTCTATCGCTTGAGCCATGTCTCCAATCCCAATGTTTATTTTTTAAAGAAGCCTCCATATTGTTTTCCAGAGTGGTTGTACTAGTTTACATTCCCAGCAGCAGTGTATGAGGGTTCCTTTTTCCCTGCATCCTTGCGAACATTTGTTGTTGGTGGTGTTCTTGATGATAGCTATTCTAACAGGAGTGAGGTGGAATCTTAGCATGGTTTTGATTTGCATTTCCTTTATGGCCAGAGATGGTCATGTGTTTTTTGACCATTTGGATTTCTTCCTTTGAAAAAGTTCTGTTTAGTTCAGTTGCCCATTTCTTTATTGATTCATTGATTTTGGGGGAGTTTAGTTTTTTGAGCTCCCTATATATTCTGGTTATCAGTTCCTGTCTGATGTATAGCCAGCGAATATTTTCTACCACTCTGGGGTGGTCTCTTCAGTTTAGAGACCATTTCTTTTGTTGTACAGAAGCTTTTTAATTTCATGTAGTCCCATTCGTCCATCCTTTCCCTTAGTTGCTGGGCTGCTGGAGTTCTATTGAGGAATTCTTTGCTTATACCTATTGGTTCCAGAGTATTCCCTGCTCTTTCCTATACTAACTTCAGAGTTTTGGGTCTGATATTAAGATCTTTAATCCATTTTGAATTGAAACTAGTACAGGGTGATAGGCATGGATTTAGTTTCAGTTTTCTGCAAGCAGATAACCACTATTTCCAGCAACATTTGTTGAAGTGGCTGTCTTTTCTCCATCATATGTTTTTGGCACCTTTGTCAAAAATAAGGTGGACATAGCTGGGTGGATTCATATCCGGGTCCTCTATTCTGTTCCACTGGTCTTCATATCTGTTTTTGTGCCAGTACCATGCTGTTTTTATTGCTATTGCTTTGTAATATAGTTTGAAGTTGGGTATTGTGATATCTCCAGCATTGCTCTTTTTGCTGAGTATTGCCTTGGCTATTTGTGGTCCCTTGTTTTTTTTTAATTATCATTTTTTAATTGAAAAACAAATATACAACTTGGAATGGATTTGAGGCAAATTGTGCCAGAAGCAGATTTTAAGTGGCTAAAACAAAGTTTAAAAAGCAAGTAACAATAAAAGAAAATGTTTCTGGTACAAGACCAATAGTACAAAAACATAGTGTACAAGTACCTGGATAATACAGCCATTTTGCAATAGTGCAACTTTTAAGTACATGTTGTTGACTGTCCATAGTCCACGCAGAGTTACAACTCCACACTTCAACAACAACATGCTGACAGTTCCTAAAAGTACTTTAAAAAAAGGCATAACCCAGATGTTCCCTCATTTGAACAACTCCATCTAAGTTTAGATGTGCAGAAGGGCTTAGATATATCCAGAGTAAGCCACATGCAACATGTTACTTGATCAATTTTCTAAAATAAGGTTTCAGGACAATGACAGTAAAATAAGGGAAGAAAACATGGAGGAATGAAGTTCTAATTACTATACATGCATATTTTTTTGACAGTAGGGGAAACCTTTTACAGATAAGTTACAAAGAAAAGGCAAATAAACAATTTTGTACGAGAAATTTAAAACATTCTGTACATTCTGTACAGTGTCTTCACATTGCTGTCCTCATTTGTTCAAACTCTTCATAGTTTACTTGCCCATCACCATCAATATCTGCTTCCCTGATCATTTCATCAACCTCTTCATCTGTTAACTTCTCTCCAAGGTTTGTCACCACATGGCGAAGCTCTGCTGCACTAACATAGCCATTGCCATCCTTACCAAACACACGGAATGCTTCTCTAATTTCTTCTTCGCTGTCTGTGTCTTTCATTTTTCTTGCCATCATTGTCAGAAATCCAGGAAAGTCAATTGTTCCATTACCATCAGCATCTACTTCATTAATCACGTCCTGTAACTCTGCTTCTGTGGAATTCTGCCCAAGAGACCTCATTACAGTTCCCAATTCCTTTGTTGTTATAGTTAAATCACCATCCTTGTCAAATAGTGAAAAAGCTTCTTTGAATTCTGCAATCTGCTCTTCAGTCAGTTGGTCATCCATGCTGCAAGCGCTACCGGTTCCCGAGACGCGATCACACAACCACTCAGCTTGCCAGCTCCACTCGGACTCTTGAGGTCCCTTGTGCTTCCAAATGAACTTTAGGGTAGATTTTTCAATCTCTGTGATGAAAGTCATTGGGATTTTGATGGGAATTGCATTAAACATGTAGATTACTTTTGGGAGTATAGACATTTTTACTATGTTGATTCTACCAATCCATGAGCACGTGAGATCTCTCCACCTTCTGTAGTCTTCCTCAATCTCTTTCTTCAGGGGTTTGTAGTTCTCCTTGTAGAGGTCTTTCACATCATTTGTTAAGTTTACTCCTAGGTATTTGATTTTTTTTTAGGCTATTGTAAATGGAATTGTTTCTAGTATTCTTTCTCAGTTTGTTCATTATTGGTGTATAGAAAAGCTAAGGATTTTTGTAAGTTGATTTTGTATCCTGCCACCTTGCTGTAGCTGTTAATGGTGTCTAGGAGTTTTTGGGTAGACTTTTTTGGGTCTTTAAGGTATAGGATTGTATCGTCTGTAAATAGGGATATTTTAACAGTTTCTTTACCTATTTGTATTCCTTTTATTTCTTCTTCTTGCCTAACTGCTCTGGCTAGGAATTCCAGGACTATGTTGAATAGGAATGGGGCTAGTGGGCACCCTTGTCTTGTTCTTGATTTTCTTTGCTTCTGTTAATGTGGTTTATTACGTTTATTGATTTTCATATGTTGAACCACCCCTGCATTCCTGGGATAAAGTCAACTTGATCGTGTTGAATGATCTTTTTGATGTGTTGTTGAATTTGGTTTGCCATTATTTTCTTGAGGATTTTTGCATCAATGTTCATTAAGGAGATTGGCCTATAGTTCTCCTTTTTGGAGGTGTCTTTGCCTGGTTTTGGGATAAGTGTAATACTGGCTTCATAAAATGTGTTTGGCAGTTTTCCTTCCCTTTCTATTTCGTGGAACAGTTTAAGGAGGGTTAGTATCAGTTTTTCTTTAAAGGTCTGATAGAATTCAGCAGAGAATCCATCAGGTCCTGGACTTTTCTTTTTGGGGAGACTCTTGATTGCTGCTTCAATTTCATTTTGTGTTATAGATCTATTCAGGTGATTAATTTCCTCTTGGTTCAGTTTTGGATGGTCATATGTATCTAGAAATCTGTCTATTTCTTTAAGAATTTCAAATTTATTTGAATATAAGTTCTCAAAGTAGTTTCTGATGATTTCCTGGACTACATGGTGTTTGTTGTTATCTCCCCTTTTGCATTCCTGATTCTACTAATTTGGGTTTTTTCTCTCCTCATTTTAGTCAGGTTTGCCAGGGGTCTATCGATCTTGTTTATTTTTTCAAAGTACCAACTTTTTGTTTCATTAATTCTTTGTATGGTTTTTTTGGTTTCTATTTCGTTGATTTCAGCTCTTATTTTTATTATTTCTCTCCTTCTATTTGTTTTGGGATTTGCTTGTTCTTGTTTTTCTAGGAGTTTGAGATGTATCATTAGGTCATTGATTTGGGATCTTTCAGTCTTTTTAACATATGCACTCATGGCTATAAACTTTCCTCTCAGGACTGCCTTTGCTGTGTCCCATAGGTTCTGGTAGGTTGTGTTTTCATTTTCATTGACTTCCAGGAACTTTTAAATTTCCTCTTTTATTTCATCAATGACCCATTGTTCATTAAGTAATGAGTTATTCAGTTTCCAGCTGTTTGCATGTTTTTTGTCTTTACTTTTGTTATTGAGTTCTAGTTTTATTGCATTGTGATCAGATAGTATGCATGGTATAATTTCTATTTTCTTATATTTGCTGAGACTTGCTTTGTGTCCTAGTATATGATGTATTTTGGAGAAGGTTCAGTGGGCTGCTGAGAAGAATGTGTATTGTGTAGAAGTTGGATGAAATGTTCTGTAGACATCAGTAAGTCCATTTGATCTATTGTATATTTTAGATCTAGGATTTCTTTATTGATTTTTTGTTTGGATGACCTATCTACTGATGATAATGGGGTGTTAAAGTCTCCAACAACCACTGTGTTGGAGTTAATATATGCTTTTGGGTCCTTCAGGGTATGTCTGATGAAATTGGGTGAGTTGACATTGGGTGCATATAGGTTGATAATTATTTCCTTTTGGTCTATTTCCCCTTTTATTAGTATGGAATGTCCTTCTTTATCTCATTTGATCATTGTAGGTTTGAAGTCTACTTTGTCAGAGGTAAGTATTGCTACTCCTGCCTGTTTTTGGGGGCCATTGTCTTGGTAAATCTTCTTCCAGCCTTTCATCTTAAGCCTATGCTTATTTCTGTTGGTGAGATGGGTCTCCTGTAAGCAACAAATTGTTGGATCTTCCTTTTTAATCCACTTCATTAAATGGTGCCTTTTGATGGGTGAATTAAGTCCATTAATATTAAGTGTTAGTACTGATAGGTATGTGGTGATTCCTGTCATTTAGCTGTCTTAGTTGTTTGAAGGTTTGATTCTGTGTACCTAAGTTGAGGTTACACTCTACTTTCTTGCTTTTTCTTTTCCTGTAGTTTGGTACTGCCTGTCCTTTCATGATTATGTTGGGTTTCACTTTCTGTGTGCAGAATCACTTGAAGAATCTTTTGTAGTGGTGGATTTGTGGTCACATATTGTTTTAGTTTCTGCTTATCATGGAAGACTTATTGCTCCATCTATTTTGAATGATAGTTTTTCTGGATAGAGTATCCTGGGGTTGAAGTTATTTTCATTCAGTGCCTGGAAGATCTCGCCCCATGGTCTTCTTGCTTTTAATGTTTCTGTTGATAAATCTGCTATGATTTTGATGGGTTTACCTTTGCATGTTGTTTTTTCTCTCTTCCAGCCTTCAATATTCTTTCCCTAGTTTCTGAACTTGTTGTTTTAATGATGATATGTTGTGGGTTAGTTCTATTTTGATCTGGTCTGTTTGTTGTTCTGGAGGCCTCTTGCCTCTGTATGGGAATATCTTTCTCTAGATTTGGGAAATTTTCTGTTATTATTTTGTTGAATATATTATGCATTCCCTTTGCTTGCACCTCTTCTCCTTCTTTGAAGCCCATAGTTCTCAAGTTTGGTGTTTTGATGGAGTCATTGAGTTCTTGCATTTTCTTTTCATAGGTCTTGAGTTGTTTAATTTTTTTTCCTTTAATTACCATTTCATCTTCAAGTTCTAGATTCTGTCTTCTGTTTGTTCTATTCTGCTGGATTGGCCTTCTGTTTTGTTTTGCAATTCTGTTTCATTCTTTTTTCTGAGGTTTTCCATATCCTGGGTCATTTCCTCTTTAATGTTGTCTATTTTTGTCCTGAGTTCACCTATCTCTTTATTAATCATGTTCTCTGTTTCACTTTGGTGTTTATACAGTGCTTTTATGGTTTCCTTTATTTCTTCTTTTGCTTTTTCAAATTCTCTATTTTTCTTATCTTGGAATTTCTTGAGTGTCTCCTGTACATTTTGGTTGACCATATCCAGTATCATCTCTATAAAATTCTCATTGAGTACCTGTAGTATTTCTTCTTTTAGATTGTTCTGTGGGCTTCATTGGGTTCTTTGGCATGGTTTATCTTCATTTTGTTGGAGTCTGGATCTGAGTATCTATTTTCTTCATTCCCCTCTGGTTCCTGTACTAATTTTTTGCTGTGGGGAAACTGGTTTCCCTGTTTTTTCTGTCTTCCTGTCATTAGTGTTGTTATTTTCCCTGTACTGTGTGGGGTTAGGTATTTTCTGGCTTGTAATAATAGCACTAGTGATATTTAGAATGGAAGGATGAGAGGAGATGGAAAGCAAAGAAGTTAAAGGAAAAGGGAAAAACAAAGAAGTAGAAAAAACAGAACAAAGAAACAAACAAAAAAAGTTTCAAAGATAAAAACAGGGAGAGACAGTGTACTAATCAACTGTAAGCTAAAAAGGCATTAGAGCGATAGAGAGGATTGAAAATAAAAAATAAAAAGAATAAAAGTAAAAAATAAGTAAATGAAAGAATATATATATAAATAAAATAAAATAAAAAATAAATAATAAATTAAAAAAAATCTCCAAGTTCAAATGCAACAAAGTTTCAGTCTTAATAATTTTGGTGTTCATCCCTCAGCCTCCAATCCTGGAGATGGTGCCTCAGTTGTTGTTCTGTAGTTGTCTCATCAAAGGGGAAAAATAAAGTAGAACAAAACTGCAGAAAGCAAAAAAAAAAAGGAAAAAAAACCCGACAAAGTGTCCCATGTTCAAATGCAATACAGTTTCAGTAAGTTTTACAGCATGCAAGTGTAGTTTGGTTGTTTTCTCTTCAAAGGTAGGGAGAGAGAAAAAAAAGAGTCTGGAGACAGTTCTGTGACTGGCTATCTGCGGCTGTGGTTTGGCTGCCTGCTGCTCTCAGCCTGTTGCTGGAAGCTTTATTTATGCAGATCTCTGGGGTGAGCTTAGCACTCACCTGGCCCCCGCAGGCTTTGTTTACTCAGAGTTCTCCTGTGCACGAGCCTCTGCTACAAGCTTTCCCCTTTCCAAGCACACTGGAGGAGGTGACACTGCACCCACTTTCTCAGGCCTGCGTGTTTATTTACAGTTCATGTGGGAAGTGTGTCTTCCCCCCTCTCCTGTGGAGTTTTCCTTCCACCGCTGCTTTTACAAGCTTTCCCACTCCTGATTGCTGGGCGTGTGCTGCTGCTCCTGCTGGCCAGCATGTTTGTTTACAGCTCATGTGGGAAGTAGGTCTCCCCACTCTCCTGTGGAGTTTTCCTCCCTCTGCTACTCTCACAAGCTTTCCTGCTCCTGGTTGCTGGGTGCGCGCTGCCGCTCCCGCTGCCACTCCCACCCTCTCCAGCCAGGCCTGGCTTGTTTATTTACAGTTCTGGGAGGGATTCCCCTCCCCCACTTCAGTGTTCAGGGTGCCCCACACTCTTTGCAACATGTCTTTATTGTTCTTATTGCTTATTACTCAGTTTCTCTTTTTTTCCTGTTTGGGGGTCGGTCTATCCAGGGGGCTATGCTGATCTGGCCCAGGGTTGTCTGTGGGAGTACTGCGTACTGCTTAGCTCACCTTGTCCACGTCTTCCCAAGCCATCTGGGCTCGAGAATCTGGCGGTGGCCCGGGGGCCCTCCTGATTTCTCCATTCAAGGTGAAGTGGAGATGCTCTGTGCAGGCTGGAGGTGTGGAGGGGTCAAAGTTTTGCCTCTTCTCGGTGGCCTTGCCTGCAAGGTGTGTGTCCAGCATCTCTCCAAGATTTCACTTTAGGAGGCTCACTTTCTGCTTCCTCCCTCTAGCTGCCATCTTGGAATCTCCTGTTCATTGTTGATGTATAGAAAGGCTACCAATTTTTGTGAATTGATTTTGTATCCTGCCACATTGCTGAAGCTGTTTGTGGTGTCTAGGAGTTTTGGTGTAGAGGTTTTTGGGTCTTTGAGGTATAGGATCATGTCATCTGCAAACAGGGACACTTTGACAATTTCTTTACCTATTTGTATTCCTTTTATTACTTCTTCTTGCCTAATTGCTCTGGCTAGGAATTCCAGGACTATGTTGATTAGGAGTGGGGAGGGTGGGCACACTTGTCTCATTCCTGATTTTAGGGGAAATGGTTTCAGTTTTTCTACATTTAAGTATGATGTTGGCTATAGGTTTGCCAAATAGACTTTACAATGTTGAGGTACTTTTCTTCTATTCCTAGTTTTCTTAGAGCTTTTATCATGAAGGTGTTGAATCTTATCAAAGGCTTTTTCTGCATCTATTGAGATGATCAAGTGGTTTTTGGTTTTGCCTCTATTAATGTGCTGTATTACATTTATTGATTTGCATATGTGAACCACCCCTGCATCCCTGGGATGAAGTCAACTTGATCATAGTGAATGTGGATCCTTCTTTCAATTGCTTAACTTAAATCAATTCCAGAAAGACTGAATATTTAGATATAAACAAATAACTTTCAGAGTAAAAATCTAAGTGATATTTGTGTGAATTAGGAATTATTAAAGACCACTGTAAGAATTCTTATTGAACTCAAAAGCCATGTAGATTAGATGGATGTGTGTATAGCACATATAAATTAAACTCCATAAAACAAAGCTGAAAGGTGACCTTGGAAGAAATACTTACAAAACATTCATACCACAAATGTCCTAACAAAGCTCTAACTTTCCTAACAAATAGATCTAATGTCTCTGACAAATAATTAATTTTAAGAAAAGCTGCTCTACTCTCAACAACAAACTTAAAGAAATGCAAGTAAAATTATGAGGCTGCTTTTCACTTCTTAGATGGTCAGAGATTTTAAGGATTGATGGGTTTTCCATTCTTGCCAAAACTGACAAATAGGCAGTTTCATACACAGCTGATGACCAGGTCAATTAGCACAACAATAATAATAAGCATAATTTGAGTATACACATTAAAGTAGTAAATATTTGAACTGAGGTGCTGCCTGCACAACTCTGTAAATGTACTAAAATGTCATTGAGCTGTACTTTTAAAACTGCCTGTAGAAGGCAAATTACACCCCAATAAAGATATTTTTAAAAAATTATTAAATGCATGTCTGTTTATTTAACAGTTACACTCCAACAAATATAGAAATGCATTAATTGGGTGAAAAAAGCAAGTTACAGAATAATATAAAAGTCTAATAATTATCACTGTTAATTACATTTTAAATGCTGGAGAACAGATGATAGATATACAAGTCATACTTTTATCAACAGATAGCACTACAAAAATAAAAATGGATGTCTCATACATTCCCATAAGTTAGACTTTAAATTCCAATCCACATTCACTTTAACAGGTCACCTCAGAGAAGTTGAAAAGATAGGTTGAAAGAACCCAAGAATATAAACAGTCCCCAATTCACACAACTCTTACTTTAATTGCTGCCAATTCATGAGATGTTTCATCTTCTTCCACAACTGCAATAACTTTTTGTCCCACTTTCAGAGGCACCTTGCCAGTAACAATATTAATATTGAAGAAGATGGAGTCATCAATCCATCCATAATTACTGCAGGAGCTTGTCACAACTCCTTGCACAGTTTTTAACTTGCTATCATCTAAAAGATGAGTAAATAAAAGGTTATATTAATTATTTTTCAGTGTACTCACACAGTAAAAATAAGCAGTACCAGTGGAAATAAAGTGAGCTAGATTTGAGATACAGGTGGCAATGACAGTAGAGAAATAATGACTACATATGCAGGGTCTGGAGGCAGAGTGCCCAGGTTGAAATTCTGGTTACTTCATTACTCTGTACAGCATAGTGACTCCCTGCCCAAAGCAGCTGGGTGCTGAATTAAAGGGCCCTGGCTCTGGGGCAGGACTGCCTGGCTATAATCCAAAGCTCTTCCCCTTATCATCTTTGTAAGCACAAGCACACCTGTTAACCTCTCTGAACTTGTTATCATCTATAAAACCAGGACATTAACAATGTCTTCTTGGCTGAGGATGGAGCTCAGTTGTACAGTGCTTGCCTAGCATGTACAAGGCCCTAGGTTCCATCCCCAGACTGCAAAAAGAGGAGAAGGAAGAGGAGGAAGAGGAAGAAGAGGAGAAGGAGGAGGAGAAGTAGGAGGAAGAAGAAGAAGAAGAGGAGGAGGAGGAGAAGGAGGAGGAAGAAGAAGAAGAAGAAGAAGAAGAGGAGGAGCAGGAGAAAGAGAAAAGGAAAAAAAGAAGAAAGAAAAAAAGAAAGGAATAATGTGTGTTTAATGGGGTAATTAAAATATTAACTGTAAATGGCTTATAACTGTGAATGTCTCCCATGGGTTAGCATGTAAGCAGTAGTTGTTAGTCCCATCTGCATCTAGAAAACCTCTAAACAACTATTATTGTTATACAATTTCATCATTATCAGCATCCAAAGTAGCATCTGGAGATTTTTAAACATTTCACCAGATAAAGCACAAAACAAGATGTGGCAATTAAAGTCCAGCCCAAATGTGCACCCAGATCACTCTGGTTTATTTATTTATTACTAAACAAACACAGCTCAGTAGGGTTTTTTATGGTTGTTACATGTTTTTTTTTTGTTTGTTTTGTTTTTGTGGTGCTGGAAATGGAACCCAGGGCCTTATACATGTTAGGGAAGTGCTCTACAACTGAGCTAAACACCCAGCTGTTGGTTGTAATTTTTGACTGAACAAACAATACTCTCTGGGTATATGAACCTAGAGAGTCAGCCTGCATATCTTGGTGCTGTGAACTTCACAGTGAACTGCCTTAGTCACCTCCCCAAAGATCTGGGTAAATAGACAGGATGGCCAAGAGAAGTCTTTGTCATAATGGATTAAAGAATTAGAAGCCAAGAAAATGTTGAATATTTGAAAAAACATCAAATCAAATTTGTTAGCTGAAATCATGAATTACCACAAAATGGAAGGGACATAGGAGACAACTGCCACTCAGGCACATGAAAACTGCCCCAATTACATCCACATAATGAGAGGCAGCAGGAAATTCCTTAACTTCTCAACAGAATTAGCACTAGAAGGTATCAAGGATTTAAGTTTAGTCAAAAAATGCAGCCAAATCACTAGGGAGTTTGTTTTCATCTGAACAAGCATAAGTGGTATTTTGGGATCTGACCCCAGACAGTCAGACTGCAGAACTGAAGCGCTGAGCCTCAATGCCACAGCTACCTACTCAACAACTTGGGTAGACTGAAAGAATGACTGAAAAAGTCTTTATTAGATGATGAAAATAAAAATCAATAAAATCTGACAAATTGAAAAAATGCGTTAAATTTGTTGGTCGCCTTATATTACAAAAGAAAAGGGACATAAGAGACATCTGCCACTCCGTCAAGGAAACTTGACAGACTATGTTTCCCACCAGACAAAAGTACAGGTAATGCTGGATGCTGCTCTGGGAGGTTTCAGCTAAACACAAAGAACGGCCTTCTCCAGCAAACATTGCTAAGAGCCAGCCCCGCTCTACCCTGGGGGTCTACACTCCTCCAAAGAAGCCAGGAGATTCCAGTGCCAGGAAGGCAGGTCCCTGTTCTGGCTGAGAGTTCAGTGGTGACCAAAGGGGAGTCTCTTGTCCCTTCCCACTCCCCTCAGGAAGACACCGATTCTACTCTTGTGGAAGGCTGTTGGCTCTGAGTGTGGTGTGTGAACTCTGCTGAGTGGCAGACTAGCTGTGGGCCCTCTCTTTTCTGTTGGCCTCCCTGACTCAGCTGTGAATTGACACGACAACACTAGGACTTCTCTCCTTAGACTGTTCGTGGGTATTAATGACATGCAGGCCTTAAAATCCTTAGTACCGTGCCTGGCCCAGACAAGTGCTCAACACCTATTAGAATGAATATAATTCAGAGCAGGACACCTGCCCACCCAGCAAAGGTTGTCACGATTCTCACTAACAAAATGCAAGCCTTAAAAAAATTCCAATTCCCAAGCACTCAGTGCCAGATTCAGGACAAGTGTTTAGGACACAAAGTGAACAAGTTAAACGTGGTCCCTACCTTCATACTGTGGCAAATATATGACTCTTCACTTGGCTGCTGTTATGGTTTGGATCCTAAATGTTCCCCTCAAGTTAATGTGCTTAACGCTTGATCCCCAAGCAGAAGGGTTCAGGGATGAGGGCTCTAGGAGGTGATGATCATTGTGATGGCTCAGACCTCTTTGATGGACTAATTCATTTTCAGATTCATAGTTTAATAGATTTGGGGTGAGGGGTTTTTCATAAAGTGAGTTTTCTCTCTGCTTCCTGGCTGCCATGAGTTGAGCAGCTTTGTTTAGTACATGCTCCCTACCATAATTTTCTGCCTCACCACAGGTCCAGAAACAACTGCATTGAGTGACCACTGACTGAAACCTCTGAAACCATGTGCCAAAGTAAACCTTTCTTTCTTTAAGTTGTTTATCTCAGGTATTTTGTTATACTGACAGAAAGCTGACTAACATAGGCACAAACAAACATCTCCTTGGGAAACAAAATTCAACCTCAAATATGAATATCCACTACTGCTATAAATATAAAGAGGAATCTTGCTATAATCCCAGAACTCGGGAGGCTGAGGCAGGAGGAGTATGAGTTTTAGGCCACACTGTGGGGGGGGGGAAGCGGGACAGAGAGAATAAAAATAAATGATGAGAAAAGGAACCTACTGTACATTCACTTGACTTCTAATTTTTTTAAACTATGGAACACATCAAGCGTGTCATCCTTGCACAGGGGCCATGCTAATCTCTCTGTCGTTCCAATTTTAGTATATATACTGCTGCAGTGAGTGCTTCATTTGACTTCAAAACAAAGTAAGTTCCAAAGGTATCTGGAGAAATAAATGCTAGGGTGGGACACAGTCCCCCAGGAATCCTCTTTTTTGGTGTTTTGAGAGAGGGTCTTGCTTTGTAGCCCAAACCGACCTTAAATTTGAGGTTGCCCTAACTCCACCTCCCGAGTGCTGGCATTATAGGTATGTACCACCACGTGCAGCCCAGGGACCCTCTTTGCTTCTACTTCAACACATGAGTCTATACAAGTCCATCCATGGGGGGACGGGGGGGGGCTGGGAGCAGGGGGGCAGGCAGGGGGAGGAAACTTAAGGACTTTGAGATGGCCTACCACCACAAGGGGGCGCCACCTTAAGCATGCAGAGCCCTTCTAAATCCCGGAAACCACAAGACCTCAGGTGAGGCATACCTTTATGGGCCGGTTCCTTGGGGGAGGGGATAAGTGGGGTATCTTCCAAGAGTGTCCGATGCTGCTCCCTCTCTGCCTCCGAGTCCGCTCTCCTGCCAAAGAAGGCACGAGCTCTGGAAATGAGTCGATGCATAGCCCTGTCTTCGCTGCAGTCTGAGTACCGAGTAACTCGAGGCGTGAGGCCTTCTTCTGTGTAGCAGCGGCTCAGCCCAGCCTCTAGTCGGAGGCTCTCACACGACTGTCGGAGAAGGCTGCCACCGGTGGCGCTCTGCAGTGCCTGTCGCATCATCCAGCCAATGGGGGCGTTAGTTGATCAGTGGAGGCCCCTGAGAAGCAGGAGGCTAGTGGGCGGGACTTCCTGACTCCTCCCTCCACGGGGGAGGGCGGCAATCCATTGGCCAACCGCCAGTGCCCTTCACGGATAGGTACTGTGGGAACTTGCACTGAAGGCTTGTGCCTGGCCTGCAAGGTAGAGAGCAAACTTCCCTGACGATAGAGATGGGCTCCTAGGCTTGGGCTCTGAGATGTCCACCCTCCCCTCCTCACTGCTCTGGATCCTTTCTTTTGCCCTACCTCAAGCTCGAAACATCCCTACCTCCCCAAACTCACCCCACCCTACAGAGAGTTCAGCGGTGAATTCTAAGCTATGTTAAATGATACTATAGATATCATAGAACAGCGAAACTTTCACATATAATTGGTCTCCAAAACACAGATGAAGCAGCAGGTATGCTTGGGACCTGCCACTGACTGTGACACAGCAAAGCAGTTGTTATGGTCCTGAGAGACATGGTTATCATGTGTCATCAAGTAAATCTGATGAGGACAGCTAAGGGACCAGGATCAGGTGATGGAGCAGCCCATGAGGAGTTTACATTGTGTAAAATTATGTCCTGGGGAAGGGCTTTAATTTTGGGGATGCAGACCCAAATATCTCCAATGTGCCTAATGTAGGGAGATACTTTTACAGGCAGGGCATGCACTTCCCAAAGAACACCAATAGATAATAATGTAGTGAATATTATTCTTCCAGTACAACCTTGGCTAGTTGAGGGCTCCTGTGGTCTTGAAATCTAAAACAGAGGCCTAAATTAGCTTCCTTACTCTTCTTTTTCTCACCAGCACACATCTTGCATTATGATGTGGGGACCCATCAGTTCTGGTTACTGCAGTGAGCAGGCTACAGAGAACCAATAAAACAGGCAGGCACACCTGTAATCCTAATACTCAGGAGGCAGGGGTAGGATGCTCTAGAGTTTGAAGCCAGAGTGAGACCTGTATAGTGAAACCCTGTCTCAAAAATAATAAATAAGCAAATAAACAAACAAACACTAGACAGGCTGCTGCACTTCTTATGATAAGCAAGCAAGCAAAATACAGTAAGCTTTTGGAAAACTGCTTAAGACCAGTGACCACCAAGATGGTGAAGAATCTGACCAAGGACTATCTTTGAGCCTTATTATACTCTCATTGTAGTGCATTACCATAGTAAGATCTCCACCTAGGAGTGAGTTATAGCACACCAATAGCCACATTTTGAACCAGTGCAAAGTGCTGCATGCATACTAAAAGTCTCCTCCTTTTCCTGGAAAAATCATGAATATTCAAAAGCTTTCCCAGAAAAGGCATGGATACTGAAACACTTTCCCATAAAATGAACTGTAAGTCTTTGTTCATAGCTGCTCTGCCTAAACTTGGGATGGTCTGCTGCTGACTTCTCCATTCTCAGCTTCTTTGTCTATGGAGTAGCCTGCTGTACTTCTCTGTAATAAGCTTTGACCTTTCCTTCACTTAAGAGCTAGTCCAAAGATTTATTCCAACCTTGCAGGAAATAAAGGCTTTATTTGATATTAAAAAAAAAAGAACTAGTCCACGTCTGATTTCTATTCTACAGGAGAAGGACCCACCAAACAGTGACAATTATAGGCTACTGCCTAAGTCCAAGGTTCGTCTTCTGTACCTAAAGATCCCACCCCAGTGCTCTTCCTTGCTCCTGCATACCCACTCTCTGACACATCCTAGACCCTATCTCCAGAAAGCCCTGACCAGCCAGTCCCTCTGAACCTTAGGAGTTGTCTTATGGTGAGGGAGGGTGGAAGCATTTACTCACCACTAATTTGGTGGAATTGGGGTTTGAATCCAGGTCTTCACTCTTGCAAAGCAGGCACTCGAAAAGCAGGTGCTGTACTACCTGAGCCACACCTCCAGTCTAAAAGAATCTGCTCAAGGTTACACTTAACAAGTACAGCAGTAAATCCTTTTTTTTTTAATACCGGGGTTTGAACTCAGGGCCTCACACTTGCTAGGCAGGCACTCTACCATTTGAGCCACTCTGCCAGCCTACATTTACTCATCTCTGATCCCACTTTCTGAAGTACAGACCTGGCAGTTTCACTCCCCAGCCCCTTTCCAAACCTCCCTCATCATGGTGTCTTCCCAACCTCAGGAGAGAAGGTGGTGAGGAAGATGACCAAAGAGTTATAATTGAATACCATAGATTCTCATCTTAGTGGATGCAAAGCCAAAATAAGCATGGACAAAAAATAAGAGTAAAGAAATATTTATTACCTGCAAATAAGGAGACCTTGGGGCTTATTTCCAAGGCGATCCCTTCCTTGAACAAAGGAAGCATAAGGATTTTATTCAGGGAGCCCATATGGATTCCTACAGAAAAGCACTTTAGGGGTGGGCACATTCCTGAGCGTGGTCACTTAAGGTCATGGAGCATATGTTTGAAAGGTTACAATGGCAGACAGGAACACTTTTGTGCATGCTCAACTTTCATCACAAAGTTGTAACTGAAAAAAGAGTGTGTTGATGTAGTTGCCTGCCCCTAAAGGTTCTGTCTTGTTTAGTGTTTAACAGACTGTTCTTGATCCTCACTATACTTTTGTTACCAGAACTGGTGATGCTCCAGGGAACAGGTCTCCAAAATGAAGGAGACCTCTGCCTGATCCTTGAGAACTAAATTCATGATATTAAAAAAAGGAATTTAGGACATATTGAGGTAGAGACTAAGAAAGTTTATTAGTAAAGCAAAGGAAAGGAAAGATAGAAAGAAAACACACAACCCAGACATGGGTGTGGGCACATCTGATAATTATTTATGACGAAAAAGTAGGTTGGAGTTTTGGTTCGAATTCACCTTAGGATAAGTGCTCTCCTTTGTCCTGGACACCTGGTACATTTAATCATTCCTGCTGTTACACTGTTTTATCAATTGGGCCCAGAGATATCAAGGTTGGCCCATATATTAAATTTGTGTAATTATAACACAGTTATTGAGCATCTCTAAACAAAGGATGGATTCTGCCAGATGCTCCCTTCAAGGATTTATCTCATCCTTGAGATAAATACTTTTCTTTGCAAACACTTTTTTGTGTCCAGAGGAGCATTTTTCCTCAGGATAAATGCCTTTCTTAAATATATCTTTGCTCAGTTCCCACTGTGCACTAATTATCTTGGCAAGCAGGCAAGGTCAGAGGGAAAAAGCTGCTCTTTTTCTTCTTTTTTTTAAAAGTGAATGTTGCAACTTACTGAGGAAGGGTAAGACTTTAAACAAAAAAGTAGTGTCTGTGAGCTTTTAATCAAGTACCCATTAATACATTGTTTATTTCTGGATTTCTTGCTTCTGTTTCCCATGCCTGATTTCCCCTAATCTATATGGCCTCACTTTCATTGCAATATGTTAACATTGTAAGATCTCTGCCCACAGGGGAGTTATAACAGTAGTATAGGCACATTTTAAGCCAAGTAAAAAGTGGTGCATGCACAGTAAGTTTCTTCCTTTTCCCAGAAAAGGATGACTATCAAAAGCTTTGGGAAGAGACATGACTATTCAAACCCTTCCCCCAAAAATAAAATGTACATCTTTGCTTATTATTGCTCTGCCTGTATAGTCCCCTGCTGTACTTCTCATCTGTAATAAACTTTCACTTTTCACTTCTACTTCACTTCAGCACTGGTCAGTGCCTGATTTCTTTTTCTTTTCTTTTCTTCTTCTTTTTTTTGGCAGTACTAGAGTTTGAACCTAGGGCTTCTTGCTTGCTAGGCAGGTACTCTATCACTTGAGCCACATCTCCAGTCCATTTGCTCTGGTTATTTTGGGGGTGGAGTCTCACATACTATTTGCCGAGGTTGACCTTGAACTGCATCCTCCCAATCTCAGCCTCCCAAGTAGCTAGTATTGCAGGCTTGAACTACTGGTGCCCAGCAAGTTGGTTCATTTACATCAGATTTTCCTGGGACAACTGCAAAAATTTAAATCTAATTAAGACAAGAACAGTATAGGGACTGGGGATGTATCTCAATGGTAGAGCAAGTTCTTAGCATGTGCAAGGCTCTAGGTTCAATCCTCAGCACTGAAAAAAAAAAGAATAGGGAAGATGTGATGGTGCACAAAATAAGCCGAAATTAGCTGGTGAGTGTTGAAGATACACATAGATTTTAATTTAGAATTCTACCCCCAAGTGTATCAGTGTGAATGTGCATAAGCATGCCCTCACCAGCACTGCTTGTATTAGCAAAACACTAGAAATAACTCAAATGTTCGCCAATAGTCTGGCTTCTGGTATATTTCCATTTAAAGAATAAGATCATCGAATTCATGTTGCATTTCTAGCCTTTATCATTTTTGAAAATCAGCAGCTGTCCAGAAGGGTAATCATCTTCTAAAATCCAGTTGCTCAATGGGGAGGGGAATAAATAGCTGTGATTGTGCCATATTACCTGTACCCAAGGTGGAAGGGGCTTGTAAGGAAGTGGAAATATTTTAGGAGTTGGTAGAAATCTGACATCACCATAAGCATCATGCCTTCCTAGTGTGCCAACCATCATGAGACCTGCAGAAGATAAATGAGACTACTACAATTTCTTTAAATCTAATACTTAATTCCTCCCACAGACTAATCTTCCTGTCAGAGATGGCTGCAAATAGGGAATTGAATTTGTAAAAACCTGCAGAATTTGGATCATGAGCAACCTGGTGAGCAAAAACTTTTTTGCATTTACAAAACTATTTCTAGAAACTAAAAAGAGGAGGGCCTTTTTCTTACCCCCAACAGAATATTAGAGACACATGAGGAATTAGGAATATAATTCAGTGGCAGAGTGCTTGCCTAGCATGAGCAATGCCCTGGGTACCATCCGCAGCAACACACACACACACACACACACACACACACGTATGCAATGACGTACCCAATCTCCTCAAATGGATAGTGTTGGCCACACGTGAGGTTCAGGTTACTCTTGGGATGGAAAAAAGTCGTTAGTGCTGGAAAAGCAATGAAAGTTCAACAGATTCTGCCAGAATTCTGGTATTTGAGAAAGGCCACTGCAAACTGAGGGAAGGGAAATGTAGGTGAGGCAGTAAGGGATGATGTTCCTGCTAAATTTTAATAATGAGAAGAAAGTCAGAGAGCTCTATTTGTAAAGCACAAGTCTTGTCCTGGACACTGAGTGCTCCTCATGTCTAGTAGGCAGGCTAAGTGTAAGTCCTAGGTACTCCCAGCACAGCTGCTGGGAGCCCTGGCTGAAATAAAAAATACTGACCCATGAAGAGTCAATATCTAGTTGGTTTTGAAGTAAGGGCATTTTCTGTCTCCAGCTGCAATGCCCTATTGCTGAAGACCATGGAATGCTATGTAGAATGCAGGGACATAGGAGGATTGGGTTGAATTTTTGTTGGTGGGGCCATGTTGGGGTGCAACTATTCCAGCTAGAGCTCCCATTTCACTAAAGTCTCCTAAAACAAATCTGTACTGCAACAGTGGAGTAAGTTTAGGGATCTCAGTGCAAGGGCAAAAGATAGGACTGTGAGGAGGAAGCAGCACGCCACAAGCTTTATTTGGGTGACACTTGAACAAGATTGCATGTAAGCAGAAGTCTCTGATTGTGTGAGATCTTCCAGAGGCTAAAGTGAGGGGAGGTATAATCTGGTTTTTCTTCAGCTCACATAAATCTTTCACTCTTTGCTAAAGCAAGGGGAAAGGTACAGTGTGCACTCACTGTGAAAAGCAGCTTTGTTGTTCTTCTAACAAATGTACAATTGCTATGTGACCCACCAATTCCCTTATGAGGTATATGCTCAAAAGAATGAAAAAAAAGCCTTCAAACAAATATGTATGCACAATGTTCATTGCAGCACTATTCACAATAGTCAAAAGGATGAAAATATGCAAATGTCTTTCAATGGATGAATGGATAAGCAAAGTTTAGCATATCTATACAATGGAATATTATTCAGCCATAAAAAGAAATTAAGCACCAATACATCCTACAACATGAATGAACTTCAAAAAACAATATGGTAAGTGAAATAAGCCAGTCTCAAAGGCCACAAATTGTATGTTTTAATTTGTATGAAATATCCACAATAGGCAAATCTATAGAGACATAAAGTAGATTAGTGGTTATCATGGGCCAAGAGAGGGAAAGAATTGTAATGGGTACAGAGTCTTCATTTGGTGTGACGAAAAGCTCTGGAACTACATAGTGGTAATGATTTCATATTATTGTGAATGTATTTAACACTATTAATTATATGCATGAAAATGGCTAAAATGCTGAGTGTGATGTATATCTATACAACTGCACTTTAATAAAAATCAGCAAATGATCTGAATAAAAATTTCTCCAGAGATGGCCAATAACAACATGCCCAATGTCATTGGTCATTAGGAAAATCAAAATCAAAATCACCATGAGGTGCTACTTCACATCTACTAGGACATGTATAATTAAAAAGACAGGCAATAACAAGTGTTGGCAAGGATATAGAGAAATTAAAACCCTCATACATTGTGGTTGGCATTGTTGAATGGTGCAACTACTTTGGTAAACTCCTCCCTAAAGCTGTTCCTCAGAAAGTTAAACATAGACTTACCATATGACCCAGTGACTCCACTGCTAGATATATACCCAAGAGAACTGAAAACATATATCCACACAAAAAGTGGTTCATGATTGTTCCTAGCAGTGTTATTCATAGTAGCCAAAAATGGAAACCATTTGAACATTCATAAACTGATAAATGAATGAACAAAAATTGTTCTGTCCATAAAATGGCAGAATATTAATTGGGCGTAAAAATGAAATACTGATACATTCTGCATAATCAACCTTGTGAACTTTATGAAAATACTACAGATTATTAACTCCGTTTATATGAAACATCCAACATAGGAAAATCAGAGAAATAGAAAATACATTAGTGGTTGCCAGGGACTGGAGAGAGGGGTTTCTCTGTGGTGAGAAAATGTTCTAAAATTAGAGAGTGGCTATGGTTGCACAACTTTCAAATCTACTAAAAACTACTGAATTGCACATTTTTAAAGGATGGATTTTATTTGAATTATATCTCAATACAATTGTTATTTAACAAAAGAAATACTGGTGTGCTTGTTAGCATATTCTTAATCAGAAACTTTCTGAGGCCAAATGTCTACACAAAAACAACAAAACCAGTAACTACCATATGTAGTATAATACTACATTGTAGATACTTCATTTTAAGAGAAACCTTGATAAAGTGGAGTCTCCAGAGGAAATGCAGGTGATAGAGGAACAGATCTCATGAAGAACAACTGAAAGTATGTTTAGATAATGAATACTTAGTAGGGCATACAAATGTTTCTTCAACAATCTGGAACTCTAGCATGCTAAAGGATTAATCTACTGTTTTCCAAAATCCAGTGAATTAAACTGTCTTTGTACAACATAAAGAATGCATTGTCTTGAGAACCAATAGAGTTGCTCTTACCAGCTGGAAATTCATCACTGGTCAGAGATATTGTTACAATAAGTTGGTGGAAACATTAAACTGAATGGCCTGAATGATCCTTTCTTATTCCAGGAGTTGGTGCTTCTGTGATCAATTTTTAAAATTTATTGTCATTATAAAAATTAAATATAGTCCTTGGGAAAAATTGTTTGCTTATAGGAAGCATAATATCACCAATAAGAATAAATAAATCTTTAAAGTTACCAAATAAAATTTGAAGTGAGTTTCTTGTAGACAGGATATAATTGGATCTTGCTTTTGGTCTTTTTGTTTGTTTGTTGTTTTCCTGGAAAGCTATTTTGGGTGTGTATGTATTTATTTTTAATTGGCATATGTTAAATTGTACATAGTAAGGGGTTTTATCATGACATTTCCATATATGCATAGAATGTGCTTTGATCATATTCACCCCATCTACTTCTCTTTTTTATCCCCCTCTTCTTTTCCCCTTTTCCCTTCCCCTTCTGTCTTCCTAGTATTCCCCCTTTTATTTTCATGACCTAGATTGTTTGTTTCTCTTTTGCTTCTACAAATGAAAGAAATGATACAGTAGTTGTCTTTGTGGGACTGGCTTATTTCATTTAACAGGTTGATCTCCAGTTCTACCCTTTTTTTTTAAGGTGGAACTGGGGTTTGAACTCAGGGCTTTGCACTTGTAAAGCAGGCACTCTACCCAGTTCTATCCTTAAATCCACTCTTACATCTTGCACCCCACACAAGTTTGTCCTAGATACATGACTGAGGGTGACGGGAGATGCAGAAAAAGACAACAGACAGAAGACCAAACATGCATAAAGCTGGGGCCAGGTAGGCTGGGCACTCGGATGGAGACACACTAGCACCCTCCACCTCAGCAAGTTTATTATATACAGTGGCAAAACGAGGTGGAGAGGCAGTTCTTGGGGAAGGGGTTGTGACACTGTAATTCTAGGGAACAGGAGGAACCTGTGAGCACTTCTCTCTGAATGTAAACATCTTAGGCAAAAACAGCTGTACTGCATTTTGCCCACTTCTGCAGCCGAGGCTGTGCCAACTCAAACATGCAATTTATTGGGCATAACTATGTTTGCTCCCTTCTGCAGTTTGGGGCTGTGCCAAACTCATAGTTTATTAGTTTGCTCTCCAAACTTACATTCTCTTTTAATTGGCATATTTAGACCACTTACATTGAAGGTGATTACTGATATTTTAGGACTTGAGTATGATGTTTCATTTCATTATGTTTTCTGTCTGTTAATTCTGTTTTTTCTTCTGCTTCCTATATTTTTCCCTTCCTGTGGGTTACTTGAAAATTCATCTGTAATGCACTTAATATGTCTTTGTATAGTTAATTTTAGTGCTTACTCTAGGTATTACAATATACATCTTAACTTACCACAATCTATTGGCATTGACATTTTAAACTATTTTCAGTAGTGTAGAAAGCTTACTTCTATTTAGATCTGTTTAACCTCCTCACTTTTAAATACAAATATTTTAAGTATTTCAGCTACATACATTGAGCATCATACCAGATGACATATTTTTGCTGCTTCAATGATTAAACATAATTTTTAGAACTCTTATCTATCATATTTACCCCTACTTTTACTCATTCCAACTGTTCGATTGTTTTTCCTTTGTGAAGTATCATCATACTTCATTTATCATTTCCTTTTTGCTTGGGGAAATTCCTTTTCTCATCCTTTCAGATTAGGACTGCTGTTCACAAATTTTCTTAATTTTCCTTTTTCTGAAAATGTCAAAATTTTCCTTAATTTTAAAGGATGTATTAATTAATATAGAATTTGTTTTGAGCAGCTAATGGGAAAGTAAACTACAGATCAATCCTGCTCCATACCATCTCTTTCAGTTTTTTTGATGCTTCAGTTTTGCTTTTTTTTAAATAAAAAAAAAAAACCTGACAGTTTAGGTAGGACAACTGCTCAAGTGTATGTGATTTTGCTAGGGTCCTTAAATTCCTTAAGTGGTTGTATAGGATGGCATAGTGTGATGGTGAACAGGCATTTTGAGAGGGCCTAAATATTCAGGTTAGTCCTCTTTGCAAAACCTGTGTGTGTGTGCGGGGGACGGGGGGGGGGATGTGGGGGGGTTTGACTTATTTTCCGCAAATGACAAATGAACATTTAAACACAGCACCAGAAAAAAATAAAAAGGCATAAATGAGGGCAAATGTAAACGCAACACAACCTTGTTCAGCAGCCATGGCAAACAGGACATTAGAAGGAGTGCTCAGAAAGTGCTCATTAGAAATGAGCACAGTGAGCGAAATATGCAGTGAGCGAATGCAGCAGAAAAGGAACAAATACGTGCGTGCGTGCGTGTGGATTTAGTGCTGCTCCATGGTAGTTACTGCACTATTAAAGAAAGATACCATGGATTGGCTAGGCGGGTTTCCTGGAGAGAACCCTGGAGAATGGTGGCCGTGTGCATGGGTGTGGCCTTTTGGATGCGGTTTTGTACAGAACCAGCATAGCAAGGAGTCCACACCCGCCAGACATCCAGTCTCACTGCATGCTAGAGGATTCCCCAAAAGCAACCCTGGCAGCAGTGCCTTCCAATTCGCCCAGGCCTCAGGCTACCTTTGCACCAAGGCACTGGTGGGAAGAGGCGGGGCTGAGTAAGTGGGACGGGCTGGTGGGGAGGCGGGGCTTCGCGGAGGGGCGGGTCGTGTGGGCGGGGCTATGTAAATGCGGCGGGCCCGTGAGCCCAGCGGACCTAGCGAGCCGGGCCTGGGCGGCAGGTGCCACTGTGCAGCTCCTGGCCGGGGGCGGGGCCATGATGGGGGCGGGCTTGCGGTGGGGGCGTCGCCCCTGAGGAGGCGGTGAGGGGCGGAGCTGTGCAGGCAGCGGGTCCCGCGGGGGAGCACGGGCAGAGGTAGCGGCCACCAAGGCAGCCTGAGCCGGCGAGGGCAGGAGGAGCCCGCGGGCGGGGCTGCGGGTGGCCGGCGACGCTTCCAAGCCTGGCATCGGGCTGCCCTCCAGGCTCGCGCTGCAGCCAGTCCGTCGGAGGTCGGCGGGGCCTACGGCGGCCCGGGCCCCATGGCGGCGTCCGCGGCTCTGTCGGCGGCGGCGGCGGCGGCCCTGTCTGGCCTGGCGGTGCGGCTGTCGCGCTCGGCCGCGGTCCGAGGCTCCTATGGCGCCTTCTGCAAGGGGCTCACGCGCACGCTGCTCACCTTCTTCGACCTGGCCTGGCGGCTGCGCATGAACTTCCCTTACTTCTACGTGGTGGCCTCGGTGATGCTCAACGTCCGCCTGCAGGTGCGGATCGAGTGAGCGCCCGCGGCGCTGGCGCTGGCGCTGGCGCTGGCGGTGGCGGTGGCGGTGGCGGTGGCGGCCCGGCCGAGAGTCGCCCGCGCACCCGCTCCTGGCCGGGACGCCGCCTGAAGGACAGCGGGGAGGCCCAGTGTCCACCGGACACGGCAGGGGACGGAGGTGGGGCGGCCCGGGCCCCAACACCCTACACCTCCGCGGCCAGGGGCCCCATCCCAGACCGCAAAGAAACTCACGCAACGGGGCCTTTCCAATGGGATCGAGAAAATTAGAGTCTGGCCGACCTGTTGCTTCCCACTGGCAAAAGGGGGAGAACCAGAAAGAAGGAATTCTACTGCGGCGACTTGATTTGCCAGGCCCTGAGCTGAAAGGTAGGAGGCGACAGGTTGGAATGGGGATTGGGAGACCCTTTATTATGACATCTGTCTAGATGTCCAGGTGCCCTGGTGCTTTGGGGGAAATAGGAAAGACAGCCAGACACACCAGCCCGAAAGGCTGCCCAGCCGAGTTGGGGAACAGAATGGCAGGTGCGGGTCCCCATGCTCCCTGGTGTTCCGACATGGGGTGAGGGCGGCGGCCTCCATCTGGAGGTTCAGTCCATCGCCAACAACCTACCCCAACCCCTTCTCGCCCACGCCCAGTCCCCCCCCTTTACGCAGAGGCCTGGATGGCATGGTGTCACTGAACCCAGGGAAATGGAGGAGACGGGTGTGGAAAGTCCCTGAGAAGAGCCTAGAGGAGAAAAGAGGCGCCCACCCTTCTCCCCCACCTGTCTTGAGTGTGCAGTCAGGAAGGTTGGCTCTCTTCTGATGCAAACCCCGTCTGTCCCCTTTTCAGCCCTCAGGCCCCTAGGGTTCTCTGCAGCTCCACGCAGCCCTTCCCAAAACTGCCTCCTAAGCTGTGTGTGTGGCCAGAGGACTGGTGTCTGCCTGCTGCTGCTCTCCCTCTTGATCCCCAGCCCCATCTGAGGGCCTCCTAGGAAGACAGGCTCCTCCCATCCGTCCTGCCACAGTCTTGCTCTTTGGCCATGTCAGCCCCAGCACCTTTCAGAGCCTAAGGCGACCCTCCCAGGGCCAAGGAAGCTCTCTGCCAGCTGTGGACAGCCTGGGAAGCCCACTGTGTGCCCAAGGGATCTGGGAAAGTGGGAAGGGCTCCATGAGCAGGCAGCAGCTCTCAGGCTGGAGTGTGGAGGACAGAGGGCTTAGTGGGTAACAGATGAGGCCTTGTGGTGGAGGTGGGGGCAAGGAGACCTCTCTGGGTGGCCAGGCAACTCTGAGGTCTCCATCTCTTTCTTTTTCAGGTACTGGTGTTTGTAGCTGGTGGCACACCCCTTCTTTGGCCTTGTCAAGAGTCAGATCCCTACCTGGAGGTGCCCTGTTCCAGCAGCTGCCTGGGAAGCAGCTGAAGGAAGGGCCTGCCCAGAAGAGGGAGGGCCTTTATGGTAGAGGCCCAGAGGGGTGGAGCGGCCCAGGGATCAGCGGCTTAGGAAAGAGACCCCTGTTCCCAGGGCACTGAGATCTCCTAGCAACACTGTGAAAGAGATGTGTTCTCCAGGCTAATGGGCCCAGTGGGGCTCTGAGAAGGGACTGGGATTTGCCTTTGTCACACAGATAGGAGGGGTGGAGCTCAGTTTGCCCCTGGGCCTGCACTCCTCCACCCCCAACCCAGTCTTCTCCAAGCCTAAAGGGTGGTGGGATGGTGAGGGTACACAGAGCTCCCAAGGGACCTAGGGAGAGAGGTGACACGGGTAGGGAATCTGGGGATCTGGCTTTCTTTGGAGGGATTTGGAAGGTCACAGGGAAGAAAGAAGAAGAGTGAGCAGAGATGGGGCAAGACAGATGGGTCCCAGAACCCCTGGGGAGCCAAGCCCTTACCAACGGCCAAGCCTCCCTATTCCACTGGAAGTTGACCAGGCACCTCAACAGTTGTGTGGCACGAGCCTCTCAGTTTGGTGGTAGAGTGTGCATGTTTGGGGAGTTGTTGATAGTGGTGATGTGTCTCCTGGCGACATGAAGTAGTCAGGAGGATGAAGGAATAAACCCAAAGAGGAATGGGGCTGGGATCCATCTCTCTGTCCCCAGGCTTGGGCCCCATCCCCAGGATCACACAGGAGAACCTCATTAGAGGGACTGAGATTGGTCCAGGAGGCCCCAGGTTTGCTACTATTGCTGTCATAAAGCAGCCAGGAGAGGCCACGGTTGCCCTCACCACCCATCCCTATCTCTGCTCCCCTCTGCTCCCCTGGTGCTGGTAGCTCCAGGCCCATATACTCAGTTCCTGGGACAGAAACCTGCAGCAGTATGGCCACCCCTGGGGACACAATAGCCCAGCCTCACCTACTCCCCTGCCCACTGGAGCCAGGGACCCCAATGAAGATCTCAGTCTGTCTTACCCTGAGGACACAGGCTGGAAGGGGCTGCCACTTGCCCCCTGTGGTTTCCCACAGCTCAGGACTGATGGCTTCCTTCCTTTTGCCAAGTCTCCTGGAACCTTGATCTTGCTGGACCCTCTCATCCACTCTAGCCCTGTCCACCCAGGACCACCTCTGGGGGCCTGTTATCCACAGGGGGCCACATGTGAGGGACAATATCCACACTGGGCTGGAGAAGCAGAAGCCAGAGGCACACCCAGTACCCTTTCAAATTGTGGTGTCAGCCTCTGGGCAGCAGGACCCCCAGCTGAAGCCTCTAACTGGGCCAGCCAGGAAGGAAGGATGGACGAAGGCCCTTTATAGACTGCATGTTTGAGCATGTGGGGATGTGCATGTGTGAGTGAGTGGTTGTATGAAGTGGAGTATGTTGGGGGTAGAGCTGTCGATCAAGAGGAGATGCTGGGACCCTCCCTGTGCAAGGAACTTGGCCTACAGTGTGTGTAGGGGTGGTGTGTGCAGAGCCTAGAGCCCTTACTGTGTGGGAAGCCCCACCCCTGCCCAGAACCACTGACATTGGCATTGGGCTGTGGCTGTCTGTGCCCAGAGGCATTGACCAGGAGAGATGCAGGGACCAGGCCTCAGCCTATCTTCCTGCCATGCACTGGCCTTTAGTTTAGCAAGCTTCTGCTTTCCTAACTCCCGTGTCTTCCCTCCACGGGGCCTTGCTGCGCGATCGGGTCTCGATGCACTTTCTCTTTTGCAGTCTGTGTTCCAGGCAGCAGCGCTTCAATAAATTCAGAGACACAACCTCGGTGACTTAATGTTTCTGTGTGTGATGAACTGCACTGCCAGCACTGGCTGATCTCGGACCCAGTCTTGCTTCTGGTGTTGTCACATCTTGCTGTCTCCCAAAGTTTAAAGAAATCACTTGTGTTAAGTACACTAAACACTGACTGGAGGCCTTCTGTTTGTGCTGGGTGTCATGCAGTAGCCCAGGGGAGGGTGGGGACAATGAGGTCCTGAGGTCAAGGACTAGGGATCTTCAGAGCGTCTGCCAGGGCTATGCAGGGAGGAAACCGTCTGCTCCTTCAGAAGCTGCTCCAAGACCCTATTGCATAGACCACTGTGTTGCCCCTGCCTCTCCACTCCAGAATGGACAGATGCAGAGCTTAGCTCAAAAGGGGCCTTCTGGCCCCACTCACCCACTTTGGTGAGACGACCTGAAACACAAGTCTTTCCTTCTATCTATAGCCGTGTGTCAAAGTGCTCAGTTCACTTGCCCTCAAGAGTAAGGGGAAGTGAAACAGATTGTCTGGGGTCCATTTGTGCAGCCCAGAGACCCCTGTGCAGCAGCAGGTGGCATAGTCCCCACTGCCTTCCTACAGGCAGGTGGCTGAGGGCTCTGAGAGAAGGTCAACTTCCCACAGGCCCTGGACCTGGATGTCTGTTTCCCCTGACCTTAGACCCAAACTCTGTCCCCTCAGAACCCCACCCCACTGGCTCCATAGAAAAGCCAGGGACCTTAGGGCCTAGGTGTGGGTTAGCAAGAGCCTAAGTCTGAGGAGGAGGGTGTGAGGCTGTGAGGGGCAGGAGGGCAGGAGGTGGGAGGAAGGCTGAAGGCTCCACCAAGAGGTGGAGGCAGGGCAAGAGACTAGGGGAGGGCAGGTGGATGGGAGGAGGATGGGAGAGTGTGAGAAAGTAGGAGGCTGAGGAGGAGAGTAGAAAGCTGGGGAGGAGGACAAGAGGATATAAAGGAGGACAGGAGCCAGGGGAGGAGGCTGAGGGGGAGGGTAGGAAACTGGAAGAGTAGAAGGCTGGGAGGAGGGCAGGAGACCCCTGGGGAGGGTGTAGGAGGGCAGGAGGCTGGAGGAGAGCAGAGGGCTGGAGAGGACAGGGGCCTGGGGGAAGGCAAAAGGCTGAAAGGAATGTAGGAGGCTGAGGGGGAGGGTAGGAGGCTTGGGAAGAGAACAGCAGGCTCAGGGGGAGGACAGAAGGCATGAGGAGAGGAATGAGGACATGGGAGCATGTGGGAGGAAGGGCTGAGGAGGCAGGCATCCTGGGGACACAGGCTTAGGAGTGTAGCCTGGGGTTAGGGGTCCTGGTGACATATACTGTTATCAAGGGCTCCCTACGGGTCAGAGCACCCTGGTAAGAACAACCCTCCCAGCAGCACCACATGAGAAATTGCCCCCAGGCCCAAGCTTGGGTCCTCCTATCCAGATCCTTTTGTCACTTATGGGTCCACCCCCAGTCTAGGATCACATCATCCCGCAAGCCAAGATGGGAAGTGCTCAACCCAGAGCCTGGTTGCAGGCATGGAGGTGAGAGAAGACCATCTGTACTACAGAGGAAGCCAGCAGACTTGGCCTCCAGTGGTGATGGGCAGTGAGCAGAAGACCTTGAGCCCAGCTTCCACTTAGTTCTGCAGGACCCCTGGCATGCTGTGCTCATTCCCATGATTTTAGTAAGGTCCCTCAGGTGCCCCTGGGCATTGAAGGGGATGACACTAATGTAGCAGAGAGGATCAAAAGAAAACTGCCTAGGTTTGAGTCCTGAGATAGTAGCAGGGAGGTAGTGATGGCATAGCAGAGAGAGAAAACCTGAGAAATCTGAACACGATGAATGAAGGTCATGTAGCACCGGGGAGGGGAAACTCACATAGCACTAGGATAAAGTAGTCAATAAAATTAAATATAACCATATATGGATTAGACTTTGCTTTCTGCTTCTGTAACCGCTTGCAAGGGTATATAAGGTGAGACCGCTTTGTTCTCGGGGCTCAGCCTTTGGACATGAGTCTGCTGAGCCTGTGCTGGCACAATAAAACATTGCTTCCTGCAAATTCCTCAAGAGTCCCACATCTCAGCTAGCAAACTCCTGCAACATTTCTTGGGGGCTCGTTATCCGGGATTGTGGAGATGGTGAGTTATCATCTCCCTTGTCACCGGGGTGCATCTACTGGACAGCCAGGAGGAGATTCCACCAGTTGCCAATGGACAGCTTGATCCAGAGGGGGATTCCTCCTCCCGGCGAGTTGGTGTCAGGGCCTTAGATGCACAAAGGATCCCAGTGAGGTGCAGGAACGAGTGAGGGGAGGGGAGCACCGCTCATCAGACTGGTAAGAACCCGGGTTCAAATTCAGTCCTGCCCAAGAAGGCAGAAGGGGAGCATGATCACCTCCAGATGGGACACCCTAGTAACTGCCATTTGGGGGTAAAACCGTGTCTCTCAGGTTCAGGGAGCAGTATGTGCTGTGTGAGAGTATATAAAAATGAGAGCTGAGACGCAGTAGGCTCCCACTTGCCCTTCCTCCCCTAGGACCTACAGTTTCCCAGGTAAGGAAGACCAGGGGACAGTAACAGAAGCCAAGTTCCATTAAGGCCTTGAATATTGCTGTTTGAGTTTAGTTCCAGTGTCTGCAACAATTCCTGACACTTAGGTGGCAAAATTGAACGCGTGGAGTGAAACAATGAGCAAAGGCCCAAACTTGCGAGGTCACCCCTCCTCTGGCTTCCTTTATTATAAAGTGGTGCACTAAACACTGGGTGATTGGGAAGTACCCCCAAGATCGCTAAAGCAAACTGAAAACTCAGCTCAGTTGACTTGGGACCTGGAGCTTATGGCAGACTTAGGAATCCAAGGCCTGCCGCTGAGCTCACAGCCAGGTTCCGGGGACGCCAACAGCTCCAAAACCAGACACGGCTCCCTGGTTCAATGCTCTGTTAAGGGAAAGCAAGCAGTTTCATGGAGTCCGTGTGTGGGGCGTTGGTAAGCTCCTTCCCCATGGGCAGGCAACTTCCCCTTCCTGCAAGGGGCTCTGGGTTTGCCCCGTGATTCGGGTCTGCAGACAGGCTGCACCTCTTCCACAAGGGGGGTCCATGGAGGCTTAAGTACCCCACATGTGGCGGTGCTTCTCTTTAAGGGTCAACTGAGGACTTCGTGGGAGGCTGACCCATTGACTCATAGGGATGGAATGATGAATTAACGACAGGTACGCTACTGATGCTCACATAATCCATTTATTGAACTTGTTTAACATGTAACCTGCCTTAGGCGCTACCAGGCACGATCCTAAGTGCTTGCTGGTGGAGTAACGAACGCCACTTGCCCCCACATTCACACAAACCTGAAAGCACCCTATCTTACGGCACTTACATGGTAACATGGGAGGAAGGGTCACAAGTAAATGGTAAATAACAAACCGAGTAGGTGACAGATGTCAAAGGCCGTGGGCAATTGGACACCGCACACACAGCCTAAGGGGGACTCAAAACCGCAGGCACGCTGCAACTTTAAATCAGGCCGTGAACATGCGGGGCCCGTGACTCAATTTAGCCGCTTTGTCCCTGCAGGTTTACTTCCTGGGCAACCCAGGCCACCGCCAGCACATAATGCACAACCGGCCATGGGAAACAAGGAGTTTAACCCAATGGCAGTGTCGTTTCCAATGGATAAGTGATAGCGACGATCATCAAATAATTCTGTGATAAATTACTAGTAGGGTCTATAAAGGGAGTCCTAGTACAAAAGACAGGTACTCAACGTCCCTAAAATGTGATCCGCCCACAGGACGCCATAAGAGCCCTCCTGAAGAGTAGTGAGCACCCACCGTGTGGCTGGTCCTCATGCTGAGCATCATGCTGGAGTTTTGTTTATACAGCCTGGGGCAGGCTCTGCCACACCTCCCAACCCAGACCTCTGCTTTCCCAGAAAATCCCCAACGCCCACCCCCCCAAAAAAAACAGCCTGAGCACACCAGGGGTTCATTCCCCAAGCCATTTTCTAGAGACCTTGCTGTTGATGCCCTCAGCTTTGATGGGAGGAGCTATATTTCCCTGCCTGTATCTCTTATTGGCCATAGGTGACCACGTGAGCACTGGTCAGAGGAAAGGGGCAGCCTGTGCCCTGCCTCTCAGGAGAGGGCACTTAAGGTTAATGGGGGAAGTCCTGTGAGGTGCTCCTAGCTGTCTGGTCCCAAGTCCCTTCTCAGAGGGACTCAGGAAGAGCTGCAGACAGACTGGTGGATCCAAACAGGCTGGGGTCCATGACCTGAGGGCGTTTAGACAGCAGGGGCCTTGTGCTTCAGCTGCAAGGGCACAGGTGCCAGCACCATGCTGAGGCTCCTGAGCCGGGTTCTAGCCTTCTTCCAGAGGAGGAAAAGGTGGGACTCCAGTGAAGGGCAGCAGACTCTACTGCAAGGTACAACCCGGTGAGTTGCCTTGTCCTCCATGCTTAGGAGCCTCCTCAGAAGGGCTCTGCTCCCCTCACCCGTGCTCCAGACTGCAGGGACTGGTAGGGAGGGTGCAGTCATTTTGCTGTGGGGGAAGGGTCTCTGAGTCCCTAAGAGTAAGGCTACTATCCATCCATGCCACAAACTCTGTTGGTCCAAATCAGGAAGCCATTCCTGCCAACACACGGAAGTTAGATGCAAAAAGCCTTGTGGTCTGTATCACCCTGCCTTTGCCCTTGTGAGAGGCCTTTTTCTACTTCTGGGAGACGCAAAACCCCCTAATTTGAGGTTGAATTTGGTCTTGTACTGTTAGGAACGGGAATCCTATTCCCCTGAGAGACAGAGAGCCAGGCATGAATGCAATCAACAAAGCAGAGTTTATTGGGCTGGCTAGCCAGGGTCGAGCTCCCACACGGACACGCAGGACCGGTTAGGAAAACACGACCCTGAGCCTCTTTAGGGGAAATCTTATATAGACCACTACCTGCCGTTACAGCAAAAGCCCGCGCAGCACTTAACCAATGATTTTGTAACACAGAGTAAAAGGTCAGCAGTTGCACACATATTTTCGTTATCAACATTGAGCAAGCAGGCACAGCACATCTTGCACGTACATCCCGTCACCTTTCGCAACCTTCTCACATTCCTCACATTCTATATCCCCGAGCCGAGCCCTGCTGCCCTGCTTATCTTATCTACATGGGGCATCTGGTACCGGTTTCTCCAACAAGGGGGTGGGGTCCGTTGAGACATCTCATTCCTTCTTATCCCTTTCATTCCCCCCTTTTCTTATGGCCTAAATTGAGGAATCATTCTCAAGGGGATGAAGAGCCTGATATTGTTGGCGGAGGACCAGAAGTTGGATAGTATTAATTTGACCTTTGACAAAAGTCATAAGTCGGTTTAGAATCCAGGGTCCTATGGTAACAAGTAATAGGAAGATTATTATTGGCCCTGCCAGTGCAGATAAAAGGGTAGCTAACCACGGGGACTGGTTAAACCAAGACTCGAACCAGCTTTCCCCGGCCTCTTTTTCTCGTTTTCTTTGTTCCAGGCTCTTTCGAAGTTTAGACATGGAGTCACGAACAACTCCGGTATGGTCAGCGTAAAAACAACATTCTTCCCCTAGAGCAACACATAGTCCCCCCTTTTGGAGGAACAACAAGTCCAGACCTCGTCGGTTTTGAAGTACTACCTCAGACAGAGAAGTGAGGGATTTTTCTAGGTGGCTAATGGAGGTTTCTATTCTCTCTATATCTTCGTCTATGGCTGCGCGCAGCGAAGACATCCCTTTCTGCTGGGTGGCCAAAGAAGCTATGCCGGTTCCTGCTCCCGCTAACCCTAGGCTGAGTAGGGTAGCAATAGTTACTGCGGAAATAGGTTCTCTCTTTTTCCTTTTTTCAACCATTTTTGTATTCTAGTATGAATATAGACTCTCTTCCGAATGATAGAGGATGCGGGGCAGCACAGCCACTATAACACAGAATTCTTTAGAGCTGTTAAACACCTTAGTTGATAGGCACGGGGTGAGTCCAGACCGCGAGCATAGCCACCACCCATTGTCCTTTGGAATTACCCATTTAATAGCATTTTCCCAGGTAGAACTGGCGTTAATAACAGTACATAAGTTTCGTCTATTCTTTGGCACTTTTCCTAAGCAGGTTCCTTGGCCGCTTACCTGTTGTATGGTCAGACCTCTCTTACGGTCTCCCCAGGAACACTGAGTGGGGTTTTCCTCAGATGAGGTATTGTGAGTGGTGTTTAGCCCTATTGCCTCATAGAATGGGGGCCTCACATCATAACATAACCAACAGGAGTTAGTCATGTTAGGGTTGGTGTGGTTTAACGTCAGGAAGGCAGCGCCCACTAGGTCCCAGAGGGGGTCTTTAGATCCGGTCATGAGACTGGGCCTCACCAGGGGAGGGCTGGTTCCTGATGGTCTTGGAGTTGTAACATTAGCCCGGGCTATGGTTGAGGGAAGGTGGTGAGTTGTGGAAGGTCAGGGAGGTGGCTTTACATAGGGTGGCCTAAGTACCTTATTAGGGCCTACTGCTGTGGACGGTGGCCCCGTGGGCTCAGTTTTCAATCTGACTACTATGGTCGAGCCAGAGTGTCCACCATATTTATAAAATACAATTCCCCATGCCCTTCCTTGTATCCATCCTGGGGTGTCCTCTTTGCCAGCTTCAGTGAAAGTGACTTTGATTCTATCTAGATCTGCGGGCCGGCACTCGCGGGTGATATGCGGAAGGCGCAGGCCCCCTCCCCCCCATCTGCTTCCCCATGGTACCCCATTTACAAAGGCAAATTTGAGCAGGTCTGGTTTTGATACTCCCCATTTCCATTCACCATCGTTAGATGTGACGCATGCCCATGACTTACAGAAAGAGTATTGTATCCCCCCACAGTCTTTGCTCTTTTGGTGGCCCGGGCAAGCATAAAAACCATAGCGTCGAGCTGAGTCCGGGGCAGTGGCCCCGTAGGCAGGATTGATGTCTCTGAAGCAGAATTGTAGTTCCGGCCACCAAGTTCCCAATGGGGCAGTGTGAGTAGTCTCGTTGAGGGTGGTATGTGTCTCCCCATCGGTGAGTATCCAGGTTTGTTTATAAGGCTGGTGAGGGTTGGTTTCAGCAAGGCTCCTGCTCCGGGCAGTGAGCAGGATCAGGAAGATCATCCAACTCATTCGTGACGGCTCCTGAAGACTCTGCATGTTTTTGGGGCCGCAAGAGCTTTAGCTTTAATGGGTTGTCTGGGTGCCGCCGTACGGTCCACTCTTTAGCCCCTTTTTGTTTTTGATGATTGGCTCGACGCACGTGGGAGTAATGGATCCAAGGTCCGATGCCGTCAACCTTGAGGGTGGTAGGGGTAGTAAACAGTACAACATAAGGTCCTTTCCATCTAGGCTCTAGGGTTTTGGACTGATGCCTTTTAACCCATACCATATCCCCCGGGACTATGCCATGTTCTGTGTTCGGGGTCCTCTCAGCAGTATGGTACACTTGAATTAGGGGCCATATTTGTTGTTGTACTTTAGCTAAAGCCTGTAGCATAATCAGATAATTTGGGGCCAGATCATCTAGTCTTGGGCCTAAGGTCCTTTGAATGATGGGGGGTGGAGCCCCATACAGGATCTCAAAGGGAGTTAGCCCATGGACATACGGGGAGTTCTGGACTCGGAAGATGGCCAAGGGAAGGAGTGTCACCCAATCACCGCCAGTCTCCAGGGCCAATTTGGCTAAAGTCTCCTTTAGTGTCCTATTCATCCTTTCTACTTGCCCTGAGCTCTGGGGGTTATATTCACAATGTAACTTCCAATTTGCCCCCATAGCTTGGGCTAGTCCCTGCAGGACTTTACTAACGAAAGCCGGACCATTATCTGACCCAATTGCCTCGGGCACCCCATATCTGGGTATGATTTCCTCTAGCAAGGCCTTTGCCACTACCTGACTCGTCTCCTTTGTAGGAAAAGCCTCCACCCAGCCCGAAAAGGTATCTATGAATACCAGCAAATATTTGTACCCAAACTTTCCTGGTTTTACCTCAGTAAAATCCACTTCCCAACTTCTTCCCGGAGCCCTCCCCCATTCCCGAGTACCTGTATGGTGCCCCTCCCTTCGTCCTGGTTTCATGACTGTGCAGCTGGCACAATCTTCCACAATTTGGCGGACTGCCACGGTCTGGTTCGGAAATCGGAGCTGCGCGGATGTCAGCAGGTCTAGCAATTTTCTCCGCCCCAAATGGGTGGACTTATGTAAGTTAATCAACAGGAATCGTCCGAGTTTTTCGGGCAGAATTAACTTGCCTTCCAAGTCGCTTCTCCATCCGTTTTCCCCTTCTCTAATGGGGGAGTGGGCTGTCATCCAGGTGAAATCCTCCGTGGAGTATTCTGGTCGGGGGGGTAGCGAAGGGAGCTCTGGGACAGGCACGTCTACAGCCGCGACCATGGAAGGACTCACCATTGCTGCTCTCTTTGCTTCTTGATCTGCTCTGTTGTTACCGACAGCTTCCGGTGTCTTGGCAGACTGGTGGCCTGGGACATACATCACTGCCACTGCCTTCAGTTTTTCCACTGCCATTAACAGACGCTGGACCTCGGCCAGGTTCTTTAGATTTTTCCCTTCTGCTGTGTGGAATCCCCGTTCGCGATAGATGGCCCCGTGGACATGGATGGTACCGAAAGCATAGCGACTATCGGTGTAGATATTGACTCGCTTTCCTTTTGCCCTCTCCAGGGCCTCTGCCAAGGCAATTAATTCCGCTTTTTGGGCTGAGGTTCCGGGTGGGAGAGCGCTGCTCCATACCGTATTTCCTTCTTGGTCGACTACAGCTGCCCCTGCCCTTCGGACTCCATCTCGGACAAAGCTGCTTCCATCCGTGTAGTGTACCAGTTTAATTTGCAGCCGGACAGGGGGGTATCCTTTAGGTCAGCCCATACCTGTGTAACTTCGGAGAGGAATTCTTTGCAGTCATGGACAGGTGTCTGTAGTTCCGGGTTAGGCAACAGGGTGGCAGGGTTCAGGGTTACGGGATCTGTGAATGTGATTCGAGGGGAATCCAACAAGAGCCCCTGGTAGTGGGTGAGCCTGGCATTTGTCATCCATTTCCCGGGGGGTTGTTTAAGGATTCCCTCCACCGGGTGAGGGGCCGTTACCCAAAGGGCCTGTCCAAAAGTTAATTTATCGGCTTCTCTCACTAGCATGGCAATGGCCGCTATGATGCGGAGGCAGGGGGGCCATCCCGCTGCTACTGCATCTAATTTCTTGGAAAGGTATGCCACAGGTCTCTTCCAGGGGCCTAGTTGTTGGGTCAGGACTCCTTTGGCTACCCCCTTTTTTTCATCTACAAATAGAGTGAATGGTCTTGTAGGATCTGGCAAGGCTAAGGCAGGGGCCTGTAAAAGAGCATCCTTTAGCTGGTCAAAGGCCTGTTGTTCTCTTTCCCCCCATCTCCAATCTGGAGCCTCTTTGGTGACCTCATATAAGGGTCTGGCTATCTCTGCAAATCCCGGAATCCAGAGTCTACAGAATCCTGCGGAGCCCAGGAACTCTCTCACTCCCCTAGTGGATGTGGGGGATGGGATAGCCAAAATAGTCTGTTTCATGGCATCAGTCAGCCATCTTGCCCCGTCTGCGATCCGATAACCCAGATATGTCACTGACCTTTTACAGATGTGGGTTTTCTTGGCACTTGCCCGATATCCCAGCTCACCTAATTCCGTTAGCAGGTGTTCGATAGCCTCGTTGCATTCCTCTCGGGTTTCTGCCGCTAACAGTAAATCATCAACATACTGTAATAGAGTGACTCGCGGGTGGCTCCGGCGAAAGGGTTCCAGGTCCTGGCTCAGGGCCTCGTTAAACAGGGTGGGAGAATTTTTAAATCCTTGCGGCAGTCTGGTCCAAGTAAGCTGTCCAGATTGGCCCCCATGCTCGTGCCACTCGAAAGCAAATAGCGGCTGGCTAATTTCTGACAATGGAATGCTGAAGAAAGCATCTTTCAAATCAAGGGTTGTATACCACACTTGCGAGGGGGGTAGGTGGCTGAGCAAGGTATAGGAATTCGGAACGGTGGGATGAATGTCCTCCATCCACTCATTTACCTTTCGCAGGTCTTGCACAGGCCTATAGTCCTTGCTTCCTGGCTTTTGGACAGGGAGCAGAGGTGTATTCCAGGCAGACCGACAAGGCCGCAGTACTCCTTCCTTTAATAGCCTGCGGATATGAGGGGCTATGCCTCTTTGAGCCTCCTCGGGCATAGGATACTGTTTCACCCGAATGGGAAGAGTGGAAGCCTTCAATTGTATAACTACGGGAGGGAGGTGTTTGGCGAGCCCAATTCCCGCAGTCTCTGCCCAGGCTGTGGGAAATCTTTTTACCCATTGGGCCATGTCCCCTCCTGGCTCCTGTTGACTCTCAAACAGATGATGTTCGTCAACCAATGATAGGGACAGGACATGTATCGGGCTCCCCTCTCGATCAGTCACAATTATTCCATCTGGCTCAAAATGGATATGGGCCCCTATTTTGGTGAGTAGGTCCCATCCGAGCAGGGGAGCAGGGCTCTCAGGAACAACCAGGAAGGAGTGTGTGACCTGGTGTTTTCCTAAGTTTACCCTTCTTTTGGTAGTCCATGTACATAACTGTGTACCGGTGGCCCCCTGAACGACACTTGTTCGTTCCTTGTTCAAAGGTCCATGTGCCTTGTTTAAGACCGAATACTGGGCGCCGGTATCCACCATGAACCCCATCGGCTTCCCCTCCACATGTACTGTTACCCAAGACTCGGGGAGGGGGTCAGAGCCCCGTCTCCTTCAGTCCTCTTCTCCGGCTAGGAGGACTCTGGCCTGCTCTACTGCTCGTTCCCTTTCCCTTTTATCCCCTGGTCTCCTTCCAAACCCTCTTCTTCCCTTTAACTTAGGGCATTCTCTCTTCCAATGCCCAGTTTCCTTACAGTAAAAACAGTGTTCCTTATCCGGGGTCCTGGCGTGGCTCCCTCCCCTGGGTTGGTCCCGGACACCCGCTAGGAAGATACGGGCCATTTCTCTTTGTTGCTTTCGGTTTTCCTTAGCCTGGAACTCCCTGTCCTCCTTTCTCAATTTCTCCTGGGCCTCCCTGTCTTCCTTTCTCCGCCTTTCCTCCCTTCCTTCTGGAGTTTCCCTAGCGGTAAAGACCTTCTCTGCTATTTGTAGCATTTCCCTAATGGTCATTTCCCCTAAGTTTTCCTGTTTATTGAGTTTTCTCCTAATGTCTGGAGCTGCCTGATTAATGAATGAGAGCATCACAGCAGACCGGTGGAGCTCCTCCTCAGGGTCAATAGGGGTGTACTGACGGTATGCCTCGTAGAGGCGCTCTAAGAAACCAGCCGGGCTTTCGTTTTCCCCTTGGACGACTGCTTTTACTTTTGCAAAGTTGGTGGGCTTTCTAGCGGCCACTTGGAGACCGGCCATAAGAGTCTGGCAGTAGATTCGGAGACGCTCCCTACCTTCTGTGGTCCCGAAATCCCAATCAGGGCTGCGTAGGGGGAAGGCCTCGTCTATGGCTGGTTGGAGAGTTGTGGGTCTCCCATTATCCCCCAAGACGTTTTTTCTTGCTTCGTTGAGGATGCGCTCTCGTTCCTCCATCGTAAAAAGAGTATTGAGCAGCTGATGACAGTCATCCCAAGTGGGACGGTGTGTATGCATGATGGACTCCAAGAGATCTATGAGACACTTAGGGTCTTCCGAAAAGGGCGGGTTCTGCGTCCTCCAGTTATATAGATCACTGGAGGAGAATGGCCAGTACTGAAACTGTTGCCCCCCTCCCGGTCCCCCTTGGCCTACCATCCGGACTGGAAGTGTAGGGACAGTTTCCTCCCCCTGGGTTGATGAGGAGGGCCCGTCTTCCCCCTCCCTTTCCCAAACCCCTCAGGGGCAAAGTCTTCGACCCATTCCTCCTCCTGCTGCCAGTCCTGTTGAGGAGGATGAGGAAATTTCCTCCTCTGGGGCACTGGCTTGGCCAGGGGGAGTCACATATGGAGGCGGCCGATCTTCTTCTGCCCCTGTGAGAGATGGGTAAAGGGGGGAACTCTCTGGTAAGACGGAAGATGGTAAGGGAGGTGCCCTATTCTGAGGACCGGTCAGGGTGGGAAGAGGAAGTTTCTCCTCCTCCTTTATGACCAAGGCGGGCGTGACTGGGGTTTTAGACCCGGGAGCCGAACTGGAGGGGTGGGTCAGAAAAACTGTTAACCAAGGGGGAGGGTTCCTCACCAGATCCTCCCAAACCAAAATGTAAGGAACTTGGTCTGGATGGCCTCGATTGCCTGGCCGAAAAATGACTGCTTTAACCTTAGTGATCATGTCTAGGGAGAGGGAACCTTGAATGGGCCACCCGACTCCGAAGGTGGGCCACTCTGCGGAACAAAAGGTGTTGAACTTACCTTTCTTGATGACCAGACCCGCATTTAAGGCCCTTTCTTTAACTTCTGAAAAGTGAGAAAGGATCAAAGACTTTGGGGTTGTTTGTCCCTGTCCCATTGTGGAAGGAGAATCAAACACCAAGAGAGATAGAACAAAAAGGGTAAAGGCAACAATAATTCCACACACACACAACACTCTCCAGCACTCGCTCGGACCGGTCCTTCTCTCACACTGGTGCACACCCCATTCAACCTCCTCACCGTCCGACTTGGATATCAGGCCGAAAGGCATCCACTTGATGGGTGGTTGGTCGACTAGCTCAATTAGTTCTTCACCTGGCGCCAGGATTCCTAAAATGCTCGAGCCCAAATGAGAGGAGAACCTCTCCCGGCAGGACCCTGCGGTCCTCCTAATGAAATTCTCAGAATAGAACTCCCTGGGGATTGGCCGAATCCCCACCACGGCCCAAATGGAACACTCAAGTTCCTCCAAATGAGGGTCTTGGATCCCCTCCCAACGCCTAGGACTTGGGATCACCCCTGCTTTCTCGCGGGCAAGTTCTGTCTCTTGAGAAAATGGAATCTCGGTGGGACCTCCAAATGTTAGGAATGGGAATCCTATTCCCCCGAGAGACAGAGAGCCAGGCATGAATGCAATCAACAAAGCAGAGTTTATTGGGCTGGCTAGCCAGGGTCGAGCTCCCATATGGACACGCAGGACCGGTTAGGAAAACACGACCCTGAGCCTCTTTAGGGGAAATCTTATATAGACCACTACCTGCCGTTACAGCAAAAGCCCGCGCAGCACTTAACCAATGATTTTGTAACACAGAGTAAAAGGTCAGCAGTTGCGCACATATTTTCGTTATCAACATTGAGCAAGCAGGCACAGCACATCTTACACGTACATCCCGTCACCTTTCGCAACCTTCTCACATTCCTCACATTCTATATCACCGAGCCGAGCCCTGCTGCCCTGCTTATCTTATCTACACGGGGCATCTGGTACCGGTTTCTCCAACAAGGGGGTGGGGTCCGTTGAGACATCTCATTTCTTCTTATCCCTTTCAGTACCTCAAACAGGCCTGTAGTTGAAGCCAGTGGACAAGTCATATGTCTGGTCCTAGAGGAAGGGAGGGGAACCTTTGTGCAGGCAGCCTGCTGAGGTCACATCCCAAATTTTCCTCACCATCTATTCTTATGCAGAAAAGAGTGACTATCTGTCCTACATGGGAGAGCAGGAGACATATTTAACTGGCTCACTGTTTCTTGGAACCCTGCCCCAGGTCTGGCTCTCTGGGGACCCACAGAGATGGGAGAAGGTGAAGACCTGCACATGGTGGGTTGGAGGCCAATGAAACATGAAATGTTTTGCTGAGTGGGTGGTATCTGTGTGCTGAATTATAATAATTCTAATGTGTGTTGATTGCTTGTCTGGGCCAGGCATGGTACTAAGGGCTTTAAGGCGTGTATGCCGCTAGTACCCACAAACAGTGCAAGGAGGGAGGTGCTAGTATTGTTGTGCCAATGTATAACCCAGGCAGGGAGACCAACAAGAAAGAGAGGGCAAATAGCTAGTCATCTGTATCTAAAACCAGAACCACTCGATTTCTAGAGTTAAGTGGCTATCTACCATATGTTCCTCTGGTAGGACTTACTTGTAGTGCTGTTTGCTTTGAAATTAATTGGTGGAACTGTGGCAGACTAGCAAAAGGGATTTTGGGACTCTGGCTGGTGCCAGGAATCTTTTTCTCAGCGCAATTCATGCTAAACTCTTTACCTCAGCCCAATGCTACCCTTTGCAGTTGCAAATTTCTTTTCAATTGTGAGTCCTTTGCAGTTGTAAATTGTAAGCAGGGAAGCCTTAAGGATATTCTGCCCACAGTTACCTCAGGCAAAAGCCTTAGGCTTAAAACATGAATACTGATTGCACCTCACACATGTAATTAAAATACCTGAGAGCTAGCTTAAGTGCATGCACAGAGTGCTGCAGGGTGTATGGCAAGACCTTGTCAATCAAACCTGTCAATCACCATAGCCCATCCTGCAAAACGAACCAAAATTTTCCCACCATTTGCCTTTCAATTTATAAAGGCTTCTATCCCACCTGGCCAGGGCCCACAGCTACCTTTTCTTGCAGTGCCTTCCCTTCACCTTCAATAAACTTTACTATCGCTTTCTCTGCATTTTCACATCTTGCCTGAATTCTTCTCTTGAAGGATGCACAAGCCTAGAAGTTTTCTTACCAGATCCTTCAAAGCCTACCCACCTGGCAACATTTTGGGAAAGCCAGCCAAGAGATAACCAGGAGGTAAGCCCCCATATTTAAAACTGCCACCTCTACTGTCTTCTTTCTTCTTTTGCCTCACTTTCTTCATGCTATGACTGCCCACAGGAGGTAACTCCCTCATCCCCAACCTACATGCAGCATGAGCATTATGCCCCAATGGGCAACTGAAGGGAAAGGAGACTGGAGACCCATTCTCCCAATGCAGACCAATGGGAAAACTCAGACTGGTTTAGGAGAAAACAGTGGAGCCTCACCCTCCCTCCTCTCTCCCTTGGGAATTGACTATAACTTCTTTTTATTTGTTTATTTGTTTCCATTTATTAACCACATTTATTCAAATATTAATTTCATGAGTCTGTTCAACTTGAATATAACTTCTTGAATGTCTATGCTGTGCTCTGTTCTGGTGAAGCTCACTGCTTCTGCAGTGAGACAGAAGGACTGACTGTCAGCTTTGACAAATGGGGAAGCAGCTCCTTCCCTGCAGACCTTGGAGGCAAGGGCAGGCCCCTCTTGGCCACTTCCCCCACAAGCCCCATCTCTCCAGATGCCAGTCAAGTCCTTTGAAGCCCCTCTTCCAGTCCTATGAAATGACTGTGATGGAAACTTTGGGAAAAAGTTGAGGATTCCCTGTGGGATTCCAAGACTCAACCCTAAAACAATTCCTGTCTCTTTTCTTGAGAAAACTTGCTAAGTGCCTAATTTCACCTTAGTTTGAATTGGTCAATCGACACATTTCTCTGACCTTATTTACCAGACATCTTGGATCAAGAAAAAAAAAATATCGGCTTAGTGCACAGAACTGAGCACTTTGCCCCAGGACCTCTCACACAGGGGTTTAGACACAACCATTCAAGGAAGACGAAAGAAAAAGTGATGTTGACACCCAAGCCAGAGCCAAAGGTGTCTTGCCTTAGTCAGGGTCAATTCATAGGAAAGTCCTCCAGACACCAGGATTCCTTGAATACCTAAGGAGATGCCCAAAGATTCAGGAATTCACATACCTCCAGGGGAGTCCCCCTCCCTGTCTCCCTTTCTCTTTTCCAGTATGGGGGAAGCTAAGAACAAAAAATGCCTTGTCTTGTACTGTGATGTAGCCTGGCCCCAGTGTAAAATGTCCAGAGAATGGAAGAATGGAAGCTTAAGAGATTCATTTTACAAGAGAAAAGGAAAATGGTTTTGAGGTGCCATATGTCCAAGCCTATATGGCCTTATATCAAGACTCTTCCTTTAGGGGCTCAAGTGGTAGAGGGCCTGCCTACCAAGTGTGAAGCCCTAGGTTCAAGCCCCAATACCATCAAGAATGAAAAGAAGAGAAAAGAAAAATACCCTTCCCTTTATAGGAGACCACCAGACCCCAAATGAGAAAATAATCCCCTGCTATAAGGAGTGACATCTGCCTCTAGGGGAATATGCATTCTATTCCTGCAGATCCATTCTTTGTAATGTGACATGGCCAACTTAGAACATATCAAGAAATCTGACACTCTTTCTTAATCTTTTCTTTTGTAATCTCTCTAAATGTTCTGAGGTTCTGAAGTTCCATATGTCCAAACCTTCAGATTCCTCTTGCAGGATCCAGACTTGCAGGAAGGATACCAGATGTCTCCAGCTTCTCCAGGAAATTCTAGATGATCCCTATCTCTTCTCTTCCACACTGCTGTATATTCTCCTGGACTTTCTTCCCTCCCTCTATCACTGTCCACGTGGTGTGGTTTCTCCCACCCACTACTCAAAAAGTGACTCATGATCTGTTTCTATGGAGACCTCAAGGTTTAAAACTCCACAAAGGGCTAATGGGCCCTCTCCTGGCTCTCTGATATATTTCCTAAGAAATTAAACCCCATTCCTTGTCTTCTTGACCTTGCTATTCTGCCCTCTGCCCTAAAGACAGCTGTTTACTTAGACTTTTTTTCCTTTTCGTGTTGTTAGTTAAAGGTCAGGAAGATTCACAAGTCTTCCATTTGTCCTTATCTCACTCCCCAGGCTATCAGGAATTGGAGCAAAGGTCCCTAATTTGAGAAAGCCTCTTAATTTTTGGTTCCACTGCCTTTGCTCTCTGGGAACCCAAACAAAACAAAAATTTCAAATTATTGTGTATTTGTGCTTATCATATTGTGTGTAACATGACTTTGTGTTCCATCTAAAAGCACTTTTGAAAAACACTGTGGTTGTAAGAAATGCCACCACCATGATGGGGCCACTGTGCCTCCTCCAGTAGCCCAACTCCACAGCAACCATCTTTGCCATGATGTTGGGATGGCAGACACATGGTCTGCACCATCTTGTTATCCCCTAGGGAGAACTGTAATTGACATATGGCTAAAGGATCTGAGAGCACTCTAAATTAATATCGTTTTTATATGTGTTGCTTTGAAAGCATTAGCTTATCAAGGATTGGACAAAAACTTCCTTTGCCCCTGAAATCCCAGAAAACAAGTGGCTGATTTGTGTGCTTTGGGTGCTAGTCACTCACAGTCAGTCAACCCTAGGCTGAGGAATGATGGAATTGGTTCCCCACAGCTACTGGAATTACGTTTGTTCCTGGGACCCTTTCTTATCTTTACACTTTGGCCAACATTGGGTGTTGGTAAGGCAGAAAAAACAAACCTCTGGGCTGTAGGGACCCTGCAGTATGACCTTGGTGAGCTCTCCCTTATGGGAGTGTCTGGAGGCTCTTATGGGCCATTTGTGGTGCATCTGATTTGGGCTTTTGCCATTTTTCTGACAAGGAGATTTGGATGAGAGGATTTTCTGAGCATTTGTGTTCATTTGAAAACTTTCTGCTGGCAGTTAGCAGGAAAGTGATATAAGATACACAGAGAAATAGGGTGTTTATGTTGGAAATCTATTGTGAACTATTTAAGAATAAAAAGTGCTAGGTCTAGTTTGCCCCCTAGGAATAATTCTAGCTGACTACTGTGCTACTACAAAAAAAAAAGAATTGACAAAAAGATGATTTTTTCTGAGTGCATGCTGAAGTAATATAATTGTTTTTGTGTCTCATGTGTATTTTATGGATGTGTATTAGTCTATATCTTTGATGATTGGCTTGATAAAGGCTAAAATTCAACATCCTTATTACAGACTGAGACTGACTACACATTTTCGTAACATTGCCTCTTGCTTTAGCTATCAAGCCTCCCAAAATGAGTCTTAAAAGAACAATCTGCTCTATAATTCCTAAAAATAACTGATCAATGTACTTGTGGCCGTTAAGGTAAATGTTTGAATTTTCCTGAGCTCATTCATGCACTTGCATTGACATTTTCCCATGCCTAAATTAGAAGATATCTGTGTGAATGTAAATGTCTTCAGGATGTTTCTTAAACTATTATAAAGTTAATATATAAAATTATTGTCTCTTCAAAACATTATCTAATGTTCTTATCTCAATTAGGTCTAACTAAAATGCAGACATTCAAAAATTATCCTCTGCCTTAAGACTAAAGACAAAGGATTTTATCCTTGAAGATATTAACCTTAATCTGTTTCATTTTGCTTCAAGTGTAATTTGCATTCAATTTTCTTTAATAATTGGATCTATTAACAAATGTGTTTTTGTAGATTGCTATTATATACAAAAAAGATTATATAAAAAAAGATTGCTTTTCTTCTCAGGTCTTCATTTAAAATATAAGACTACTAAGAATATTTTATTTCATTGGAAAAACATTGTCTACATTCAAAATCTTTAAAAATTACTTCAAGATACAAATTAGAAAGATTTTAAAATTTAGCAAAAGCTTATGTGTGTGATTAAGTTGTCTATAATTTAAAAATTACCAAAAGATTTTTCTTCTTTTCATTTTTATTAGCATATTTTGATTGTATGGGGAGGATTCATTGTGGCAATTCCCAATAGCTTTTCATTGTACTCTAGTTAGATTGCCCCTGCCATCTCTCTCCTTCAATCCCCTCACCACCCCACTTAAAGCAATTGCAAGAGGTTTCATCTTTATGTTTCATGTATGTATGTGAAGCCCATCAATCATTTTACCTCATCTTCATCTCCTTCCTCTCATTCACCCCCCGCAAGTACTCCCCCAAACTGTACCTATTTCATAGTCCCATCTTTTATTTTTATTTCCAAAGTCAATGTTCAAAGGGGCCCTAAAGAATTTTCTAAAGTCAAAATATAAGGTCAAAATTTAGTATACTGATTTAAAACTAGAACCTAATTTTCTCTATCTAAAGGAAAGGTTTTTATATTCTCAAGATAACTGTCAGGTATTTTTGGTGCTATGGGTTGGTAAAAAAGAATTTACCAAGACAAGGAAGAAGAATGTTTATTAAGACACAGAAAAGCAGCAGGCAGGTGAGCACAGGTAATCCTCATGGAGATGAGGGATATAACAAATTTATTTATGTAAAACAAAGTGCAGGCAAAGTAAAAGTGCACCCTCTGATGGGAGAATGGGTGGACTCAAAAGGGAGTACTGCACAGGGGGTCCTGAGAACTCAAGCATTTATTGGGGGCTGTAGAGAAAGGGATGGTTAGTCCTAAAAGTCTGGCTTTTATTAACTCTTAATGACTGAGGATGTTACTGTTTGGATTCCAGGAGCTACATGCAGGTCATTAAGATTTTGTTAATGTCAACAGTCTAGATGTGATTTCTTATCAACACCTAAGCTATGGCTCTCAGCCATCAGGTTTCCTAAGTCCATGCTTCGTCCTCATCAATAACTGCTTATGTTCTCTATTGATTTTTGTCAGGATTTTGACTCCCGAGGAAATCAAGTCTAAACTGACTGAAAGTTCTTTTAAGAGTCTGTTTTTATAAATGAGCACTTCATAACTGTGGTTAAACAATTATTCTTTTAAGTGATTATAATACAGTTAGTTCCTTATATGTGTTTGTGACTAAAGCTATACAGGGCTATATATTTACAATATCTAAATGTGCATACATTTGCAGAATTAAAAGTGTATAAGTTTAGTACATATAAACTAAACAGCTGATGCAGTCTTGTTCAAGTTGCATTGTAGATACCCCCTACATATAAAAATGGTCAATAGGACCTTTGGCATTTCTGCTATTTATGGTTAATGCTAAGAGGCCTGCCTTTCAGGCAGCTCTGCTATATGGAACCTGGACTATATCTGTTTGTCTTGGCTGGATAAAAATTATTTTACATATGTATATATATATATATATTGCAATTGGGCATCAGAAATTGGGATTGCTGACACTGCCTCCCCATTGGAGTTAAATCTAGGGTTTTGATTTTTGTTAGAAAAATTTCAAGGTTTAAACTGTGATGCTAACTGTTGTTGGCTCCTTTGTATGTCAAATGTATTTATGTTGTCCAAGTATACAAGCCTTCTAAAATGCAAAATTTTGGAAAAACATTGTATCAAGCTAGTGTCCTCCTAATTGAACCAATTAGTGATGATAGCATTTTGCAGGTTTGTGTGCATTTGTTCCTACTTGAAATAAGGAAAGCTTAATGATGCTGATATAATGCTGTCAATGATGCTGATATAATGCTGTCAATCATTATTATCCTAAAATGTAGTATGCAATGGAAATAACTAAACCATTCTTTGAATTGCAAAACTGTTTTCAGAATTTTAACCATAACTACTTTAAATATTTGTCATTACACTTCTGATCCTTCTTGAGCATTGGCAGATAAACCCATGGAAAATGACTCTGACAAGAACTTATCTGTTAACTCAGTCAGACATTTTAAATATTGGCCTTGTTTTGTATCTTCCTTGTAAAATTTTATAACTGTTGTCTGTTGACATTTTGCAGCATTTTAAAGATGCCAGGACATCTTTCTGTAGAACAGAAAAAATTAGACTTAAAAATGGACTCCAGATAATCCCAGCCTAAGAGCCACTCCTTCTAAACCTCTTTGATGCTTAAATTTTGCTAAAAGGATCTTATTGGCACTGACTCCTACCTGACTTGTCTGTTATGTTACTTCCCCTCTGATGTGGCAACAGATGAGGCCATCTGGTGACTAGGGACCAGAATGGCCAATGGGAACAATCTTCAGAACAGAGAAACAGTTTGGAAAAGAACTGCTCAGAAAAGGTGGAACATTCAAAAAATCCAAATGGAGTCACTTATGCTGGACCTCACAAAAAATAAATATATAAATAACAAAGCTGAGAGGTTTAAACAAGGGGTTCTTATGCATATATAGCTACATGATATTAAAGCCTTCTAGGATTCTGACAGAAAGCAAACTCATATCTCTGGTCAGTGCCTTCTGCTTAAGCAGAGGCAATAAGACTATTTCTACTGGCTCCAGGCATGTCCTTTTAATAGCTCATGCTCTTGGAGTTCTTTACCCTCTCTGTATTCTACTTTGTAATGGTGTTTAACTTCTGCTAAGAGACACTGGGAGTCTTATTTCTGTGTGGGACTGACTCCTATTGATGTTTATCCTTGAGTTGGCCTGGCACCTACACCCTGGTATACCTGGCCCCTAATGTAGATATTGCCCCAAATAATCAGCACTTAACTTCCTCACTCACACCATCAGTCTGGACAAAAAGGGCCATTCAATTAATTTCCCTCCTAATTGGGTTGGGGCAACTGCAAAAATAGCTATCAGAGTAGGAGAACAGACTATCTCCCTCTCGTATTACCAAAAATTATCTTAAGACTTTACTGGCAGCCTAAAAAAAGAAGAACCATGGCCATGCTTCAGAGTGAAATAGACTCTGGCAGCTGTCAGTCTTCAAAACAGGAGAGAATTAGATCTGACAGCTGAAAAAGATAAGCTGTGTTTTTTCCCAGAGGAAGGATGTTGTTTTTATGTAAATCAGTTGGGTTTTGTCAGGGAGTCAGCAAAAAGTTAGCTAAAAGAGCTTCCCAAATCCAACAGCAATTATCTGAGTCCTGAGCTTGTGGTTTAAGCCTTGGAATTGGGTACCCTGGCTGCTGCCTCTGGCAGGGCACTAATGTTCAGGGATTGCCCGCTGAACTTGTTAACCAGATTTATCTTCCAGAATGGAGGCCTTTAAGATTCAAATTGTGATGCAATAGGGCTATCAATCTGTGCAGATGGACAAGATCTCCATGAACAAACTTGATCAGGCTGGACAAAGATTCAGACAGCAGAAACCATCTGAGGACCCAATAATTGCAGAAGGAAAGAGGCAAGAGAGACAATTTCCCAGCTAGGTAGGGTCTGTAGCCCTTCGCCAGACATGAAGCAGATTTTTTCTAATAGAGCCTCTCATGGGGAAGTTGAGGCAGGCTAGTAAATAGGGAAAGAAGCAGTGAGACATTTAGGCACCATGAAACTTTCCCTGAGCATTTCTTACCAAACCCTTATCTCAGTGCAATGCTACCCTTTGCAGTTGTAAATTTCTTTTCAATTGTAAATCCTTTGCAATTTTAAATTGTAGCATAGGAAGCCCCGGGGGAAATTCTACTCTAGATTATCTCTCAAGTAAAAGTCCTTCGCTCAAAACATGAATATTGGCCATACCCAATATATGTAATGAAAATACCTGACTTACATGCCCACAGTGTCCCATGTTGTATCACAAGACCTTGTCGATCAAACTTGTCAATCACTCTAGTCCATCCTGAAAAGACCAACCAGATTTTTCCCACCACTGGCCTTTTCAATTTATAAAGGCCCTTTGAAACAAAATCCTGCCCTTTTGTCCCACCTGGCCAGGGCCCACCAATGCTTTTTCTTGCTTTGCCTTCCCTTCACCTTCAATAAACTTTACTACCTCTTTCACTACATTTTCATGTCTTGCCTGAATTTCTCTCTTGTGGGATGCACAGTGCCTAGGAATCTTCTGATCAGAGTCTTCAGAGACCACCCATCTAGTAACACCTGGGCTCAAGCTATCTTCCCAGCTCAACCTCCCAAGTAGCTGGGACTAAAGGCATGAGCCAAAATATTTCTCCAACAAGGTTTTAAGCACACAAATTCCCCTTTTATTTTTTTGTCGTATTTTAAGTAGGTGTTTCCTTACCTTACAGGTTTATGCCACCTCTGATAATGTTGACGTTGCTGGACCATCAGACTCTAGAATCAGAATTTTAGTTGGTTGTGTTACCCGTATAAAGAAAGATAGTGTCTGTTAGGAAAAACACTGCTCACAAAGAAAGCTCACAAGAAAAGTCTCATATCCAAGAGACTCGAACTGCCAGGCTGGCCGGGGAAAGATGGTGCAGCTCTGACTCCGGACTAACCTAAATTGGCCGCTGATTGACAAAATGGCGACATTATTGTTCTATCGTTCCCCCATTTTTTCTCTAATAATGATGAGGGTAGGGGCTGAGGATCAGGAATTGGAGCAAAGCATCGGCCTCTTCGCTGCTTCCTGCTGGCAGGGGGCACTGTATGGGGCAAGATCCTCAGACTCCTGTGGCCATAGTGGTGTCCTGGTAGGGGCCCTCACAGCAGTCCTTGGGACAGTTTGGGAGAGGTTGATCTCCCTGGAGGTACAACTGGTTAAACTTTTGATTAGCAATAGCAGACATGCAGTCTAAGAGAAATCTTTGTACTGTTTTTATGATACAAGGGAGGAAGCTTAAGAACAGGAGAGCAAGAAACATAGGCATTAGAATGGGCATTCGCCAGGAGAACCACTGTGAAATGTTGTTCTCTAGAGGATTCCAAGAGTCCTCCTACTCCTTTCTCCAGTTTTCTAATTGCTCCTGGAGTTGTCTAATTTTATTTTTTACTGCCCCTGACTGATTAACATAGAGGCAGCATTCTTCTTGTAAAAACAGGCAGAGCCCACCCTTCTCTGCAGTGAGCAGGTCAAGGTCTCGTCGGTTTTGGATTAGCATCATTACATGTGCAGCTGTTTCTCTTTCTATAGTAGCCTCTGTAATGGACCTAATAGATCATATAACCAAGGAACAGAAGCAGGGAGGTATTATGTATGGTCCATGAATTAGGCTCACTGCCCCACCAGTGTTTGAAATCCACCTGTGGTGGAAAATCGAGAGCCAGATGAGGACTAAGAACTTATGTAGGAGTGGAAGAGGGAGAGAGTTTACGGGAGAGGCGAAGCCACATGGGGCCCAGCGGTACACAAGATTATTCATCCTTTCCTGTAGTGGAAGAGTCTGAAGTTGGTGGGCAATGTTTTATCCTTGAAAGGTGCTGCCACTGGGGGATCCCATTGAGCTTGACAGTGGTGGGCATTGTGAGGATCCTTTAGGAGAACAAGATCCCCTGGTTTAATAGAAATTGTTATGGGGTGGGGCAGGATCTGGTCTGCATGCTCTCTGAGAAGTTCCCTGAGAAGGTTAAGATAAGGTAGATAGTCAGCCAGAGGAGCAGGGTCTGTTGGAGGCAAGTTTCCTTAGAGAAATGGGCAGCCTTACATTATTTAGAGCATTTATTATGTAAGACCCAAATAGAAATATTAGAAGGAGCATGAAAATGTGTCTGCTAAGGGCTGCATATCTAGGGATCCAGATTCTGCAAAATCCTGTAATTCCCAAGAAAGCTCTAAGCTGCTTTATGGTATGGGGAGTGGGAAATGGAGGATTGGGTCGATTCCCACATGACTCAGGGAGTGAGTCTGTCCCTTTAAGACCACACTTAGGTAGGTGACGTGTGGGAGGCAGGGGCTGACTCAGGATTTAGGTTAAATGTAACACTCTTGGATAAAAGAGAGCTCTAGCTCATTTTTTATATAACTTTGTAAATGTTTGCACCATATTTAGATAAAAAGTATAGACACAACAGTGTTACAAGGTGGTCATTTAAGACACATGAGCAAATACATAAATGAACTCTGATTTAATAGTTCTTAAAGCTTAACAAGATCAGCAGAAAACACAAATAATTTCTTTGATAAAATCTTTCTCTGTAACAGGTTTTTGTAGATGTTACTCAGAGCAGAGCATACCGTGGTATGCTTTCTGATAGCATCCTTAAGACGCTGTAGAAGGTAAGGGTTTTCTTCAAGGAGTTGCTGTACTACAGTTACCTGGGAATAGTTTAGAGGTTTGACTTTGGCCCTTTTTAGCTCTTCCACTCTGAGATGGCTGAAGTGACATTAACGCCATTTATCTTCCTTACCATTTTTTGGATTTAGCAATGCTGGGGAATTGAACGGAGGGCCTTGCACATGCTGGGCAGACACTCTCCCACTGAGCTACGTCCTCATCCCCAAATATTTTTTTTCTTTTTCCTTTGGCAGTACTGGGACTTGAACTCAGGACTTTATGTCTGCAAAGCAGCACTCTACTGCTTGAGTCATATCACTGGCCCCTTTTAGTGTGAATCTGTCAAGGGGACTGCCTGTGCCCCTGTAGGTGTAGGCACATTTATTCCCTCATTTTTTGGTGCCACTAGTATTGGGACTCATTGTAAATGATAATCATTTCCAACCTGAGTGGCCTGGGCCAGAACCCATTGCTTTTGTAATGAGACAAGAGTCTGGTCTAGTAGAAGCATAATATCTTTTATGTCAGTTCAAAGGTTTGGATCACAGAGATAAAGGCTTGGATGCATTTGTCTGGGCATCACTTTAGCTATCCAGATGTTTTTAATTCCCCTTAGATCTGAAAGCTGGAAGGGGACATAGATTTGTCCACTTCCTACCATTACCTGTTGAAGGGGGAAGCACCCATTAGGAAGTTCTGAATATCAGGGTGGCTTAGAAGGTAGGGCAGAGGGTGGAGCAGTAGGGTTGGGCCTTGTCATTGCTAAGGGGATTATTTGGTCCTCTTTCCCCATGTTTATCCTGTGGCTTACAAAGAATGGCCAGCGTTTGAGTATCTAAATAGCAATTATGGGGCCAATCTGGGTGGTCTCAGAGATGAAAGAAAATTTATAAATGAGAAGTTTAGAGACCACAGTAACGCCCATTTTGCTGTTTCTGGGACTATAACCTTGAGCTAACAATTGGCTTACAAGGGGTGGGTTTGGTGGACCAAGGCCTGAGGTGGGGCTGGGAGCAGGGCCTGTGAAAGGGGCCGCCCCCCCACACACACATACACCCGGGACAAGTGAGCCTGTCTGTCTAGGCCGGATCCTTTTGCCTGTCACCCTTTCCCCCCTTCCTGTGTACTCATACCTGCGCAGATTTATTCTAGGTGAAGTGGCGTCAGGCCACAGCCAGTGCCACATGCGGCTGGCAGCCTAGGATGTGCGTTGGGTCCTCTCTATGGATTCTCTTAGCTATGGCAGGCGTACCCGCTGTGCCCGGGGGCTGGCATCCCTGTGCACGAGTACGCTTGTTTGTTTTCCCTCTTTGTCTTGTGGGGGCGGAGTTAGGGCGAGTGTGGCAGCCATAGTTTTTTTGTAACCGCTTTTGCTCACTGGTGCCTAGCAGTTGATTTAAAGTTGCTTTAGACTGAGGGAGCTGACAAACTAGTGGGAATAACTTAAGTCATAAGGTACCATGCTACAAGTTTTTTGTGGGAGGCCAGGGTCCCATTAAGCCCAGGGAGGGGAAGGCAGAGACTGGAGGCATGACACATGCCTGAGGGATTAGCGATCACCTGTGCATCTAGGTTGCTCACATTGACTGGTACTGGAACACTTTCAGCAACAAGAAACCTCCACTCTTGGGTCACTGTCTAAGGCAGAAGGGGCATTAGACTGGGGAGATAGAAGCAGTCATCAGAGGCTGTAATCAATCAGGACTTCCCCAACGTAGCATGAAGGAAGTCTGCTTACACGGGAAGGAGGAGGTTTGGGAGAGATTTTGGTTGGTTTAGAGGCTGGTTTAGAGGCTTATAGAACCTGCACAGGGGAACAGGAAGTATGGAGGGAGGGTTTGGTGCCCAGACAGGAAAAGGATTGGGTGTAGGGTATTTCTTTCCATTTACAAGTGTGCTCACAGGAATTGTATGAATCCCTTAAAATATTGCAATTGAAAGTGGCATTAAGTGGCCATTTGGAGACATTGTCAAATTGATTTTGGGGCCAGGCTTGATTACAGAGAAAAATGAGCTTTTGGGACTTAAGATCAGGTGTTAGGTGAAGGTGCCCAAGGTTGGCCAGGAGACATCCTGATGGGGAGTCTGAGGGAATTTGGGATGGTCCAATCTCCATAGTGAGGCCTGAACTGAGGAGAGGATATGACGGGCGTCCCTGTGATATCGGTTCCTCAGGAGAGAGTGGAGGTGGGACTCCCGGGAGGCACGTGTTCGTCACCGGGGGCCCACAGTCCTGGGGAACCCGGTCCCCAGTGACGCGAGTGAGCTGAGACCTAGCGCTAGGATTTCGAGGAAATGAGAGAGTGAGATCATGGCTCTTCGTGCTTGGAGGGCTCTCCAAGAGAGGACCTTGATGGTTGATTGGCCGGTGTTGGATGGTGATTGGAGGCGCACTGCGGCGGAGGAAATTCCCTGTGAGTAGTGAGTGTGGCTTCTAGGTTCGGGGGTCCCCACAAAGCAGCTCAGATCCCGGAGGAAGGGAATGGGAGTTTAGAGAGAGAGAAAGCGAGAGAGAGAGAGAGAGGGTGGGATGAGCAGGCAGGAAGCCAGGAGAGCAAGGTCAATGCTGGGAGTGCACCCGATCCAAGTCACAGCACCAAAATGTTAGGAAAAATGCCGCTTCCAAAGAAAGCTCACGAGAAAAGTCTCACGTCCAAGAGCAAGGTTTAATGGTAGGCTCGAACTGCCAGGCTGGCTGGGGAAAGATGGCGCAGTGCTGACTCTGGGCTAGGTCTGGGCTAGGCATGGCTTTTGTAGAAGAGGGAGCTTGAGGAAGTTAGCATGTGCACAGAAGTCTTAGAGCATGGGGATTTCTGTTAAGGGTGGAGCTGCCATTGGGGGTGGCTCCATTTCTCAAGAATGAGGCCTGAGGATAAAATGGCCACCGATTCACAAAATGGCAACATTATTCTATAAGTGTCTACATTCATAAAAAATTTTATTTCTCTCTAGACATTGTTTCTGAAGGTACGGTTTACATTACAAAAACACGCCTTGCTTAATATTTTGAACAGATTTTAGTATTGGAATTATTTCTGTCATTTATGTGTCTCCAGCCAGTGGTTCTTCAATATTTGAGATGGACCTTTCCAACTGAAAGTAATGTTTAATATAGACCAGAAATGGGGTGGGGGTGATAAAGAATGATGGAGGGGTGAAGTCAACTATGATATATTGTAAGAAGTATTGTAACTGTCACAATGTACCTCCAGCACAATACTAAAAAAGATAAATAAATAAATTAGAAATATTACTCACAAAAATAGAAAATAATGTGCAACGTAGAGATGAATAGGTAATATTTCCAAAAACTCAGACTATCACATATTCAGTAATGTTTGTATAATTTTTTCATTCATGTGTTTAATTTCTAATAAAGTAACAATATTACAACTAAACAGAGATACTAGTTAAAATTTTTTTATTAGCATATAATTGTACAGGGGGATACATTGTGATATTTACAGTTGTGCTTACAATATATCTTAGTTAAATTTACCCCCTTCATTCTCTCCCCTCCCCCTTCTTATGGTGTGTGAAATACTTTCTTTTTTGGTTGTACTGGCAATTAAACTCAGAGTCTTGCCTTTCCTAAGAAAGTGCTCTAGGCACTCATGATCCTCCTCCCTTAGCCTCCAGTGTGCTGGGACAATAGTGCATCACCACGTCCAGCCTCTATTTTTAAAAAAACTTCAAATGCTTCAAAGTAAGATCTGGAAACAGCCTTGTAACTCACTGACATATTCTCTCTCTCTCTCTCTCTCTCTCTCTCTCTCTCTCTCTCTCTCTCTCCCCCTCTCTCTCCCTCTCTCTCCCTTCCTCTCACTCTCCCTCCCTCTCTCCTTTCCTCTCCCCCTCTACCCCCATTTATTAACTTCTATTCCTAATGAGCAGATATTCTAAGATTTTGTTTATACCCGGAGCTATACTTTATGTTCTTTGAGTCAAATGCAGTTGTCATGTAGCCTGGGTAGAAAAGCAGAGATTAGCTTAGCCTCGCCAGGCAGCTTGCTATATTACCTTTTGTAGGTATAAAACCAAGACTCCTACCTGAATTTGTTGTGACATATTCATTCGGCTTTGTTGAGAAGAAACTACATGGGGCAGAGGTGGAGTTAGGAAATTGGTTAGTTGTGATAGTTCTGGCCAGTGATGATGAGACTCGGCTGAGGTTGTCAGAGTAGGCTGTAAGGACTTATTTGATTCTGACTATATTTGAAATTAGAGATGGAAGCATTGGCTGCTGGATTTGGACCTTTGTGTGATGGAAAAGGAGTCACAAAATGAATTCTGACAAAATGAAAGAGTAATTCCTACCCTTTTTGTACAAGTTTCCTTGGTTTTTTCTTTCTTCTGCATTTCTAAAGCCTTTAAATTGGACTCCTGAGCTCCTTTAGAGCTATTTTTTACTGGATAGTTGTCCAATTGTTGTTTTTTGTGGGAGGAAAGAAGGCTGGGATCTCCTACTCTAGCATCTTGCTGATGCCCCTCTATTCCTGCCAATAACTGCAGGTTTTCATTTGTGTAGTAGGAAAGATGACATTGCCAATTTGAGATGTGAAAGACTAAGAGGGGAAAAATTACAACAGTAACTCAGCTTTAGACATGTTAAATTTTCATAGGCACATGGACAATTGAATCTGTGGTTGCTTATATCTGGAGGTACATGCATTTTGAAGTTGTCCTCCATAGATATCGTATCTAGACACACCAAACAAATGTATATAGATGAGACAGAGAGAGGGAGAGAAGGAGGGATGGAGAGAGGGAGGAAGGAAGGGAACGAGAGAGATATATCCGAGATCTATCTCATGTAATTCCATCATTCTTTATTTATTTCTGGGTCATAGAGTAATGAAATGTTTGTCTTTGTCAATATTGTTGGTTAACTGGTGTGGTTGTGCTGGTGAACACTCTTACCTGCCAGGTTTTGAGTTCCTCCAGATGCCTTTGCCATCCCCGCTACTCGGGTTCTGAGGCCACAGCAAAGGAGTTCAGAGACAGCTACAAGACAGTTACAAGAGGAGGGACTGTACAATAGGTGAATTGGGAAGAACTTTCCATTTGCTGACTATGTGGTCTGGCTCCTTTCCGTTTTCCTAAACTACTCTATTTCAGCCACACTGGCTTTCCTGTCTTAAAGTCCACTAACGTTGTGTTTTTAATTGCTGCTCTCTGCCTGAAATGCAGACTTTTCCCCACCGTCTGTGGGCAAGGAGGTGCCATGGCCAGCTGTGTGCGCTCACGAGAGCCACTTGCACCTCTTCTCAAAACTATGCTCAGTGTCTTCACGTAAGTTAATTTGAAAAGGGTCCTGTGAGAGCACCCTTATTTTCCCTGGTCCATTATCAAATAAGAGAGTTTTAAATATATAAAGGTGACCACAAGGCAGAAATAGAGGGAACCTCCTTTATTCATCCAAAGGCAATATAGCCAAAAATTGACAGGGAAAGTTCAGCATTGTCTGCCCCTCGAGGCAAAAAGGAGGGAATGAGATGAAAAGTACAACAATAAGCCGAGGCAAAATCACAAACAACATAACCTCACATTGATGGAAGGTGACAAAACCTAGCCATAAGTCACAACTACAAACTCTGAGTGCTATCATTATTTCCAATGTCAAAGAAAGGCAACACAATAGGCTGCTATCTGCTGGAATCTTACTCCAAAGCAGGGCCCATATGTCAACTCATTCCCTCTTAATGGTCACAGTATTTATTTGTGGGTGCTGTATGCTGCTCTTCATAGCAGTTAGGAATTGGTCACATCGTCCACGTGTCCAAAGTAGACCGTGTTAAAGAGTCAAACGATGCAGATGCAAAAGCAGAGCGCCAAGGCTGCACCAAAGCCAGTGAGTGACTCTGGCATGTGCTGTGGCAGGAATCAAGAAAAGTGCTTGTCTCCATGGTTCAACATGGCATCTCTGCATTGCTCAGACAGTGAACTGAAGAGGCAGGAACGGGAAGAGGGTGTGTATTTCCTTTACAGGTCAGAACTTTATCCGTGCCAATAGTACAGAGCAGCAGAACAGGTGTTACTGGCATGGGGGCCAGAGCTCTGAAAGGAACAACACCATGTGCATGCTTCTTACTTATGCCTAGAACGCGGCTGGCTCAGGACAAAATCATTGTCATTGGAACAGCTAATCAAAGGGTGCCCAGGCCCAGAAAATCAAGTCTAGGATGGTGGCAAGTGTAGGTGAATGCTCGAGAATTTATATGCCTTGGAAGGTGGGTTTTAAAAATAGCTAAGTGCAAAGCTCTTCTCTGCAATGAGCTCAAACAAATCTGCTCTGCCAAGACAGCCCACTGCAACGGTGGGCTCTCAGGAGTTACTGTCACTCTGTGCAGAACCCAGGTACCTCGACGTGCTCAGGGAATTCTTCTCTAAAGTGTGCAGCTTGGTGTGCAATAAGGCCCGATTTCTTTCTGAAGCTTTTAGAACAGTGGCTACACTTGTATGGCTTCTCCCCTGTGTGGATTCTCACGTGAACCATCAGGCTGGATCTCTGCCTATATCTTTTCTCACAATGATCACATGCAAATGGTTTCTCTTCAGTGTGTGTTTTCTGGTGTAGAATGAGAGCTGTCCAACTGCTAAAGCTTTTCTCACAACAGTAGCACCCGTAAGATTGTTCCCTTGTGTGAGTTTTCATGTGCTCCATCAGACTCGACTTATGCAGAAACTTCCTCCTACAGTGCACGCATTGGTACATTTTTTCAGAATGTCTTTTCTGGTGCATGGCAAGGTGTGCCCCGTGAGTGAATTGCTTCTTGCACTCAGCACATTCATAGGGCTTCTCCCCCTTGTGAATGAGCTGGTGGCGATAAAGTTCTGACCTGAGAAGGAACCTTTTCCCACACACGGAGCACTTGTAACCTAGCTCTCCTGAATGAGTTTTCAGGTGAACAGCAAGTTGGTACCTATAAGGAAAACACTTTTCACACTGACCACAGTGGTAAGATTTCTCTCTGGGAACCTTTGGCATGAGGACTCTCAGGTTGAGAGACTCCTCCCAGTTGGAGCTCTCTCCTAGGTGGGACCCGGGCTTCATGCAACTGTCCAGTAGCTCGTCGGGGGGCTCTTTGCAGATAGGCTCCAGTTGTTCGTATTCTGAGAGACAAAATATGAATAACATTTCAGGTTTTTCTGCTTTGGCATTTTATTCATTGTCCCTCCCAGCACCAAAACCCCAAGAGAAGAAACAGAAATAGCAGGTCATCTTCTTCCAGGGAGATTAGACAGATGGCAAAGAAGAGTTACACTCTAGCTGGGCGGGGGGAGGGGGGAGGGAGGAAGGGGGAGCAGGGGGTGGGGGGGAGAAGGTGGAGACACACAAGAGACATCCCCACCCTCTCTACCCTGATGTTCTTTCTTCCCTGGCATTCAGTAACCCCTCACCTACCTCTCTTGGAGCCCAACAGTTCCTCTCCTCCATGCTCCAGCAGGAAGCTCCAGTCAGGCTCCAGCATTTCAGGTCCTGGCCAGAGGGAAAGTGTGGGTGTGGTGGGGTGGGGGTGGGATCTGAGTCACTACAGACTGCCTCAGAATTCAAGATGCTTTCTTGGACATGTGCGCTCTCAGCACCTACGTCCTCCTCACTTAGAATTACTTCACCAACAGCAAGGTAGGTTGAGGTGAGCAGAAACTAGCACTTGCATAAGCTGTGTCGGGAGAGCGCGTGGATTAAGAGTTGGGGAGGATATCTGACCATATCTCTTCTATTGGAAAATTCTTACATCCACTAGACAAGGCTCATTGTGTTTTAGAGCTTAGCTCCGGGGCACTGCTGTTAACATTTAATGTCACTGAGAGATCAGGTCCCTGTGCCCACTTCTGCTGTTGTGATGGAAGCCACCTGAGCAGTTGTTTCATACAGCGGCCTGAAAGCCCTCCTTGTCCTGGTCTAGGCAGACTGAGACTCTGTCACTCAAAAGGCCAGTGCCACCAACTCCAAATACCTTCACAACCAATTATTTGAAAATTAGCCCCCAAAGCAGATTTTGAGCTATTTGGAGCCTGCTTGCTTTGCATACCCTATAAAACTTTGCCCGATACCTGCTGGCTGTTGAAAGGCAAAGCCTTGAGGGAAAAAGAAACCCAAGGTGATAGTGTCTCCTGTCCCAGACAGTGACTATGACTACCCATCAGCCATTCCTGAGAAGATGAGAGGTGACCTCAGCTAGGCCCCTGTGACCCCTCCCTCAGCTGGAAGAACCCTTGCCTGGCTTCCTTCCTGACTCAGGACCTTCCCCATAAGCAAACCTGATTGTCTGTCAACAAAGCTTGGTGAGGCACATCTGCCTCTTGGCCATGTCTTTTTTGGGAGGGGCAGCACTGGGGTTTGAACTCAGGGCCTCACACTTGCTAGGTAGGCGTTCTACAGTTTGGGCCACTCCCCCGGCTCATTGGCCAAGTCTTTCCCTTGTTCAGCCCCCACATCCTTCACCGTCTCACCCCGTGTGGGGAGGATGATATTTTGGTGATAAGAAAATGAGAAAGAAATGTGGGAATGGCTGAGTCCACAGGACAATCAACTGACCTAACAGTTCCAGATGGCATCAGTGCGTGGAACTCAAAATCTGAAAGAGCTCTACATCCATGTAGCAGGCCATTACTGGGTAGCATATGAAACTTGATATTTTTCCTGGCCTCTGTCTGTGCCTCACTCCCCTGAGCAAGCGGTAGTGCCAGTGTTCCACGGACCTCACAGCTTTGGACCTGCCTGGGTGGGTGTGTGTGCGGGGGCCGGGGTGGGGGCATTAGAGGTGCTGAGACACCATAGAAAGATCCTGTTAGGCTCTAGTTATGTGCAGGGCAGGGTGTTGTAAGCACCGTGTGGCCGAGTCTCAGGAAGAAGGTCAGCACACACTTCTGGACCTAGTGTGGGCTATACCTGGCTCATAATGGCACTGATGAGGCACAGAAAGTGGCAGAGACAGGATACTCAGTGCTACACAGCTTACATTTTAGGAGCAGTACTCCTGCTAGTTCTGACTATTGAGGTCTTAGTACCATCTCCCTCTAGCATCTACAAGTGTATGGTTTGAGTTCAGATGAGACAATACTTAAGCCTGTGTCAACCGCAGACCACTTTGCTCCGCGGAAACTGTCTTTCCAGGTCTCTGGGCAAGGACCTGTATGCTGTAGTCACCCCTTCTTGTTCATCACCCAACACCCAGTCAGTCCATCACACCTGCTAAACAACGTTTGAATCACCCCTTTCACCCCATCATCACCAACATGGCTCCAGTCCACCGCCCCCCCTCCACCCCCCCGCAAGGCAGCAAAGGGTCTTCTCTCTGTCTCCAGGGCCTATGCACTCAATGGTCCTCCTGCCCAGAGTCCTCTCCCCTCATCACTTGCACCACTCAGCAGGCTGAGTTCGTGCTGCAGGTGTTTGCCGAGATCCACTTCCCCGACAGGTCATCCCTCCCAGCTAGCCCCCCATGCCCTCCTACACACCTTCCCCATCACATACGGGACAGGCTGTCCTGTGGACATATGTGAACCACCAGCCAGAGGGTGAGCTCCAGGAGGACGGGGGCTGCGTTTCTGCTGTGTTTACTGCCACATCCCCAGGGTCTACCACCTGACCTGGCTCTTGACACATCTGGTGATGCTGGTTGAATGGAAGTGCTAAGATGTGGAAGACATGTGGTTTCTAAGCCCTGGCCCTGTGCTACTTATGGACACATCAGGCACTTCCAGTGCATAACTTGGGTTGTTCTCAAGTTGTTTCCATTTTGTCTGTTGGACCCTTCTGTAGTTCCACCATGCGGTTGGTTAATGTGCCACAACATTCAAACTGTGCCTGCTGAAGTAAGGGATGGGGCTGCAGCCAGAATGGGGCCAATGTTCATGGGGGGTGAGGGGAGGGCTGGGGTAAGGGGCATGGTTTCTAACAATGTAGGAGAACCCCAAGGGGAAGGACACACAGGAGCACCCGGACTACAAGATCCAGCTACCCTTTCCCACTGGATTTGCTCCTTCCAGAACTCACCCTGTTGTGTCGGGAGCAATGACATTGAAACCTTTGTGTGTGTCGCACTCACCTAGAAAGCATGTTAGCCAAGCACCCTGGGTTGTACTAATGAGGAGGGCCTGCGTACCATAATTGGAAAAGCACTCTTCTAGGTGGGGAAATAATAAGATAGATACTTCCTTTACGTGCCGCAAGTAACAGAACCCTCTTTGAGGATCTGAAGACAGCGTATTACCCAAGTATTCAGCCCAAATGAGGTGCTCATGCCATAATAGCAGCTGTAGCCTTTGCGACCCACAATCACAGAACCCCCGAGTTCACTTGAGTTCTCAAGCAGGAAGAAAGAGCAGGAAGAAAACCCTCGCCTTACCAGGATCCAGAAAGGGCTTGCATTTGCCAGCAGCATGGTAGTTCAGCTCTTGCTGCCCTGACTGTGGGATCCACGCCTCTGCCCCCAAGGCCTCTTGGGCAGATCCCCTTAGCTGGAGTGCAGGTGACCGCGAGTGCCTGTGTGGTGGCATGAGTTCTGTTTGCACTGGTGGCAGTTCTTCAAAGAGCGTGTCATCTATGTCAATCTGGGAAAAAGGCCAGAACCCATCAGTCCAAAGTCCAGACACTCTGGAAGTAAACTGCCCACCCACGGTCCAATGAGCCACACGTGTAGCTTGAAATTGCCCAGTGGCCCCGAGAAGCAAGGCATAGAAAGAATGGAGTTTGGCCAACTGTAATAGTATGTCACCCTTATTCTCACATGTCCAAGACCCATGATTTCAACATGTGATCCATGCAAACAAGTACTAGCGAGGTCTTCCGCTGCTTTCCCCTTCATGCAAAGACGTTCACAGGCGGTGTGCTTTTGATACTCAGTGCAGATTTCAGAGTGCACTGGCCACACACTTCAAGCGCTCAAGAGCCAGGAGGGGCTCGTGGCTTCTGTACTGGACAGGGCATGTCTAGACCCTCAAAGGCAAAATCTTCTATAGTTAAAAACCAAGAGGACAGAGAAAGGAAGGGAAACAACTCATTCGTGCTACCCAAGGATGGCAGGAAAGGTTGGAAGCCTCCTGTCCAGGGCGTCACCTCCCCTGATGCCAACAGCTCCTGCAGAGTGTCCTGCCCCACTCCCCCATAACCAAGCGTCCCTTACACACAGCTGGAAGCACCTGCTTCCTCCTCCCAGAGACACTGTCCTGGGCCCAGCTGTGGCCTCTCCAGAGCGAGGCTTCACGCAGCTGTTCTGAACAGAGGACGGTGCCACGGCTCCCACGGGCCGTTTTGGAAATGCTGGCGCATGGTGCCAGTGCACTTTAGTGGGCCAGAGATGGGAGCGTCTCTCACAATGCAGAGCTGTCCCACGTCCCTACCCAACGTGGAGTTCTCCCTCAAACATCCACGTGGGTAACATGACCTTCGGAGAACCACATCCTGCAGATCAGTTACAGACAAAATACTTGGCACATTTTAGCGTGACTCTGATTTCTTGGGAATGCACTCCTGTGCAAAGCAGAGGAAGACTATGTGACTTATTGTTCCCATTTACCAAGACTTGTTTGCCACTTTGGGAAATCACATGACAAGCAGCAGTACTGCTCATAGCACTTGTGCCTCACTGTCTGAATTCCTAAGTGTCACATCACACTGAATCTAAGCACGGATGGAGGCATGTGACTGCTTCCTGATGTCATCCGGTGAGGGGAAGCCCAAACAAGTTTATGCAGAGGTGCACATTAGCAATAATCAACTGTGTTCCCTTCCTTTAGGTCCTCTCTAGACCCTGCTGGGCTCGGGGCTGGAAAGCAGTTTCGGGAAAGAGCCACATAGTAGTTTCCGATGTGTGGGCAGCATTCGCCCTGCCATCTCTTCTCCTTCCTCTCTTTTCTTAACCAACTCTGAAACGAGGTAAAACCCCTCACTCGTGCATTGGCAGGGCTCATGCACACGGGCCGAGCCTGGAACTGGCCTTCAGGCCGTCGAGCCAAATATGGATGGATTTGGTCGATGCATGCAGCTGAATTCTGCTATATGTGAATTTCATTTAACGATAGCAGAGGGGATAGGATCAGCCAGAGAGGGTTAAGAGCCAGTGAGCCAGCAGAAGGGAGAACTGAAAGGGCTGTGGAATGACACAGGCATAAAACATCTGGTCCATACCCAGCTGCCTCGGTGCCTCTTTGGGTCTAAGAACAAAGGCCCCAAACTCTTTTCTTACCTGGTACTCTGGTCTCTCATGTACTCTCTGTAAGTCTTCTATGAGGGAAAAGAGTCTTTCTTTGTTCTCTGGGCAGTAAGTGCTCACCCTGGCCTCTAGGTGGGTGGGCAGAATAGTCAGGAATTGCTCCAACACGAGCAGCTCCAGGATTTGTTCCACAGAACGCATCCTTGGCTTCAGCCACTGACTGCAGAGCTCCGAGAGTTTTCTGAAAACTTCCCGAGGCCCAGCTTCTGCTATGTACTGGAACTGCCTGAAGCGCTGGCGGGAGGCTTCACTGTCTGCGTCGTCCCGGTGCAGCACGGGATCCCCTTTGCACAGGAAGGGGGCCAGGAGGGAGTAGTCCGCGGGGCTATCCATTGTGCCCGCTGGCTCCTTAGAGCTTATCTGGGGCCTGAGGCCTCAGATTCCAGGACGCTTCTCTGCGAACTCCTTCGGGGGAGCCACCTACAGCAGAGGAAAACGTGAGAAGTGAGGCATAGCGGTGGCGATGAGAAGACATACTCAGTGCCCTCAGGTTTTCAGAATCAAACCTTACCAAGCCCGAGGACATGGACTGACTCTCTTCCCAGATAAATACGCATACGAGTCCACCTCTGCGTTCAGCTTGCAAAAGTTTCCCATAATCTCCAAGCCCATCCACAGACCCTCTGGCACTGCGCCCTCCTCTCCAGCATGAGAGCCAACACCCCCATGTGGCCACTTCAGTGGGAATAATGAAAATCACCAATTGAGTTGCCGGCCACATTTTAGCTGCAGAGAGCTATCCAGCATTGGGCAGTTCTGCTCTAGAAGTGCATGGGCCCCAGGCTGGTAACCCCTGCAATTAAGGAGACTCCTACAGATGTGCAGGCCTTGAGCCCACTCCCAGTCTAACGAGGGCAATCTTGTGTTTCTGAATACCGGGAGACTGCACACACACTCTCACACACACACACACACACACACACACACAGACACACAACACACACACACAGACACACACACGAGTAGGAACACTAAGGAGAGATTGTACTGCAGAACCTCAAAAGTTCTTCTAGCTTGCAGTCCCCCTTATAGCCAGGCCCTGCAGGGACAGCTAGTTCTCAATCCCTTGTCTTCTCATTGCAGAGTATGTGTGATCTTACTATTGACTCCATGCCCTGCTCCGCCATCCCCTCCCAACATAGCCTTCCAAGCAGCCCACCTATGAGGAAAACACACTGCACTGCCCAACGGGCCCTGGGAATTTGCTGTGCGTTCTTCCTGAAGGACGCTTATGGAGTTCCCGCCACGTGCCAGGTACAGTCCTAAGTGTCCTGCATAGATCAGTTCAGTTAGTCCTCACCGATGTTGGGAGCTGGGGAGTAGCGTGGCCCGCTGAATGCATAGGAGGGAAGGGAGGTTTAAGGCCTGGGGGGCGGGGGGGGGTGGAGCTCAGCTAAGCTGGCCACATTCCCAATGCCAGAAGGAAGTGACGATGAGGTTAGAATCTATGGTTTCCTGCATTTGAGAAGTCTAAATAACATGAAAATGTTCTTGTCACAATCTCTGAGGTCACGGACACGGTCACAGACACGGTCACAGACGCGTCTCCGCGGGTCTCAGGACTTGTACCTGCAGGTGTGCTATGGGTTGGCCTTCACTCTGTGTTTTCTGGGATTGATCCGGTACCTGCCCTCTTGTCTGAAGGAGGCCCTAAAAGAGAAATGTGTGTGATTCCCTTCCCACAGCAGACTCAATATTCACCGTCCCCATACCATTCCACCCAGTGCCTGTGTGCATAAAAGGAGGAGACTCAGGGCTTCGCGACTTCATCATCTGTTCTGTGCAGATCCAGTGGTGTGGAAACTGAGTGCCAAACAGCATTGTCCCTCCCTGCACAGAGGAAGTGCCCGACAGAATGAGGATCAGCCTGCTGTATGCGACCAACCTGGGGTTGAAAAAAGCTGAGGTGAAAACTGTATGGGGAACGGACATGGACAGAGTTTTTGTCGTCATTCCCTAAACAGTGTGGTATAACAACCATTTCCTTAGCATTTACATTGTATTAGATGCTATGGGTGCTCTAGACACGATTTGAAGTATGGGGGAGATGGAGAGATGGAGACGTGACTAGATTGTATTCAAATTCTAGGTCACACTATAGAAAGGTATTGAGTGAGTGGGTGTGCTAGGGTAATCCTCGAAAGGTTCGGTCACCAGTCCTCCTTGGGTAACAAGGGAGGACCGTCATTGCTGGCCATCACTGTGCCCCAGGAAGGTTCTAATGTCTTTAGCCAAGGCTCCCAAGCTTCAGGCTGGGGCCCTTCGAGTGTGGCTCACCCATGCACGTGCCCCGCCCTCCCCTAACTGACTGCGAAGCTTTCTCTAAGTCTACCAGGGAAGTGACCTCGGGGGATCCTCTCCAGGGGCTGGTCCCAATTCCAGTTCACCTGACCACTGGAGCGTGGTTTCTCCTGAAACCCTTGTGCAGTGTTCCCGCCCTCACAGGCCCTGGGCAGGCAGGCTGTTGGTTCCCCAGAAGAGGGCACTTGGGGAATGTGGGAAATGTCCCCGAAAAGCCCCAAATCCGGAATAAGAACAGACGAGGTGGTGCGGGGCAGGCTCCCTGAGTGAGTGCTGTGCCAGAGGGGGTGACACAGCCCCGCCCCGAAGGGGGCTCCTCCCGCTCTGCTCTGCTCTGAGGAGGCCCGGCCTCACCCTGCTCGCGGGTAGCTCCCTCAGGGACACGGGGCTCACAGGAATGCCAGTGGCCTGCCCGCAGGTCTCTTCCACCCACAGCCGCCCCCGCCAGGCCCCCCTATCGCGACACCTCGTGACCCCCGCAGCCCCTGCCCCTCCCCCATCCTCGGGAGAACTGGGGTCCTCCCGGCCTCTGTGCCTCCTGTGGGTGTCCGCGCCCCAGCCCCAGCGACCACGCGGAATGGCCCGCCGCTGCAGGTCTTCCCTACCCCTTCCCCTCCCGAGGGGCTGACAGGGACCTGTTGCCTGTCGCGCTCTCCGCGCACCCAGCGCCCAGGTCCTGAGGGAGACCCAGGCCTGATCAAGGCGCCCCCTGGCTGCGCACGCGACGAGGAGCAAAGGAGGAGCTCGCGTCGCGCCCTCCTGCTCCCGCTCGCTCGCTCCTCACAGAACCGGCGCCCGCCCGGCGGCCTGGCGCTCGGCGCTCTGTCCCGCGTCTGCGAGGGAACGGAGCGCGCCACCTGTGCCAGGGCGGGAAGAAGGCGGGTTGCTCAGGCCCCTGGGGGAAGGGAGCCCCCCATCCCGCCTCGCGAGGGAGTCCGAGCCCGGGCCTGGCGCCCTGTGGCTTCTACCTCTGCCCAGTCCCACAGGCTAGCAGGGGCTCGCAGCTCCTTCACCGTCCGGGCCTGGCCAGGGCTGGAAGCCCCCAGTTACTGTCCCCCCCCCGCCCCCGCCCCGGCTCACGGTGCCAGGACAGCTGCGGACACACACGGGTCCTGGCTGAGGAAGCCAGACCAGGGAGGTGGCGCCTCAGGACAGAGAGACGGCACCTCCCCCACCCCCACCCCCAGCCCACCTCACACCCTGCGACCCCTTCTGGGTGGGAGGGGAGTCGCCCCTCTCCGGCCTCCGGGGGGGCGGGGTGGGGGAGCTCTGGGCTCTCTTGAGTCTCGCGGACTCACTCCTCAATGTCCCCGTGCCCACTGCCACACAGGGCTCGCTGGGCTTCTTCCTGGCCTCGCTCTGAGCGGTGACCTCAACCCAGCCTCCTCCGTCTGCCTCAGCCAGGTGCGTAGCGCGGGCCCACGTGTCCCGCGTACTGCACGTGCAGCTTAGGTCTGCGGGAGCAGACCAATGGGAGCCAGCGGCTGTGGGAAAGTCCTTCTCTAGGCCTTGTGACTGGGTGACAGGGTCAAAGAGAGGCCAGCCGATCCCTCCCGGTACTCCATACTGCGTGATGTCCGCTTGGGAGACTTGGGGACACTGAGGCCGTAGTACTTCCCACAGGGGGTACGCTCCCACTGCATTGCTAGACTCCGGGCTTGTCAGATTACAGCCCGCACCTGGTGCGTGGCCTGGGGGACGCAGCGGGAAGGTTGTGCACCTCTGCTCCTCTCTAGGGCACACCTGCACATTAAGACCCCTACGCCCTCCCTTCCTTGTCCATTTTCCGGACATCCGTGTGAGTAGGGGGGCTCCCTTCTGAGGCCAGGCCTGTGTCAGACGTGTGCTCTCAATCTGTGCAGTTGTACACTGCACATGCAAAACACACTTCTTCGCTTTCATAGAAGGAAGAAATAGCACCCACAGAGACCAGTTCTTGAGCATGACAAACAACGGTCCTTTGCACTCACAAAACACCCCCTTTAGGAAGAGACGGGACTCAAAATTTCTCATGCGAAAGGATAAGCTAGAAGCCATTAGCAACACAAGCACTAACAGTTGAAACTCAATCAGAATGAGATACTTCAAGCACCCCCTACTCAAAACACCATCCATAATTGTGGAGACCAGCCCAGAAAACACTGTGAATTGGGCCCTGAACAGGTTCCACTTTCTTTTTAACGGAACTTCATTTTCAAGACTCATTTCAGGCAGTAAGGCCTGTGTGCCAACTTCTGCTCAAGATCATTGTCTTAGTTCCCTCCCTGCAGAGTGGTATCCCAAAGGAGCAACTATACATCAGCACTTTTCTGCACCCCATTCCCATAATGGCATGTGTAAGCTCGACCTGGGAACAATGGAGACTCACAGGCTCATGGTCACAGATCCTCACCTTTTCATATCATTTTTGTCCCGCCTGTACAAGGTACGTGTCTAAACCAGCTCCAAACTCACTGTTCCCAGGGACTTTTATGGAAAACAATGTGACCTGCCACCGAGGGTGACATGATTAAGGAGCCTGCCTTCCAAATAATGGCCAAGAGCCTCAGAGTTGATGTATTCCTCCCCCCAACACACACACAAAATCAAAAAAGTATGCAGAGTGCAGCTCTGCTGGGCCTGTCCCCAAAGAAAGCACATGGATTCTGGGATGTGCTAGCTACAAAGAGGAAGGAAATTTACACATTCCCCCATCAGCTGCACCGGAGCCACTTGAGTGATTCCCTCAGTCCAGGGAGGTCCTCTGACAAACAGCCGCCTTGACTGAGTCACACCTGATCCCGCTGACCATACCCAAGCTGGCTCCCAGAGAACTCTTTCACACCAGCCAAGCTGGACAAGGAAATGGGAGATGGTTGGAGCACAAGGCCATGTGTCTCTCAGGTCCAAAGGTGGCCGTCTCTGAGACTCCCAGGGAGCGTGGCCTGCTTGGGAGGGACGTTCCTTTCACAGGAATCTGGACCTGCCCCAGCTCCCACTTGCCCTGCCTCCCCTAGGACCTACAGTTTCCCAGGTAAGGAAGACCAGGGGACAGTAACAGAAGCCAAGTTCCATTAAGGCCCTGAATATTGCTGTTTGGGTTTAGTTCCAGTGTCTGCAACAGTTCCTGACACTTAGGTGGCAAAACTGAACGCGTGGAGTGAAACAATGAGCAAAAGCCCAAACTTGCGAGGTCACCCCTCCTCTGGCTTCCTTTATTATAAAGTGGTGCACTAAACACTGGGTGATTGGGAAGTACCCCCAAGATCGCTAAAGCAAACTGAAAACTCAGCTCAGTTGACTTGGGACCAGGAGCTTATGGCAGACTTAGGAATCCAAGGCCTGCCGCTGAGCTCACAGCCAGGTTCCGGGGACGCCAACAGCTCCAAAACCAGACACGGCTCCCTGGTTCAATGCTCTGTTAAGGGAAAGCAAGCAGTTTCATGGAGTCCGTGTGTGGGGCGTTGGTAAGCTCCTTCCCCATGGGCAGGCAACTTCCCCTTCCTGCAAGGGGCTCTGGGTTTGCCCCGTGATTCGGGTCTGCAGACAGGCTGCACCTCTCCCACAAGGGGGGTCCATGGAGGCTTAAGTACCCCACATGTGGCGGTGCTTCTCTTTAAGGGTCAACTGAGGCCTTCGTGGGAGGCTGACCCATTGACTCATAGGGATGGAATGATGAATTAACGGCAGGTACGCTACTGATGCTCACATAATCCATTTATTGAACTTGTTTAACATGTAACCTGCCTTAGGCGCTACCAGGCACGATCCTAAGTGCTTGCTGGTGGAGTAACGAACGCCACTTGCCCCCACATTCACACAAACCTGAAAGCACCCTATCTTACGGCACTTACATGGTAACATGGGAGGAAGGGTCACAAGTAAATGGTAAATAACAAACCGAGTAGGTGACAGATGTCAAAGGCCGTGGGCAATTGGACACCGCACACACAGCCTAAGGGGGACTCAAAACCGCAGGCACGCTGCAACTTTAAATCAGGCCGTGAACATGCGGGGCCCGTGACTCAATTTAGCCGCTTTGTCCCTGCAGGTTACTTCCTGGGCAACCCAGGCCACCGCCAGCACAGAATTCACAACCGGCCATGGGAAACAAGGAGTTTAACCCAATGGCAGTGTCGTTTCTTTCCTACAATCAAAAGCCAGGTCTATGTGCTTTCCAATTGATAATGTACTTCCCTAAAGTCGGCTCGCGGTCTCAACCGCTCCCTACGTTTACAGGGAAATCCTAGTTAAGATATTCTATATGGTTCCTAACGTAAACTTTGCCATTACGCCAGGCCTCCTAGGCCCATACAAGTGAACAGGAACAGGCAAGAAGAGGCTTGGCTACTGCGACATTTGCACTGGGGTCATGGAAACCGCTCTCCAGGTATAGCAGGACTGAGCGCTCTCCACTATGACCACATCGACAAGGTCATGTAATTGAGGAACGTATCCAGGAGGAAGTTTCAGAGAATCCAAAGTGAAAAAGATAGCGTCGTCTATCACCCCTTGACTTCCGTGCATGTTACTGATGTAGACCTGCGACAGAAAGGACAGACACGGTTTTAGAAAACCATAATCATCCCAACGGGCCCAGCACCTCTCACCATGGCTCAGTCCTGCCGAGCGCTCCACCCCTCCGCCGATTCCCAACCTGCCCCCGGCACACTGGCAACACCAGGGGTGCTCTGTGAACACACCGGTGCCCAGGGCCCACCTCACACCGAGTATGGCAGAATCTCTGCGGATGGGCTCTGGGTCTCTCACGGGAAGCCTTGCTCCGAACATTACCCACAGTGGGTAACACTGCCTCTATTTCCATTGAACTCCCCCTCATTCTCAGGTTGCACTACCCAAGTCGCTACCCAGCTTTTATCGGTAAGCTCAAGACTCACACCCGCTTCGTTCCGTCTTTCCTCACACCTTTCTTGTGCACAAATTGTTTTTTCTACCTGTTTTTGCAGAACATCCGAATACAAAAAACAAACAACAACAACAAAAAACCCCTACATAACGTAGAAATTAAGTACCTGTGTGTTCTACCTTACTTCCTATTGGAAGTTTTTCCACTTCAATAAGCAAATAGGCTCCTCTTTGGCAAGGAATGTGTCTTCTACAATTGTAGCCACACCCAACAGAATCCTGGGCACAGCCAGGCATGGTGGCTCCCTCCTGCAACCCTAGCTACTCGAGAGGAGGCAGGGAGACAATGGGAGGATCAAAGTTCGAGGCCAGCCCTGGGGAAAAAGTGCATGAGACTTCATCTCAGCTAGTGAAAAAAGTTGAACGTGGCAGGTGGTATGCCCCTCATCCAGGCTACGCGGACCAGCCCAGCCCTGGAATTAAACGCAAGACTCCATCTGCAAACTGCCTAGAGGAAACGGGGCCGAGGGTGTGGCTCAAGCAATAGAGAACCTGCCTAGCAAATGCAAAACTCTGAGAAGAATCCCCACTACTGACAAAAACTACGAACCCTGGGCAAGAAAATGATTACTGTGGAAGAACTGTCACAAACTAATGACAAGCGTGACACGGAGTCCAATTACCTCATCAATATGACTACAGTTAGTGGGCTTCAACGAGTGTGCGATGATGTTTGAGGTGCCAGGCTGGGTGGAGTATTCAACTTGGATCCAGTCACCCTTGTAAGGCACAAACCCTAAAACAGCCAAAGGAAAACTGGAACAATTACCTCTTCACTTAGGTCACATTCACAAATCCTTGACGCAAGGCAGTCAAGTACACAGGAGGAGCACTGAATTTAACTTCTTACCTGCCCTTACAGCTTTAGCTACAGACAAACTCTTACAGAATATATGCTCACCCTTAACATAATTCCACAATGTGCATATGTGCAAGCACACACACTTGCATGGGGAGAAAGAAAAAAAAGATGGGGGAAGAGGAAGGCAGAGAGGGAGAGAGAGAGAACCATAAGGTCACCTGCAACATTCTTTTGAAGCATTTGACCTATGTTGAAATAGCAACCCTGGGGAGTGATGAGAGGGTAATGCGGGATGAGTATGTATGAAAATGTCATGGTGAGATACATTAAATATGTGAAAAATAAGTATATAAACAGAAAATGTTCACATGAAATAGTGAAAAGTAAAAGGAGTCTTAATTTAAAAATAGAATACACGAAGGCTGTTTTCAATGTCTAGAGATGAAATACCTGCATAACAAAGAACTTTGACACTCTTTAGTGGTTGCATTCACATATGAGAAATGACAGAAAGACTTTTTATAAACATCTCCTATGTGTCCCTGTACCATTACCTTCCATTCCAAACTGCGGACTCAAGAGCTGATAACTCAGACCAAATTGATCACAGCAATTTCAGTTCTCGTATTGCATTTCTCTAAAAATGTAACTCGTACCTTCAGAAACAATGTCCATGGAGAAGTAAGTGTCATTACTAATGTAGACAGCATCGCTTGTCACAGCAGTGACACAACTAATCAAAAGTCGAGTTCTGAGGCCTGATAGCCCATTGCAATCAAAGGGATGGGAGAAAGGCTCCACCTGGAAGATAAGGGGACAGTTACATCACACCAAAGAAAGACTTAAAACGGGAGCCTGTATGATTCCGGGGAATCCCTATCAAAACAACTACAATTTGGTAAGTTGGCCTGTCACCGTCCTGTGGATGCTTGCAAGATACCGGGTTCCCCCGTCAGACACAAAGGGCTTCATTACTCGAAGCAAAAGCAGCCACTACCCATCACTGTGAACCCCACTGGTGTTCAAGAAACAGTCTATGGAACCCTCCTCAACGCTAGCCCATACATTTCATGTGACCAATACATCACGGTCATGAGAGGAGGGTAAAAATGATGTCTGCACTTGCTTCACAGATTGCTAAACTGCACTCAAAGCGTGAACTGCACATCTAGGTCTAATGCACGTAAACCTACAAGATATAATGAGAGCTCCGGGTTCACCCCCCGAGTCGTGTCTGCAGATGGGCCGCACCTCTCCCACGGAGGCTTAAGTACATCACAAAATGTTTTTCTCTAATAAGCATTAACTGACGTCCTCGTGGGAGGCTGCACCTTTTAGGAGTACCAATTTTTGGAGGGTATTATGGGAAGATACCTACCTCTAAGCAACTTGTGACAATCAAGTTTCAAAATCTTTTCCGGGAGGAAAAATTTTTACACTGAGTGAAAATAAGATCATTGTTTGGAGGAAGTGGCATTTGAACTGTGTGTGAAAGAAGAGAAAGAAGTCACCTGGTAGATGGGGATGGGGGCAGAGCAGGGAGGGACACGGGAACAACAAGAACCCTTTAGGAGAAATGGGAGGAACACCATCTACCCAAGGTCCGGGACTGGGGGACAGAGGCATGACGTGACTGACGTTGGAGAGCTCACCACAGTGGGAAGAGATTTTAAAGACGAGTCACGTGAGGGCTGAATTAATCAATGAAAGATGGGAGCCCATATGGAGGCTTATCAGAAGTAATGGACTTATTTTAAAATTTTCTTCATTACACGTATAATGCATGTTCATCATAGAAAAAGAAGAAAAGACGTGAGCACAAAGCAGAAAACGATTACTCACATCCCATAAAATCCAGAAAGCCGCTGACTACTTCTTTGCTATTTACCGTGTGCCAGATATTTCTTTTTTTCCCCCTCCCACAAACACGCATGCCAAGTTTGAAAAAAGAATTAACTCTGCATGTAGTGTTAAAGTATCACGGGGAGGTCACAAACATTTTTAGAAGACAAGAGATCACCGAAAGGCTAATACGGCATTCCAATGAACGAATGTCCCGTATTTAAGTGGCCCAGTTCCACAAAGTCTGGCATTTAGTTGGCATCCTGTGTAATACACTGCCTACCTGGCTCACGCGTTTCTGCGGTACAGAGTCCTAGGAGTAACAGTTCTTGTCAGAAGATTTCCGATGCATTCCTGGGCCACTGTGGTACGAGGTGTGCTCAGGGCTTTTTCAAAGCCTAGTTCATAGCTACTACGATTTCTCAACTGGTGTCTTTCCAGCGGCCAATACCAATCTCAAGGGCCTTTGCCTCTGCTTCACTTCAACTAGGAGTGAAGCACCAGGCTCCTGTCCGTCTATCCACCGCCACCTCTGTCAGCATCCTAGTGGATGATCCATCACGCCTCCTGCCTGCTCGGTGCTCGGTGTCCGTCACAACTGCTGACCTCTCTGTGCCCTGACTGCATTCCAGCGCACAGCCATCCTGCACACTCGACATCCCCCCCCCCCAGCTTCCCTGTCATCCCCTCCACCCACACTCTGCCAGTTCCCTTTCTTTGCCCTTGCAAACACCGCTAGCATGCTAGGGAATGCAGACAGATTCAAAGGTTTGAGAGAAACGACTGTATGAGACAGACAGCCTTCCCCATCAAAAGGGGAGATGTGGATTACGCAATTCATGGTAAGTAGTGACTAGACAGCCTTCAGCAAAACAAGATATGGATCCTTCTCTCAAGACAGCACACCTAAATCAAATGCAGGCTGACCGAATGGTTCCATGCAAAAAAGTAAATGAACAACTTTCAGAAGAGAAAGTGAGTATTTGTGTGAATTATGAACTGCAATTAGCCTAAGGATTCTTGCTAAAGCCAAAAACCAAATGGACAAGACTGACATATTGATATGATACGAAAGATACACATAAAACAAACATATAGACTATTGGGGGAGATAACGTGAGGACTACATCTACTACTTCTCCTGATAAAGACCTCGCTTCTGCTAACATGGAAAGAGCTGAGATCTCTTCTACACAGATAGTTTGAAGAAGAGAAAAAGCTCTACTGTCATTAAGACATTCTGAAATTCAAAATAAAATTCTGAGACAGCTCTTCACTTCTCATTTTTTAAGTGATTTCAGATCAATAACATGCAAGTCCTTTTCAAACAGGTTGTTCTGCAGCCTGTTGCTGGAAGAATCAATTAGGAGAGTGTAGCTAAAAACTAATTTGGTAATAACCCTTTACATGGTACACATTTGGACTGAGGTGTTTACAGAACTCTGCAAATCTTCAAAGCGTGATTAAATCGTATTCTTAGAACTTTCTGTTATGTCAATTATTCTTCAATAAAAGTATGATAAAATGCAGAAAATGCACATTGTTTGGCGTATTAACTATGCTTTTTTATACATACTTTTGGAAAAACATTTGTTTTACCGGAGATATGGAAGTTACAGCGTTAGTTCGTCATATTGTTTACATACTAGAACTGACAAACCACCTTTAAGTATAGGTAGGAAAATCCCCAAAAATATCAGAACAGAAGAACCTGTAGGTCCACGGGAATGGGGCGTCAACTCTGACTCTACGTCCACTGGACAGGTCAGTGGCGCCTTGAATTAATCCCAGAAAGAATATTGAAGAGGCTCTCCCTGAACTCAACCTTACTTTGATTGCTTCCAATCTGTGAGCTGTTTCTTCTTCTTCCACAACCGCAATAACTTGCTGTCCAACTCTCAGTGGGACGTTGCCAGTCACGGCAACATTATGGAAGAAGATGCAGTCATCAATCCAGCCATGATCAGGACACAGAGATGTCACAACTCCCCGTATAGTGTGCAAGTAGGTGCTGCCTATGGCAGAGGTAAACGAAGGTCCCATTAGCTAATCTCAAATGCAAGCACTCACTACAAATAAGTTCAGTGCTGGCCTCCTGTGCAGCCCTGAGCACATTTCTTAACTTCTCTGACCATTTTGTCACCTGTTAGCTGAGTGCAATGGCAATTTCTCTCCATAGTGGTGTTGTGACCACTGACACACAGGTTACCTGTTTAGAGCTGTGAGTGCCTTGCCCAAGTGACAGTGCGAATGTCATCGTGATCATCCTAACTGCAAAGGAAGAGTCTTTAAGCTTCCACTGCTGTCAATGGATACCTTTATCTTCATCGCCAGCAAACGAGCAGTCATAGCTTGGTTCATTTCTCCCCACTGCCCCCACCCCCTCCCTTACCACCCACACCGCCCCCTCCCTCCCCCCCCAATACCCAACAGAAACTATTTTGCCCTTATTTCTAATTTTGTTGTAGAGAGAGTATAAGCAATAATAGGAAGGAACAAGGGTTTTTGCTGGTTGAGATAAGGATAGCTATACAGGGCATTGACTCACATTGATCTCCTGTGCGTGGGTGTTACCTTCTAGGTTAATTCTTTTTGGTCTAACCTTTTCTCTAGTACCTGGTCCCCTTTTCCTATTGATAGCTCTAGATTCTTAACCAGCTCCCCAGCCGCAACACTGCAAGATCTAAGTCTGTTCCAAAACTGCGTCCAAAATTATCGCTCTTTCCTGCACGAGGAACGGCAAGCAAAATTTGGGAAGTGCCTCCAGCAGCCTGCACGCACAACGGGCCCCCTCCCTTCCTCTGGGACCAGACATAGGACTCGTCCACTTGGCTTCAAGTAAGAGACGTGTTTGGTTACGAGACCAAATTCTGCCTCAAAGTAGGGGGCTCCGCTTCTTCCGGAAATAGAAAAAGGCCTCGCTCAAGGGCAAAGGCAGGGCGATACAGCCAAGGAGGCCTTTTGCGCCACAACTTCGCGGTGGCCCGAATGGCTGCCCGCTTTGGACCACCACGTTTGTGGCACGGTGGGATGGGTGGCGGCCTAACTCTTGGGGACTCAAGGGCCCCTGCCCCACAGCGGACCCTCAAGATGGCTGCGCCTCCCTTAAGAGGAGGCTCCTAAGCGTGGAGGACAGGGGCACTCGCCCGGGCGTACCTTGCAGCAGACTCTGCTGCTGTGCGTAATAGGCCGGCTGCCTCCTCCTCCGGAAGAAGGCTAAGACCCGGTTCAGAAGTCGCATCATGGTGCTGTCACCTCCTGCCTCCAAGTTGTACCACGTGGCCTTCTCTGTCGCACGCCCTCGAGGCACAGAGACCGGTCTGTCTGGGTCCGGGTAAGCCTGGAGCAGCGCAGCGCCAGCCACGTGCAGACAACGTAAGTGACGGTGCTAGAGCGGCCTCCAGGCCAGCCCGTGCCACAGCGCCACCAGCTGGGCTCCCAGCTTCCCCGTCAGTTCCCCTCTCCTAGGCTGCTACAGAGCCCGCCTCTTCCTCTCACCAGCCAATGACGGTGCTCCCAGTGGTCACGTGGCCCTCCATGGGCCATAAAAGGCAGTAGGTGGAGTAGCTGGGGAAACATGGCTCCTCCTATTTAGCCTGGAGGCTTCTTGGTTCCCGGTGGAGCCTGGGTGGGGCTTGTGCCCTGGCTGTGCAAACCAACCGCCAAAATCCAGCATGAGGCCGAACGTAAGGACTGGTCACACAGGCGGACAGTCTGCGGTTTCTCTCAGCATGGAGGTAATGTGTGTGTGCTTCACGTCCTGTGCTTGTGCTTCATTTTAGGGATGGCGAGTCCTTCTGTTTCATATTATGGCGTCCTTTATCATTTGCAATGGTAACTTACCATAGAATTCCTTCACAATTATGCCTACCACTTACTCCTTGTTTAAAACGCCTAAATACTCCAGCCAATTACTC